>NW_020954687.1:10164233-10207800 GCF_900497805.2 Vombatus ursinus
AAAGAAAGAAAGAAAGAAAGAAAGAAAGAAAGAAAGAAAGAAAGAAATTAGTTGAGGCTAATTAAAAAAACTAATTACAGTTAATATACCAATATTGGTTGTAGAAGATGAAAAGGTAAAGAAATTATATGAGGAAATAATCTTCATGTTATACCAAATTAATTTTCATCTGATTAATAAGCATTTATTAAGCTCCTACTATGTGACAGGCACTATAACAAACACTGGGAATACAAAAAGGCAAAAGACAGAGTCCTCAAGGAACTCACAGTCCTGTGGATAATTTTGATACTCTTTGACTTCAATGTGAATATGGAAGGAGAGAAATTCATTAAAAAATGAGTCAGGGATAAGGAATGAGAGAAGTAAAAAAAAAAAATATTGCATAGAGGTTTCATGCCTTTTTATCAGTAATGCATTCTTGAACAAAAGAATCAAAAGATGCTGAATATGGTGAGCATCAAATAATATCACAAAATGAACATTATTATAACAATTAGCAAAAAAAATAAGTTATTGATATGAAAGTATGCCTGAATCAACTTTCTATGGCCAGTCAGATTACCATCTTATTTGAGTAGATTCAAATAAGTATAAAGGTAGAAGAGAGGAAGAAAATTATTGGAACTTAACAGGTACAACTGCTTCAACACTATCAGTGATGTTTGAAAGATCATGGGAAATGATAGAAGTGCCATAAAACTGTAAAAGAGCAAAGAGCATTTCTTTTGAAAAAGTAAGATAAAGATAGAAATAGGCAGACTAGATAATAATTCAATTAGAGAGATGCAAAATTGCTTGAATGGAGTGCTTTTTCTTTAATTATATTTTATCTTTTCAGATCTACTTTCTCTCCTTCTCACCTCCCACTAAATACAAACATGTATTTTTGTTGTTGTTCCATTGTTTTAGTTGTGTCAGATGCTTCATGACCCCGTGTGGGGTTTTCTTCTAAAAGACGCTGGAGTGATTTGCTCAAGGCCCAGCACTTTATCCACTGTGTCACTTAGCTTCTAAAACATAAAGTCAAACATATAAAAAAGTATATAGTCAAGCAAAATAAATTCTCTCATTGATCATAAGATTTAACATCAATACCCTGAGTCCTTCAGTTTTTTTAATTAGGAGGTGAATAGCACCTTGAGTCCATTGGAATTGTGTTGGTCATTGTGTTGATCAAAGTTCCTAAGTCTTTTGAAGTTGTTTGTTTTTATAATATTGCTGCTATTGTATAAATTCTTCTCCTGGTATTAATGGTACAATATCAGTGTGGCAGGTCACCAGTGGATTTCTGCTTGGCCATATGCTGTTTGACTTTTTTTTTTTTTTTTTTTACAAATTAAATTTATATATGCATGAAATACAGTTACCCCTTCCACATCACAGAGGGGTGGTTCGGGGGTATGAAGCCCTTGCATTCTGGAAAATCTATGTAATTTTTTTTCACTTTCCCTTTGTACCAGAGAAGAAGTTTGAACTTTTTTCTTTTTCTTTTATGTGGTGTTTATGTGGTGTAAAATTTGGGTTAAGTATTTGGTCATAGCCTCTGTGTCATCTGCTCATCTTTATGTGTCATCTGCAGCTTCCACAAAACTCCCCAAAAAATCCCACTTAATTTTTTATGCTGACCCATGATATATCAAAACTGTGGTGGGCAAAGTTGGAATGTGGAAGGTATAACTGTATATTTATGAAATTTGCAGATGATATAGCTAACAAGAATAATTGCATGGTGTTCAAGAACCATCTTCAATTGGTTTGAGAAGAGTGTTAAATTTTCAGTGTAAGGACTTATATCACATATAACAACAAATTATATAAATCTAGACTTCAGTTACTATTTTGTTGATATTATAGACTCAAAAAATGATGGAGAAAATGTTAATAATGTAGATTAAACTTAAAAGTACATCATGTATGAATTTTTTTTAAAGTAATTATTAAAACTTTACCAGAACACCAATGGATAAATAATATACTGGATGACAGAAGTCTTGGATGAAAACAGATCTTGACAAACTAGATCGTTAGAATCTATTTTTTTATATAATAAAAATGAGGAAGAAAAGAAACTAATTAATCAAAACAACTCCAACTCACTAAATTTAAAAATTTGTCTGACCCACATAAACCAATTGCCATGAGACAAAAAGAACCTCTAGACAACTTCATCCAGCAAACCCCTGCTCCCTATTCCAAGTAGAAATGATGAGAATCTAGAGGTTTAGGGATGCTGGGACCCCAAGATCATGACACCTGGGTCCTGCCCAAAAGAATTCGACACAAGCCTTCTTTCAGCCAAAGACAAAGTTTAGTAAAGATCCTCCCTAATGGCCAGAATCTTAAGGAATCTGAGCATCTCTGAGCAGTTGGCTAGATTATAAGAATCTGAGCATCATTTTTTTTTCTTTTTTGTAGGCAATGAGGTTAAGTGACTTGCCCAAGGTCATACAGTGGCTACACCCAATCTCCCAATTCTATTACCCTTAACCTAGCCTAGCCCTGCATTGTACCTCATAGACTACTTGGTTACTCCTAGATCCCTCTCACAGTCATTCTGTATATAAAGTCCATCTTGTGTCCATTAAGGTGCTCAGATTGACTGTAGGCACAATGAAAGGCCAGTTGGTGGGATTATAGCCAGACTTTTTCCTTTTTGGGGTCTAGATCCCATTCTCATCAGAAAGATAGCAGAAACAAAATCAATTCAACTTTAGAATACAAACCAAAAAAAAAAGGATATTAGAGCCTTATTACTTGTATTAGTTCATAAAATATTGAGAAGCACTATTGAAAGAAAAATAAGCTCTAATAAAGTTGAGTATAAAACAAAATTGTGTGTGTGTAGAAGTGTATATATATATATATATATATATACACACATACATACACACACACACACACATATATGTTCTTGAGATCATTTGGTGATGAAACTAGAAGACAGAAAAATCCAAGGTAAAATTTGATAGAGATAAATGTAAATTCTTGTGATTTATTATTTTAAAAAAATCAACTTCATCAGTACATCGTGGGGTAGGTATGGTGAGACTACAGTTGTTCTGAAAAATACATGAAGATTTTAGAGACCAGCAAGATTAATATGTTAGGAGTATAATGTGGCATCCAGAAAAGGTAATGCAATCCAATGCAATCCAATAAATATTTGTTTAGCAACTACTATGTGTCAGATGCTATGCTAAGCTCTAGAGATAAAATTAATAGAAAAAAGACAGTATCTGCCCTCAAGCTTACAATCTAGTGGGGAGAAGACACACAAAAGGAGGCTGGAAATTGGGAGGGATGACAAGGGGGGAAATGTTGTTCTTGGGTTTAAGATTAGCCAGAGCAGCAAATGCAGAGTGGAATGAACAACAACAACAACAGCCACAACAAAAATCAGTTTCTACCCTCCATAAAGGAAGGTTTTGTGAGGAATTTAGTAGTGCCCCCTTCATCCCTCTAATCAGAAAGGAGAAGCTGAAGGTTGTGCTAGCTCAGGGTTTGAGTTAGGACAAGGTGATGAGATTAGAGAGGATGAGCTTTACCTGAGATTAAGACTTGGATTGCATCAAAAGAAGTATACCTTGTTGCAAGTGGGAGGTAATCATCCCATCATACATTGATAAATTGGATACTATCCAGATAAGATCTATCAAGATGGTGGAGGGTCTTTGAGTCTAGGTCATATGAGAGTTGGTTGAAGGAATTTTGTATTTTTGGAGAAGAGAAAATTCAGGGTCAAAAGTTATCTGTATTAAAATATTCAAAAGACTCATGTGGCAGAGAGATAAGACTTTTTTTCTTTTTGGCTCCTGTAGGCAAAACCAATAAAAATGAGTAGAAGTTGCAAGAAGTCAAATTTAGACTAGATATCAGGGAAGGAAAACAAAACAAAATTCAAACAAACAGGCAAACAAACAAACTTCCTGACAATCAGAATTACCCTGCAGTGGAATGGGTTATCTCAAGTGTTTTCCTTTCTGGTATGTCTTCAAACAGAAGCTGTATAGCAGCTTTTCTAGAATGTTATACTGGGAGTTCCTTTTGTGTATTTGTTGGACTAGATGAGCCCTGAAGTCCCTTCCAGGTCTCAAATGCTGAGATTCTTGTGACTATATAGTCTAAAACATGTTTCTCAGTAAGAAGAGGAACCTGTATGAGAAATAGCATGGTGTAGTAGAAAGATAGCTTACCCTAGCACTTAGAACAGTGTTTGACACATAGTAGGCCTTTAATAAATCTTTACTGACTAACCTTAATGTCAGGAAGCCCCAGATTCAAATCCTGTTTCTGATGCATATTACCTCATTAATCATGGACAAGTTGTGCAATCTCTCCATATCCCAAGTAACTCACTAAATCAACACATTGTAGGCAAGTTCCCTCTTATACATCAGTGGACCTCATTTCCACACCAAAAGTTCCTTGCATGCATAGAATTCTAGATCAGACCCATAGAATTTTAAGTCCAAAGAGCTCATAAGATTTTGCTCATTTTACAAGTGGCAAAGGAAAGATTATATCTTCCATCTTGCCTTCTAGGCCAACTTTTTTCTGACATTCCCAGACTATTTTTTAACAGATTGATAATTGGGGTAATTAGACTGGGGGATGGGACTTGAATGAGGAAAGCTTTGTGATTGTTTATAAGTAAATAGTAGATGTCAATTGCTTTGCCAGATAGACTTTACTTCTCTTATCAGAATGATTGATGAAACATCCCTTAAATAGATAATACTCAAAGCAGCCCCACATCTCACTATGTAGTTTATAGAAATGCAAACATAAAACATCCCAAGGACATGTCTGCCAGAGGAATTGGCATGCAAGGGAAATTTGATAAGATGGGTATAATAATAGCCATAAAATCATAATTGTTCCTTCATCCATAATATGCTCTGATTCTCCTTCTCCTCTGTGAATTAATAGTTACAACCAACAGACAGATTAAAAATAGTTCACACTCAAACTGTGATCTGCTCTGAAGTTGTTAGCATGAGGTAATGATCTTTTATTTTTTTTATTTTTTTTTACTTCCATCTCTTCATTTACTTCTAAATGGTAAATATATAAAGGTCATCACTGTTTGTGTAGGAACCATAAAGCTGGTGCTGCTGTGCTGATGTAGATCCAACAGAGAGCTCACAAGTTAATTACAAACTTGTTCCCCAGGGCTATAAAGAACTCACCTGTACAAAATAAGGGAACAAACTAGACTCAGTCATGTTAGTCCTGCTGTCGCTACACGTTGGGGGAAATGTCAACATTTGATTTAATTCAACTCAATAAGCATTTGTTAAGTACCTACTATGTGTCAGGCTTATCCAAAACCAAGGAGATATGTAGGATAGATAGTTAGCCTTAAAACCAGAAAGATCTGGGTTTAAGAGCTGCTTCTGATACATTCTTGCTCTTTGACCTTAGGCAAATCACTTATTCTTCCAGACCTCTAGGCTACTCTCTAAATTGCAGAGAAGGTGTCATCTTTCACTGAAGTAAGGTTCCTCACCTGGGAGCTCCCTATACCAATGAAATCACAGGTTTAATCCCTGTCTTCTTCATGTTGAGCCCTGTACTTGGTAAAGGCTGGAGGGGTTGGGGGGTGGGGTGGGAAATCTCACAGTATAAAGATAAAAATTATACAGTCCCTGCCTCAAGTAGTTTACACAATACTGAGAGGAAACAATATTTACATAGTTAAGTGAATGAAAAATATGTACATTTACAAATACGAAGCTATTTGAGGGGATGGAATTAGCTGGGGGAATCAGGAAAAACTCTTTGAAGGGAGTGGTACTTGAGATGAGTCTTGAAAGGAAATAATTTCAAGAGGCAGAAGGAAGAATAGAAAACATTCTAGGGATGAAACAAAATTGATAAATATAAAAGTTACACTTAGTTACCCACCTCCCCTTCCCAAATCAGCTTCGTAGATAGATAGAAAGATAAGAAGATAGGTAGATGGAGAGAGACACACACACACACACACACACACACAGGTAGATCAATAAATGGATGGATAGACAGATTATAAAAGAGGAAAAGAAAAAAATCAGCAAAACCAAGCAATCACTACATCATAAAAAGCTGAACATATTTACAATATCGCATGCATGTAGGCCCCCAACTTTGCAAAGAATCTGGAGGAGATCCCTTTTCATATCCCTTCTTTGAGGAAAATCTTATTTTTTAAAATAATTTTACGACACTTAACTTTCATTACTTCATAGTTGTGGTTATTTTCTTGCATTTATTTTTTGTTGCTCTGCTTACTTTATTTTGCATCACTTTAGATGTCTTTCCATGCTTCTCTTTATTCAATATCTCTTACAACACAGTAATAGAGGCCTAGATTTGGAGTCAAAAAGACCTGAGTTTGAATCTTGCCTCAGACACTTACTAGATGTGTGAATCCGGGCAAATTACTTAACTTATCTCAATATCAGTTTCCTCATTCATATAACGAAGATAATAAAAGCACCTACCTCCCCAGTTTTGTTGAGAGGATCAAAAGTAGTAGCATTTGAAAATACTTTGCAAAAACTTAAAGTGCTATCTAAATGCTAGCTATTATTATTATTATATTGTATTTTGCACCACAATTTGCTTAGCTAATCTCCAATCAATGGTCACCTACTTCGTTTCCAGTTCTTTAGTATGACAAAAAATGTTGTTATAATTACTTCCGCATGTGTAAAACCTTTGTGTGTGTGTGGGTGTGGGGAGAAATATATGGAGCTTTTCTTTTGGCAATGACCTCCTTGTGCATGCCTCTAATGGTATATTTTAATGAATGATTCTTAATTATTCATCTTTAAATTTTCTATGTGCCTAACACATAGTAGGTCCTTAATAAATGTTTGTTGACTGAACTTCATACAAAATTAGTATCATACTGTTGTTCTGTGAGTCAAAATGAGCATAGATGCTATATTGTAATCTTTCTAATCTATAAACACATTTAAGTACAGTAATTGTGTAAAAAAACATGGAGACTGGAGACAGAATGAAATAAGCTAAGTGAGACAGCATTTCTTTATGTCTTTAGCATTGGCACTACCTTTATTTTTTTTTCATTTATTAAGCAATAACAAAGGGTGAGGTTTATGATCACAAAGGATTTGAACTTATTTTTGTTTTTCTTTTAGTTTAGGAAAAAAAAAAAGTTTCTTCAGATCAATAAGCTTTTGCTTTGCTACAAAGTTAGACCACAATGCTCTGTCCTTTAACTTAAAATATAAAGTAATCCTATATGGATTTTTGAAAGGAAAACCTCAAAAGTAAATTCAAAATATATAGCTTATGAATCAGTTTATTAAATAAGAGGAACAACAGGGAAAAATTCTAGGAACTAATGGACTCAGAGGAACATTTTATTGTCCATTGAAAAATGGAAGTGCATAGGATTTCTTGAAATGAATGACTAAATGAGTTAATGTTAGTGAGTTAAAAATTGATGTTTTGCTACTGGGCTTTCCAACACTTGCTGTAGAAATGATATGCAAATAGCTCAGAGATGAGAGAATTATCATGAGCAGATGAACATGGAGATTTTGATGGAAGTATTGAAATATCAGAGTATGTGGATAAAATTCTTGAATGGATTATGATCCCATCAACATGATTGTATGCCCTCCAAGGATTTAGTTCATACTCATCCATGCTTACCCGTAGTTCATAATTATTGTCCACAACTCCCAGTCAAAACATAAGGATGCTTCTCAATTTGCTGAGAGTCTTATGCAGATACCAGTGGAGCATTGAGGTTTTACATTAGCTATCTCTCATTTTCACTATACAATTGACATATCTTCCTTTCTAGTAATGTATTTCTCTGATAATATAACTTCCCCTAGGAATTCATTAATTACAATGTGTTACAATCTGCTCACATCAACTACATACTTTCATGTTATCCTGTGGGAGGTCCTCAAATTCAATTTTCAGATACTTGAGTTCTATGTTACTCAACCACACAATACCACTAGGGTCATCAAAAGAAGCAAGGTGGCAAAATGGATAGAGTTCTGGGCCTATAGTCAGGAACGCCTGAATTAAAACCCAACCCCAGATACTTACTAGCTGTGTGTCCTTAGGGAAGTTATTTAACCTCCACTGCAGTTTCCTCAACTATAAAATGGAGATAAATAATAGTACCTATCTCTCAAGCTTGTCATGAGGATCAAATGAGATAATATTTGTGAAGTTTCTTTTATAAACTTTAAAGACATATTAAATGTCTGAAACATAGTAGGTACATGTTTATTGGCTGTAAAATACAGCACTGGTATAATTCTATTTGCTATCATCATCATCATCTCCTCTATGTGAATAATTATTTTATTGATACAACCCATTCATGTCTACCCATGCTGCACAGTTCTTATTAACGTCTTTCCCAACAAACTTTCTAAAGGGGCATTTAATCATCGTCTTCCTTGGATTCTTTTGATATCATGTAGATTCTAATACAGCATAAGACTTTCTGTTTCTCGCACTGAATTAATTGCTTCTCTTTTTTTCCCCTGATCATAAATTAATTTGATTCTGCTCCTGTATAGATTATTTGTTTTTGTAACTTAATCGCATTGTTTTCATCCACGTACTTTCCACTGTATAATTTTTCAGTTATTCAAATACTTTAAACATCACCAGAATAATATTACTGTCAAAAAGACAGGGTTTTATATAGGAGTCATTAAAAGAGTTGTGGGATTTCTCAAAGAGAGTTCATTCAGCTTATTGTCCCTTGTTGAAATACTAGTATAGCTCATTTTACACTTGCAGTGTCTGTATGAGATTGTTGTTATTGTTGTTGTTGTTCAGTCATGTCCAACCCTGATTTGGGGTTTTCTTGGCCATTTCCTTTTCACCATTTCCTTCTCCAGCTCATTTTACAGATGACAAAACTGAGGCAAACAGGGTTAAGTGGCTTGCCCAGGGTCATATAACTAGTAAGTGTCTGAGGCCAGATTTGACCTCATGGAGATGAATCATTTTGACTCTAGGGTGGTGCTCTATCCATTGGGCAACCTAGCTGCCCATAAGATTTATGGCATTATATTAATAACCTCTCATTTAGTTTCTCTGTAAATATTAAGAATTTTTTGGCGGGTAAAGTTCTTTCTAGATTACTAGGAAAAAGTCCTTAGAAAGATCAGAGTTAGACAAAAAGGCTTTCCTTAGGGTAAAGGAGTAAGCACAAAATAACCAAATTTTAACTCTTGTCTCATTCAGTCATTGCCTTCCCACTTACCTGAAGTAATTGGTGCTAGGATCCACCCTTCTCAATGGAGAAAGGATTAAGATGTTAATAGAAGGGAAGAGGTCCCTTTGTTTAATTCTTAGAGCAAGTGGAGGGCTCTTGGGGGAATGGAATGGCAACTATTTAACAATTAAGAAGGAATGGATAATTTATGAATACCTCAAAGACTCAAGCCAGGCAAAGAAAATAGAGATAGATTAAAAATTTGTATTTCAAGGAAAAATTGTAATATTTTTTGTTTCCTTCCCTTGCTAACCTAAACTATATTTTTACATATTGTGATCTTTTACTTGTTCAAGTTTTTGATAAATGCTAACTGAATTCTTCTTAGGGCAGAGATTCATAAAAAGCATATGGAACTATGCCAGTTTGACCATCTTTTTCTCTAAGCTAGAAATGGCATGGATAAATTAATGTTAAGTTTAAAAAAAATTCCTTCCTATAAACGTTAGCCTTAAAGATGCAGACTACAGCATCTGTATTTAAATATACACATATATATATGTTTGTATATCTATATATGTATTATGTGTTTTTGTGTGTATGTAGACCTACATACATATAGACACACACATAGTTCTGGGCCCATAGTCAGGAATATATGTGTGTGCATATACATACTTGTATGTATATACTTATATATGCATATGTGTGTATATGTATATACACACTGTGGATCAGTTCTATGGATTGTCTATAGAAAAACAAAAAGCAGTTAGGATATTATGCATTCTCCATGCTCCTTTATTTTGTAGATTGTTGGGCTGAATGCCTTTGACTTATTATGGATTCATTTAGAGAGCTCTACAGTGTTCTGGAATTTTATGCAATAAAGAAATGTTATTCACAGGAAAGAAACATGCTTTTCAATTTGGATTTTGTGTTGGATATGTCAAAGACAGTGGTATACATCTTTGGTGAACATGTGACTCCATGTTTCATGTGTGGCTTCCCTTTTAAAAAGCAGATCTTATCATACAGATTTATCTCTGTTACATCAATGGAGAGATCTTGCATGATTTCAACATATGAATGGGAGTTGCATTATTGCACCATGGTCTGTAATATTGTGTTTTGTTTCACTGAATGCCATGTATTTCCATAGTTAAGAATAAATAAATAAATAAATGAAAATACCACACAGTGAGATCTTTTATTCTCCATTCTTTGTAGTCCACTGAATAACTGTTAATAGGAAGTCTGCTGTAGAATATCATTTGCAAAAGACTGTCCCTTCCCTTGTCCCACTTTCATCAAGATACCCTTCTTTCATCAAGATTATAAATGTGATTTTTTGTCGTTAAAAAAATGGACTGATGCTTATTGACATTATCTTAGTAGTTGTGAGGCTTTTTACAGCTTAAAGTTTGGCATGTCTCTTATTCTCTTATTCCCAATCTATTTTCTTTCCAAAATTGTTGTGCCATTCTCCCCTGTGCCTACATGTCCACGTAAACATTTAATAAATAAATAAATAATTAAATAAATAAAAAACTTAATACTCAAGTTACTGAAAGTTTGTGGATACTTGGCCTAAATAATATAAGGGACTTTAAAAGAAAGCTATTTGGAAATCCTAATAAAATCCTACTTTGCATCATAATTTGCAGTTTCTATTTACATGGCAGTTTACTTTCTCCCCTTTTCAATCTAATAGTCTTCCTTAGCTTTGACAGTGTTACCTAGGGTGTTGTTTTGTTTACATATGCATCCTATTTACATTCAATATCATTTTAAGAGCTCTAGCCTAGAAATTAAGAAACTTGGATTTTAGTTCTGGTTTTGTTACCTATTACATGGATTTTGTTGGACAAGATACAAAGCTTCTCTAGGCCTCGGTTTCTTCATCTGCAAAATGTAGTTGGATAAATTGTCTCTAAAGTATTTCCTAAAATTGTGTGATTTCATAGTAAGTGATGGTCTTTTTTTTTCCCAATACAGTTTGTGCCAGGGAAGCTATTGTAAAAAACACTTGCAAAAACCAAAACAAACAAAATAAAAACACTAAGATATCATGTGTACAAAAACCATAGCAATTCTTACTCATTTAATACTCTCAGGAAATGTTACTTCGGAATTTCCCTGAAATGTTAATGATCTAACTCATTTGTCAATAAAGATAGCAGAACCAAACAAGTAATTTCCACATCAGAAGCATATTACTGGACTACAAATAGATTCAGCCAAAGAGAAATGAGTTTGTGCAAAACGGAAAAGCATTAAGGACATTGGTTAGTCAAGTACAGTTATCAGTAAACTTACTGGTCCCTGTGGGTACATGTTAATATGGTTAACATATGCAGACAATTACTGGGGAAAGGAACTGAATAGTTAGAAAAGGAGTTGGGGCCTTCCTCTTTCCTTCTGGCTCTTCTGCTTGGAAGCTCTAAACAAAACTCTGAGGTGGGCGGGCACACAGACACGATGAAGGCAAGGTACTTCTAGTTGTACCCCTGACTTAGCAACAGTGGCTGGAGGATCACTGATGAGTTTCTGAGCCAAACCAACAGCTATTTGTTGGGGACTAGGACAATTCTGAGGCCATATTAAAGAATGGTGGTGGTGTTCAGAAACCAGAATAAAGGTAATCAATAACAAAACAAGAAATCAAGTTCATTCTAGAAGGAAGAAGGAGAATAGTTAGAACATAGGCTCATACATTTGGAACTGGAGAGCAACTTAGAAGTCAACAAATGCACCCATCTCATTTTACAGTTAGAAAACTGAACCCTAGAGAGATGTTAACACATCTATTAAATGTCTAAATCAGAATTTAAGCCTAACTCTTTCTAATTCCAAGTCCAAGACTCTTTCCAACCCCATAGAAGAAATCAGTAACTGACACTACACCAAGCCTCAGTCTCTTGACATCAATATACAAGGCAGAGATGTGATTTTTCAGTACAATAAGTTCTATGTATATTTTAACTGAACCCTTAAGATATGGAGGAAGAATGATATTCACTGTAAAGTGAACTCTAACTATGTTCTTACTAATTTGCTTTAGACTTAAGATCCTTTATGTCTTTTAATGAATTTGTTTTTATACTCAGATGCTTATTGTTAGTCTCATTCTTTCAGGGGTACTGAAAATCCATAGGGTTGTGTCAGACAGGGTCAGATTTAGTAGCATTGAGTTTCCCCAGATCAGGAGTGGGGAACCTGTGGCCTGGAGGCCTTCTAGGTCCTTGGGTGCAGCCTTTTGACTAAATCCAAGCTTTACAGAACAAATCCTTTTATTGAGGGGGTTTGTTCTTTGAAGTTTGGATTCAGTCAAAGGGATGCACTTGAGGACCTAGAGGGCCACATGTGGCTTGGAGTCCACACATTCCCAACCCCTGCCCTAGATGGTAAAGAATCAAAAGAAAAGGGGGAAAAAAAGAGGCACAGAGGAATTGCTGGCAAGTCTTCAAAATTCTCAAGCTGTCATTCTATGCAATGGGTTCAACTAAAATTAGAAAGTCTGTATTCTGTTTTAAACCTGACACTTCTGTACCACCTTATTGAAGTATCTTGTGGTCATAGACTATTCCTCCACTCTCAACCCAATTTCAATCAGCTGAAAGTAGGGTATAGATTTGTAAACTGACATGTAATGTAAATTGCTCTGGTAAATTTGATATTTTTATACTTCAAATGTTGATTGAATAGAAAATCCTGTAGACTCAGCTATCAAGAATGCAAGGAATATATCTTCCATTTAAAACAAGAGGAATAGATGCTATAAATGCCTTGGTTTATCCAATTACTCCAAGAAGTCAGTCTCCTTAACTAGAATCCATGAAGCAAGAAGAGGTATTGCCAGCAAAGACCTAATTAGGTGTTACTCTACTGTCTGCTATGTTTATTATAGTTATAGGCAAATGCTCCTTTGAACCCAACTTTTCCCGTTGTGATAAATACATAGCAATGAATATATATGGAAATGTATGCAGATAGTCTCTTGTTATGACTTTCAGATGGAAAAATCAGCTGTTTAAACCAGTAGATTCCTATTATTATCATTTAAATGAGGATGGAATTAAGAACATACATCATTGAAAATTTTACTTCTGGATGGCATCAGAAGATTGGGTTTCACGTCCTGGCTCTGCTACTATCTAAATTTGTGATCTTGCTAAAGTAACCAACTCATTTTCCATATCTGTAAGATGGGTATAATAATGCTTGTTTTATCAAGATACTTTGGTCAAAATATGATAATATGTACATAGTTCTTTGAAAAAAATATGTTGTTATTATGCTATAATAGCACATTATTATATTATTATTGTTATTGTTGTTGTTGTTTTTAACTCTTATTTCTGTTACTGTGTTGGAGGTAGTAGTTACCTACCACACCCAATATTTTGAAGAAAGCACTGCTCTGAAGGTCTAAAAATAATATATCATGTTTATTATGATCACATTTTTGAAGCAATGAGTAGTATTAAACCAGTCAATTATAAGCATATTTCTTTGCATGTCATGTAGCATCTTTAATGTTTTGTATATTATTAATGACTTCAAATTGCTTTGTCTTACTTCAACAAGAACAGAACTCCCATGGATAGGATTTTATCCATGACTTTACTTTTCTTCCAAATTACTTTTATTTTCTGGATATTTTCCTCTTTTCAACTTTTTCTCCTATTTTTTAGGAATCCCCCTCAAAGGAAGTTTAAAAGTAATTATTATTTTTTTAGAATTATTCTTTTTTTTCTTGTTGATACATTTTCCATTGAAAAATAACTATTTCTTTGGGGCAGTGTTATATTGTCCTCGAAATTTTTCATGAAGAAAAGACAGTATAGGCTAACAAAAATAAGCTTACAATGCAAATTGTTCATATTATTTAACTAGATTTACACATAGTTGTGTATTTTATATAAATGCAAAATTTAAAGTGCAAAATAAAACCTCTAAGTGCCCCCAAACAATGAATTAGACCTACTAATTAAAGAAAGGGTAATGATTAGCATTAGCAGAGGGTATTTCTTCATGGTGGGTTCCCTATACCAATGAAATCACAAATTTGCTCCCCCATATCAAATATATTCTATTAATTTGAGTGAATGAAAAAGGATAAACAATGCTCTGTAGCTCATTTTAAGTACTCAACAAAAAATTAATCACCTTAATCCCCAAACCTACTGCCTTGTCTATGACAACTTTTTGCAGACTGGTCACTCTAAAGTGTCTAAGAATTTCATCCCTAAATCTTCCAGGGCCAGGGTAATTTCATTTCAAATGCTAACTCTAAAAGAACTCTGTGTCCTTAGGCTTCATCTTTAGGCTTTCTCGAAATTCCATGGACTATATCCCTAGGCAGCAGTGTAAACCAAGGTAACACCTTTAAAGGAGAAACAATAATACATAAAGGGCTTGCAGGGAAATATTATGTCCAAAGGCAGTATTGTATATGTGATATAGTCTACCAGGGGTAGGGAACCTGCAGCCTCCAGGTCACATGTGGCCCTCTAGGGCCTCCAGGACACATTTGTCCTCCCTTGATAAGAGGATTTGTTCTGTAAAACTTGGACTCAGTCAAAAGGCCACATCCTAGGACCTAGAAGAACACATTGGCCTCTAAGCCACAGGTTCCCCACCCCTGGCACTCTACACCAAGCCACTAGCTGTGAGTTTGAGCAAATAACATCTTGGAAACTCAAGTTTTCTCATGTAGAAAACTGCAGTATTAGATTATATTATCTCTAAATCTTCTCTCTCAGCCTTTTAATGATCATTACATTTTTGAGGTTTTCTTTTATTCTTTTTTTTTTACTTTTATTTTTGCTCTAAAGTCCACTTACAGTGGCTCAGTTTGATCAGTCACCCAAACCAAATTCATAACCCTCAAAATAATTAGAACAGATAAACATTTAGTATATTAGTGAAAAACCAAGATGTGCTTTCCAGATTGTGTTGGTAGGCTGATGAGAACAGATTTTTGAAAGATTTATAACATTTCTACTTTTGGTCCTGGCCAGAAATCATGTGAGAACAACCTTTCTAACAGCATAGCTGTCATACTTTCAGTTCCTGTCCCAGCTGTAACTATAGATTGGAAAAAATCAAATGCGTTTTCAAGTTTAACTTCACCAAATGTCATTTTTGGTTACATAATTTCTTTCTCACATTTATATTTTAAAATGATAGCAGAAGGTTAAAGGGAATGTAGAGGCATTGGGTTTCAATTCCAAGGACCTGGATTCTAATCCTGGTTCTGTTGCCTGGGAAGTCACTGAATCTCTCTGGGCCTTGGGTTCTCACAAAGAAGAAAGTAAGTAAGCTCCTTGAGAGCAGGAGTTGTTTGATTTTTGTCTTTGGATCTCTAGCACTTACCATTATGCCCAGAACAAAGGAGTCTTTTAATAAATGCTTTGTTGATTGATTCATCTTCATAAAAAGGAAGAAATTCTTCTAAATGTCCTCTAAGTTTTCTTCCATCTCTATATACTGTGATAACAAACAGTTATGCAAACATCTGGATCTTAGTCCTTAGTTACTTTGGTTAGCATGCTTTGTCACTCCCTTTAAATGAAGAATGATGACTCACATAGGGTCAGAACTTTAACTGGGTTAGCATGACTAGATCGTTGCCCTAATAGAGAAATGGAGACAGTTGCCCAGGGTCGAGGAATGTGTTCCAGGTGGGAAATTCAAAAGGGTCTGATGTGCATTTGTATCCCTTTAACGAAAAAGGCAGGTAGAGGTCATAGTGTTTGGATGGAGGTGGGACCAGGAAGAACAAGTGAGAAACAGAAGCAGAACAGAATTTGGAGGAGCAACTCAAATGTCTCATGAGGTTCCTTGAGCAGAAACTGAGGCTGGTAGGATTCAAGATCTGTCTGAGTCTATAGGTCTGGTCTGACCTCATCCTACAAGGGGCAAGTTAGAAAGCAAGCTGCCCACCTCAATTTGTTTCATATTTCACTCCAGACTGGAGGCAAGATATAAAATGAGTTAAAGAACTGAGGCTACATCTCTCTGGGAAATTTCCATTCTGGGTACTTTTTATTTTGTCCCTCTGGCATTTTGTTCTAACTTTCTTTTATGCTTTCTTTAGGACCAGATCTACAGGGACCATGAAGAATTTGGTTGGAAATTATGAAAATCAAAAGAAGAGCGGAAAATTGTCAGTAAAATAGAAGGCAAATGTCCCAAGAAATTAAACTGAGGGTGGATGGAGGGAAGGTATGGAGAAGTTTTTAGGTAACTAATAATTACTATTTCCAAAGCATTTGTTTGTAATGAAGTCGTAAGCAGGGAGGCTCACTGTGCACAATGAAAGCATCTAAGACATGGGTGGGGAACTTGTAGCCTCCAGGCCACGGGTGGCCTTCCAGGTCCTTCTGTGGGGCCTTTTGACTGGATTCAAGTTTTGCAGAACAAATCCTTTTATTAAGGGGATTTGTTCTGTAAAGTTTGGATTCAGTCAAAGGGCCACACTTGAGGACCTAGAGGGCCACATGTGACTGGCTTCAAGGCTGCAAGTTCCCCACCCCGATAAGATTTGGATTCAGTGACTCTTGTTTAGAATCCTGGCTCTACAAAAACAAGAGAACAATTTATACAATAACAACATTGCAAAACACACACACACACGCACACACAACTTTGAAAGAGGTAATAACTAATCAACAAAATGACCGACCACAATTACAGAGGACAAATCGTAATATATTTACCTAACACCCCGCCTCCCCCAGATGATCAGGATAAAAGAGACGCTTAGTTTTAGATACCAGCAGGTGGTGCTCTGGAAGAACCAATACCTCTGTATTCCTGGAAAAGGTCAAATTTCAACAGTGTGGCTAAAAGAACGCTGACCTTAGAGTCAGAAGAATTAGGTTCCTTCCTGACCGGGACATCAACTCTGTCTCTTTTTCCTTCTCTATAAGATGTAGGGTTAGACAAGGTGACCAATTAGGCCCCTTCTAGCTCAAACTATTAGCCTATGAAAATCATGTTCTATTTGAACCTCAGCTCAGGATCAGTTTCTAAAAGAACTGAATGAACCTTGCTTTCTGACCTTGGCAAACTACCCTCCTTCTCTAAGATCTGTTTGTTTCTTCACAAACTTAAAGTGTTGGAATGAATCATGACTTAGGAGCTTTAAGCTCTCTTTCAGTTGTACCCCAACCACACCCCCACCCCCAAAGGAAAAAAAAATCCATTTGCTTTAATGTTTTCTATTTGGCTTTAGTTTGTGAAGAAATAACTAATTATTCCTATAACTAGGTGCTAAGATACATTTAAATAAAAAGCCACCTATGGCATTTTCCCCCCTTCTGTATGGAAAATGAGATTAGTAACCTCTACAGTATTGGCCTTGTGGTATCCTGGGGTTTCAGGCTCTCCCTATAAGGTGATGATGCTTAGACTCCTACTCCTGCAAAACTGAAAGTGTTGTTTTCTCTGGGACAAGTTTATGGGACTTCCCTCGGTGCAAAAAGTTATATTTATGCCTGTGCCACCAAAATGTTTAAGTATTAGTTCCTTATACAACTATTTAATTAATACCTGCTCTGGACATAGCACTATGCACAGAGTTAAGCACCTTGGAAGTGTAAGACTCTGTCAGGGCCTTAGAGAAGTGTCAGAGAAGAGTAAGGCTCTGTCTTTGAGGTGGTTCATTTTAGTATACAGTTATTCAATAGTTCATTGTAGTAAATATCCAAAAGATTCAAGTAGGACAATGTGCATGTGGATCAACATGCAGCATCAAGTCAGGCAATAATTCTAAGGCATTGTCAGGCATAGAATCATAGATTTCTAACTAAAAAAAGCTTTCAGAGGCCATCTAGCTCAACGTCTTGATATTACAGATGAGGGAACTGAGGCCAAGGGTGTTTTTTCTTCTCAAAATTGAATCATGGGGGGAAGGAAGGGTTTAAACTCAGATTCTCTGACTACAGTGCTACTGCCCTTACCACTATAGCATATTGCTTTTGATATCAAACAACTTTTAATATATATATATATATTATTAGCCTCATAAGCTGCTGATTCTTCTTTCTTCTTCTTCTTCTTCTCCTTCTTCTTCTTCTTTTTGAGGGGAGTGAAAAATTCACTTTTTAAACTGTTAATAATTGTAAATGTGATCTGTTATTATATTGTATTTATTTTAACTACTATCACCATCACCACCACTATGATGACTACTACTTCTGCTGATGCTACTGCAGTAGTAATAACTACCTCAAAACTAAACATATTGTCTATGCATTGAAATGTATATGTGTGGGGGTAGGGGGGAAGCGTGGTATGGAGATCCAGAATGATTGACAATTGGGAAGTTGCATTCCCTGAGACCAGGACACTAGGTTTCAAGTACTGGCAGAAACCCTCAAACCTTGGCAGATTGACCTGTAGTAATAATACTGATTGGGATAATGCAGTCAATATAATCACTTTTTTTTTCAATCCTTATTCTTCTTGACCTATCTGCAGTCTTCCACTGTTGATCACCCTCTTTTTGATATTCTCTTCTCTGTATTTTTCTTGTCAATGCTCTCTTTTGGTTCTCCACTATATTTCTGACCACTACTCCAGTCATACCCATTAACCTCAGGAGTCCTCCAAGGATCTGCCCTAGCCCATCTTCTCTTCCTCTATACTATTTCACTTGGAAATCTCATCATCTTTCATGGATTCAATTATCATCTCTCTGCAGATGAATCTGAGATTTATTTGTCTAGATATAAAAGCTTTCTCCTGACCTGCAATCTTGCCTCTTTAATTTCTTAGTGGATATTTCAATATAAATGTCTTATAGGTATCTTAAACCTAGCATTGCAAAAACTGCACTAAGTATTCTTCCTCCTTTCTTTCTAATCTCTACTTTATGGAGTATACCACCATATTCCCAGTTGCCTGGGCTCACAACTTAGATATCATCCTCAGTTCCTCACTTTCTGCCCCTGCTTTCCATATTCAATCAGTTACCAAGTTGTTTTTCTACCTTCATAACATCTCTCCTATATCCTTTTCTCTTCTCTCACCCTACAACCATACTGGTGCACATCCTCATCATCTCAATTCTGGACTATCACAATAGCCAGCTGGTTGATATGCCTGCCTCATTTCTCTCCATCTCAATCCATTCTCTACTTAGCTGCCAAATAATCTTTGTAAAAAGTGCAAGTCTGACCATTGCTGCTCTCCTCCTCCCTAGTAAATCAATTCCAGTGGTCCTCTTTCACCTCCAGGATCAGATATAAAATTCTCTATTTGGCTTTTAAAGTCCTCTGTATGTGGCCCATTCCTATCTTTCTAGTATCCTTATACCTTACACCTCTCCTGACCTTCATCTACATACTATTTGATCCAGTGACATCTTCTTACTGTTCCTTGAAGTAAGAACTCCATGTCTTTACTCTGGGCATTCCCATTGTCTTTCTCTAACATTTAGAATTCTAGCCTTCTTCATCTCCAACTTCTAACTTTCCTGGCTTCTTTCAAATCTCAACAAAATTTCCACAATGCATTAATAAATGTGGAAGCAGTTGCTATCATAACCACAGAAGAAATAATGAAACTATCAAGGAATCCCCCTAGGGACAGCTGTCAAAAGTCATCATGGTAGAACTAACTTAAGGGAATTGAAAACCAGTAGAATGGTATTAGAATATTATATCAATATCTTGAAGTCATAGGCAATAGAAAAAAATAGATATCATCCATATAAAAGTTAAAAAAATATGGAAAAAATTCAGAAAACAAACATATATTATAAATACTAGCTCTACCCAATATTTAGTTTCATTAATTTGAAGTAAAAATCTAAAGTTTAAGGGATTCAGGAATTCAAAGTGTAAAAAAAATTAAAAAATTCAATATCAATGAAATAAAGATTACTACAGAAGTTTCAGAAGCAAACCAATTATAGGAGAGTAAATAAACCTTTGAAGGAGAAAGTAGAAAATTTCTGGCCATTTGTAGAGTCACAAGGAGTTGAATTAAAGTACAATAGAAGTCAGATGAAATGAGAAGCAGAACAGTTGTGTACCATTAATATAATGAATGAGGTTATTCCTCTTCTCTGAATAAAATACATGGGGGATGTTTTCTGTTTGTTCCTGCCAGTTAAGGTGTTTGTGTTCGCTCCCTGCATGCTGATCTCATCTTTGGGGACAAAGAACCTAGGAAGAATAATTGAATGTTGTGAATCACTCTCACAAGGTCAGAGGAAGTTTCCTTTGAGTCATTTCTTTTTTCCTTAGGGAATGTCTTTATCAGAGCTCTTAAGGACACTGCCAATCAGAGGTCAGGGATCCTAGACACACATCACCAGTTCCTCTAAATGCAGCAAGGTAGCATACCAATATTGTGCTTATATATTGAAGCATGCAGATTGCAGTTTCTTTAAGAAGAGGGGACACCTTGAAATACTGAATATACCATTCAAAATCCAATAGACTAAGATGGCATATTAGAACTCAGCCCAGTTGAACTCAACATTCCTCTCCAAACAACTTTAAAATAACACCTCAAACCAAATTTTGGAGCAGCAGAGTCAACAAAAGGTCAGGGTCAGATATTTTTCTGGCCTATGAAAACTTAAAAGGTTGGCAGGAGAAGTTTGTGACACTGGGGGGTGAAGACCTGTCTGGAGGCCACACCTGCAATGATAGCACCAGTAGCAGCAGATTTAGGAGCTCTTAGCTCAGAGATAGCAAAGGGGTCAGACAACTGGACAGAAAGAGATTATAGGGAACTCTTTGCTGGCACAGGGTAAGGCTAGGACTGATTGGCAAATCTATTGCCCATACACAGTCCTGAATTACAGTTATAAGGGCAGAGAGGAGTGCTAGGGGTCAGTGACAAGGGAGCAGGGGTCCTGGTCATAGTTCCATGGCAGAGAAGAGGACTAGCACTCACAGTTGCAGGGGATCAGGAGTCCTTTCTGGATAAAGACCAGACCACAGTCTAGAAGAGCAGTGAATATACTTCTCCCCACATCACACCACCTTGGAAGCATTAAAAGCTTGTAGACCCCCAGAACTCGCTTTGAAAACAGCAGCACAAAAAACCTGAAGCTTGGGACAGTGCCTCCCCACCCTCATGTGAGCCTATCCCAACTTTAACATAAAGTTCAAAGTCATGAAAGAAAGTAGAAAAATGAGCAAATAACAACAAAAAAATGACCAAAAAATGACCATACAATGGCAGGTAAGACCAAGACATAAATTTAGAAAAAGATGACAATGTGAAAAGAGCTATGAGCAAGACCTCAAAGAAAGATGTTAATTGGACCCAAACCCAAAATGAATTCCTGAAGGAATTAAAAAAAAGAGAGACAGATAAGAGTGGTAGAGGAAAAATTGGGAAAAGAAATGAGAGTGATGAAAGTTAATTATGAAAAGAGAATTAACAAGTTGGTAAAAGAAGTACACACACACACAAAACCTGAAGAAAATAACACCAGAAAAAAAAAAATTAACCTAATGGTAAAAGACACACAAAAATTCTCTGAAGAAAAGAACCCCTTAAAAAACAGAATAGGGCAAATGGAAAAAGAGATACAAAATATCATCGAAGAAAATAACCCCTTAAAAATTATAATTGAACAAGTGGAGGCTACTGACTCCATGAGACTTCAAGAAATAATGAAATAAAGTAAAAATGATTTTAAAAATTGGAAGAAAATGTGAAATAATTTTTCAGAAAAAAACACAACTGATATGTAAAATAGATCAAAGAGTGATATTTTAAGAATTATTGGACTACCTGAAAGTCATGATCAAAAAAAGAGCCTAAATGTTATATTTCATATTTCATTCCAATATCTTAGATCCAAAAATTGAAAGAATCTACCAGTCACTTCCTGAAAGAGATCCCAAAATGAAAATTCCCAGGGACATGATAGCCAAATTTCAGAACTCATATGTCAAAGAAAAATATTTCAAGCAGTTAGGAAGAAATAATTCAAGTATCATGGAGCCACAATCAGAATCACACAAATTTTTTTTTTTAGTAGCTTCCACATTAAGGGAGTAGAGGGATTGGAATGTGATGTACCAGAAGACAAAGGAGCTAGGTTTACAACCAAAAATAGCCTAACTGGCAAAACTTCTGGGGAAAAATGGACATCTAATGAAATAGAAGACTTTCAAGAATTCTTGATTAAAAAAAAAAAACAGAGTTGGATAGAAAATTTAACATTTAAACACCAGACTAAAGGGAAGGATAAAATGGTAAACATCAAAGAAAAGTCAGAATCTCAATAAAGCAAAACTGCTTAAATTCCTATATTAAAAGATGATACAGGGGCAGCTAGGTGGCACAGTAAATAGAGCACCGGCCCTGGAGTCAGGAAGACCTGAGTTCAAATCTGGCCTCAAACACATAATACTCACTAGCTCTGTGACTCTGGGCAAGTCATTTAACCCCAATTGCCATATATATATATGATACATACAGCTCCTAAGAAATTTATCATTATTATGGTCATCAAAATTTGTTTACATAGAGGGCATGGATATGAGTTGATTATGTTTATGATCTCCAAAAAAATCATTAAGGGGTAAGAAAGAGTGATGTACTGGGAGAAGGAGGAGAGAAGAGATATAATAGGGAGATTTTTCTTACATGAAAGAGGTACTTATGGAAGAGCTTTTACAATGGATTCAAAAATGGGGTGATGGTGGGCAGTGCTTGAACATCACTCTCATTGGAATTAGTTCAAAGAGGGAAAAATAATATGTGTATATACATCCACATATACACACAATCAGTTGTGTACAGAAGTGTAACTTATCTAGCAGAGAAAAAGGAGGGGAAGGAGATAAGAGAAAGGGTGTGGGGAGTGATAAAAGGGAGGACAAATAAAAAGTGGCAATGGTTAGAAGCAAAATGGATTTTTGAGGAGAGACAGGATAAAAAGAGAGAGAAGGAGAAACAGAATAAAGTGAGGTACAAGGGAAAACATAGCAATCATAAGGATAAATGTGATTTGGGATGAACTCAAGCATGAAACAGAAACAGATAGACTGGATTAGAAACCAGAATCCAACAACTATGAGAGACACACTTGAAACAGAAAGACACACAAAGTTAAAATAAAAGACTGGAGAGGAATCTGTTATGCTTTATCAAAACTAAAAAAAAAAAAAGGCAGGGGAAGCAATCATGATCTCAAACCAAAAGCAAAAGTAAGCCTAATTAAAGTAGATAATCCAAGGAACTACATTTTGATAAAAGTGCCATAGACAATGAAGTAATATTATATATATATATATATATATATATATATATATATATATAGCCTCATTCCTCAGATATATACTGAGTATAAGACTGAGTTAAATTTGTAAAAATGAGAATCATTCTCCAATTGAAAAACTGTCAAATTACATAAACAACCAGTGTTCAGAAGAAGAAATCAAAGCTTATAGTTTTATGAAAAAATGCTCTGTCTCTATTGATTAGAGAAAGGCAAATTAAAACAACTCTGAGGTACCACCTTACACCTATCAGAAATGGAAAATGTTGGAGGAGATGAGGGAAAAATAGGTACACTAATGAATGACTGGTAGAATAGTTTGGAACTAGGTCTAAGCACCTATAAATTTGTGCATACCCTTGATCCAACAATATCACTATTAGGTCTGTACCCCAAAGAGATTAAAGAAAAAAGAGAACAAAAATATTTGTAGCAGCTTTTTTTGTGCTGCAAAAGAATTGGAAATTGAGGGAGTGATCTCTTTTGGAGAATAGCTAAACATGTTGTGCCATATGGTTGTGATAGAGTATTATGGTGCTGTAGGAAATAACGAGGGGAGTAGTTTTTGTGGGGGAAACTTGGCAAGACCTATATGAACTGATGCAAAGTAAAGGGAGAAGAATCAGGAGATCATTGTGTACAGATACGGCTACTCTGATTAAGACAATGATCCAAGACAATTCCTAAAGTCTCATGATGAAAAAATGATATCCACCTCCAGAGAGAACTGATGAATTCTGAGTGCAAAATGAAGTATAATTCTCCCACTTTATTTCTGTTGTCTTTTTTTTTGGCATTATAGCTAATATGGAAATATGTTTTATCTGATTTCACATGTAAAATTGATATCATATTGCCTGCCTTCTCAGTGTGTAGGGGAGGTGGTGGGAAATGGGGAGAGGTTTTTGAATTCAAAATTTAAGAAGAGAATGTTTAAAATAAATAAATGATAAATTAAAATGTATCTTAAAAAACAATGAATGACAGAACAACTATGTCAAAAAAGGTGACTGAAACTCTTCTCTCCAAAATTGGTAAATGCTTAAGATGTACAAGATTCACAATTAATCAAAGTGTATAGAACATAAGTACTAGACTTATTAGCAAAGTACTCTACCAACTTCCTTTCAGACGCGATCTTGTTTCCACTTACTTAGCATAACTTATCACATATCTACTACTAAATGATAAGCATACTAATCACCCCTGAAAACATGTGGTAACTGTTTTCTTATGTACTTTATACAAAACAATAATAGATTACATCCTGAACAAAATCCATAAACACAAGAAATCAACATATTGTCAGAGGAGTAAAAGAAATAAGTCAAGTAGTTCTGGGAAGATAAATAGCAACTGATTATTGGTTTAGTGATTATTGCCAACAAACTCATAAAAGTGCTACAACATTTATACTATCTTTATTGATTTTCAAAAGCCTTTGGCTTAGTTCTGCACTTATGACTTCATGAGAAAACAAATACATAAAATAGAGCCAATTATAATGGGAACAATAGAATGTTTGATGTCCACATGGAAAACTGTTCTCTATTTAAAATAGGCTTCAAATATAATAATGCCAAGATCAATGAATATAAAAACATGGTATTTTCAAGGAAAGAGTTTAAGCTATTTTAGTTCAGCCTATCATTAGAACTATTGGCATCTCTCCTAAATAGAACTAAATGCAGATTCCAGGGTAAAAACTGTTCTACCAAATCTTATATTTAATGTACATGGAAGTCATCAAGTTTCTCTTTCTCTCTCTCTGTCTCTCTCTCCGTCTCTCTCTCTTTTTATCTCTTTCTCTTTCTCTTTGTCTCTCCCCTCCCACTCACATGCATGTATACATGTACATGTATTTGTATATGCATATATACACATACATACACACATGCATACATACATATGTCCATACTGAAAATCCATTGAATCCCTTCTCCATATAGGAGACTCTTTTTCAAATGATATCAAATCCAATTTGATTGTGTACAAGTATTCAAAGAAAGAAGGGCACTGAAAACTTTGACAAGGAATCTTGCAGTTGAATATAGAGATATTAAACTAAAATAAAAAGCAATATTTTCAAATACCTCAATCTCCCCCCAAAAAAGACACATCAAGTATAAAGCTATCAAGTAAAAGACTTGTGACTTTGCATGTAAGGAGACTTTTTGGCATCCTGAAATCAAAATTCAATAGGAAGAACATGTTCAGAGCAATTAACAGTTACAATACTAGTCTTAACCTACACTTGGAACTATTAAATGGATCATGAGAGATTTGGAAATTACCTAACAAAAATACACACAAAATTAATGTAACATAGTATTAATCCCTCTTAAGACACTACAGAAATATTAATACTTCTATGCGCATAAAGAGAAATAGAATTGACAAGGCATTCTCAATACACACTAGATTTATCAAATGTAACCAAATGTTTCTGACCTTTGATTAAGCCTTTAAGCTGGCTAAGATGAAAGAGTGGAATCAACAGAGCCTCCATGAGAGACTTTCATTTGAACTTCACCAATACTGTGTTACTAAAGAAGCTTCAAACCAAGATACACAGATTTATTTATAGAAATGGAAAGGTTTATAATTTCAATTTAGGACCAGGTCATTATCATTTGAAATTACACAGGAGTTGTCATGGCAAAGACTGGATTTATTTGTCCATTCAGATTATGAAAGGAAATTCTTGAAACCATATAATACATCATTGTAGGCTCAAAAAATTTTGCACCTACCAAATACACAGCAAGATACAACCTAATGGTGAAGATTACATGTCTGAAGCTTGCCGATTCTCATAAACGTAACCAACAACAAACCTGGAACTACTAATGCAGACCTCAACATAACCTCAAGGATAAATAAATGGCTAAACAAATAAAGTTAGATAAATAAAATGTACTGAAACTGTCCATTACCACAGTCCAAATTGTTGCCTACAATCACTTGTGCCTATCATTGATTCATAAAATTTTAAAAATACTATTAAAAATTATGGTGATATAATAAATACTCATAATCTCTAAACTATAGAGAACGAAAAATGCCAAAACATACAGACCTAGCAGAAGAAATCCAAACCAAAACCATGTAGGAATAGGATGGGATACATATAATCATCATTATCCTTTCTGCCATGAGAGTTGCCTCAAATATGCTTTTAGTGATCATACAGAAGTGGAGCTTACATTCTAATATTTTTGTTCAATTACAGGAAAAAAAGAATTATTTTACTTACTTTTGCTTTAATACACAAAATGTTAAATATATTTTAAAAAAAGGAAAATACCAGTATACTGACTTGTCCTTGTACCATTTCTATCTGAGTTGCAGTGGTAAAAAACAAGAATGAAATCAATAGTAATAAGAAGATAGAGCTTAAGAGGTAGAACAATAAAGTAGAATTTTTGGACATGGATTCAGAAAGCCTTAGGTTCAAATCTTTCTTCTGATACTTTCTAGCTTTGTTACCAGGGGAATATCACTTAATTTTTCTTAGCCTCAGGCAACTGTCTTAGACTTTTCTATTAAGTAATAGTCCTATTGTGATTTGTGTTTTCCCAGACTCAAGGAAATCACAGATCCTTGATTAACTTATGTTATTGGTTTTCATATGGGTCATCTTTTCATGTAAAAATATGATTTCAGTAAACTTGTAAACTTAAATCAATCATGTTCAAATGTAATGATATCTTAACCAAACTTATTTATTCTTAGCCCTAGCCCTGGATCATTTTGTACTGAAATATTGATTAAATGCTAAAATCCGTGCAATTATTGAGTAAGTCAAAACTTTTGAGGTGAGTGAAGGTCTCCAAAATGAATACTGAGGAACTCTTCAAATAAAGCATGATCAATTTCCCGAGTACAACTCATTTTGAAATATGATATATAAATGTGTTGGGTAGTAGATGACATTTGACAAATCATAAAATATCATTATATAGTCTTCACAAAATCTTCCTTCCTTCAACTATTTTCACTTCCCAGAGAATAGTAAATCCCAAAACCAGAGGCAGAAATGGTGATAGGAACAGGAGTAATACAGATAAATCCCCATTAACTATCCTTGTTCTAGAGGAGTCAAATACTATGTTACTTCAAAACGGGACCACTCATCTGTCATCACTCACTTCTTCACTACCTGAAAAGTTGAATAATTTACAGAACAAATATTCAAAGTTTATTTGGCAGGATTTGTTTAAACTCAGTACGAATGTATGATACTTAACATACTGCTTTCCCCCCAGGTGGATGTGGATTAATTTGTTCAATAGTTGCTCCATCAAAAACTATTTTACTCAACTTTTGATACTGAGAGTAACTAGTAGAACTAATATGAGCCTGGCAGAAGAAAAACTGCTATTAAAATTGTATCTTTCTTTATGTAAATATAACCCATATATAGTGTGGGTGTTGTCATATAAAATACCTACACCCCTCTATTTCCCTAGGCTGGTTTACTTGCTTTTACCTGCCCTCAAGATGGAAGTTAAAGGGTTTTTTGTTTGTTTGTTTGTTTTTTCCCAGAGAAGAAACTGTTTATAGGAACTTTGTCAATATTATTCTACTCTAAAGGTCAACTATCTAGTTTAGTGTCTGAGGCCAGATTTTAATTAAGGTCTTTCTGACTTCAACTATCTACTATGCCACGTAATTGTTTCTAAGCTGTATTATTAAGGTCAATATTAGGATTTAAAATTCAGTTCAGCTGAGCCCACCAGATGCTTTCAATGGGTCTTAAATTGTTTTACAAGCAAATGGGGGAAGCAACATATAGAGAAGCCACTTATTACCTGTGTAATAAGGGTAAATCACTCTATTTCCTGGTCTGTTTCTTCATAGGTAAAAATAAGAGGTTAGGTTAAATGTCCTCCAAGGTCTCTACTACTTCAACTTCTCTGATCCTGGGTATGATGTGAGAGAGAATGACATAAAGTACTTAAGCAAAATTTGAAATGATAGAAATAAATTTAAACTGAGTGAAAAGGGTTATGCTTTGGACAGGCTTTATAGAAGTTGCATGTAGCTTTGATGTTCCTGCTCCATCATGCCTCTTCTTCTGTCTGGTAAAGGCAGGGTTTTGTGGAAGTCATTACCTCTATACAGGTTGTATTTTACCTTTTTCATTCTATCTCTATTTCTGCTTCTTGAATTGTGGTGCCCTTGATATTAATAGAAAAGTTTAGGTGAAGATGGGTTTGATGGGATTGAAAAAAAAAAGTTTTGTTTTAGACATGGTGAGTTTGATCTGCCTACGTGACATCCATCTCAAGATGTCCAAAAGGTGATTGGTAATGTGGGATTATAGCTCAGGAGAAAACCATAGATATGCAACTGAGAATAACTAAAAAATATGTTAATAACCAGTAAAGTAACAGAAGAAAAAATAAACCTACATGAATCATCAATAATTTTGCATATTACCAGTAAAACATACCATACAGGAAGAGAAATCCCAGTCAAAATCCCAGACTTTGGAGTACACCTACCAAGACACAAGGGATAATTACATAAATACAACTACAAAATTCCCTTTACAGAAATAATATACAAATACATATAGACTTCAATAATTGGAAAATATCAAATGATAATATTACATGAATCTATTTACTTATTTTGTTCCATGGGAATCAAATTACAAAAGTATACTTTTATAAAACTGTCTAAAATATGAATAATATTCATATCAAGAAGCAAAAGGTCAAGATTTTTGATGAAAATGATGAAAGAAAAGTGGGAAGAAAAATTATTGATCAATAAGCTACCTCAAACTGCAATGTAATGATCATCAAAACTATATGATACCTACCAAAAATAGAAAAGTTGATCAGAGTAATAGATCCAGAAGCAAATAGATTAGTATAATGATCACATGGCTTTTTCTCAACTCTTACTGTTTATTACTTCTGTAGCAATTAACACGTATAGCCAAATATATACATCCTGTCAATTACTTCCAACATCCTTTATATTCTTTCCTCTTTGAGTATTCGTTATTACTCTCTTTTGGTTCTTTTCTTACCTGTTTGACAGTTTCTTCTCAAATTCCTTTGCTAGACATTCATCCATGTTATGCCTTCATCTATTTTCTTTTTATAAATGTCTCACTTAGTGATCTCAACAGCTCCAATGAAATAAAATACCAACTACATGCAGATGTTTCCCAGATCTACATACCCAGGCCTGGTTTTCTTCTGAGCTATAGTCCCACATTACCAACCACCTTTTGGACATCTTGAGATGGATGTCACATAGGCAGATCAAACTCACTATGTCTAAAACAAAACTTTTTTTTTCAATCATTTAATATCATTTAAAAGTGATAATTTTATTTACTTTCTGACCTGCTTCATTCTTTTAATTTTTATTTTTTGTTGCTATAGTTAGCTTTTCTAGAACTAAATCAAATAGAAGTAGTGACAGTGGACAGCCTTGATTTATCCATGATTTTAGAGTAAAGTTCTAGAATATGGCTCCGTTATCTATATAGCATTATAGATTTTAAATTACAGATAAGCCTTTACAAATTAATTAATGGTCCATTTATTGCCTTGCTTTTACATGTGTATATATAAAATAAAGAAATATTTAATTGACAAAGGCTTTGTCTTCCTCTTTCAGCATAATCATGGAATTGTATGTTTGTTATCAGTATAGTTTATAATATTTATCATTTCCCCAATATTGAGTTAATCCTATATTCCTAATATAAATAAAAAAGGTAATAATATTCACTCATCTTAATATGTGGTTATAGATTCTTAAAATTGTATTAAATATTTTTGTATTTGATATTCATCAGAGATATTGAGTCTACATTTTTTTCTCTGCTTTATCATCCTTTACCTGACATATCAGATGCATATTTGTTTTATAGAAGTTTGGTAAAATTATTTCCTTTCTTAATTTTGCAAAAAAAATTTTGAAACTTTCCAAATTTTATTTTCAAGTGTTTAACAAAACTGATTTCTAAATTCATCTCATTTAAACACTTTCTACTGTTTTGCAAGTTACTTCATTTCTTGCTAAATTTATTTTTGTTTTCTCTGATTGGGTTACTTCAGTTTACTATTCTTTATGTTCTTAATTTGACTTTTTAAATTCAATTATTATTCCTTATTCTCTTAAACTGACTTTAATATTTTGTAATTATTTTTATTTGTTGCTTTTCAAGTTTTTGCTTTCCATTTGTTTTCAGTTTTAATCCAAATTCATTGACTTATTATTTTTCATTCTTGTTAATAAAACTATTTAGAGATATAAAATTTCCCCTGAGGCCTGCTTTAGTAGACCTCCAAAAGTTTGGTGTAATGCTTAATTGTTATAATTTTAATTAATTTTCCTTTTGCTTATAGAATTTATATTTTGATCCACCAGTTTTCTAGGATTAAATTGTTTAGTCTCTTTTTAAGTAAGAATTCTTTCTTAAAATGCACTGCCTGTTATTGTTAGCATTTGTTATTAATTAGCATTAGTATTGTGGTGAGAATGGACTTAATATTTTTGTTTTTAATGCATTAGTTAATGGGATTTTTAATGTCCTTTTGTAATGCCCTTTTGTAATGTCCTTTAATATCTTTTACTGAAGGTCACATGAATAGCTAAGAAACGTGCATTTTTTAAAAAATTCAAGTCTGTAATCACCAAAGCTCTATCACATTTATCTTTTCTAAAATTCTAATTAGGCTTTAAACTTCATTTTGTTATTGTTGTTAGATCTGTCTTTTTCTAAAAGGGGTATGTTGAGGTCCACTAGAATAGTTTTGTTGTCAATTTCTACTTGCTATTTTGTTAATTTTTTCCCTTAATTAATTAATTGCTATATGATTTGGTACACATCTTAAGTACTGATTTTTTCCCCCATAACCTACAGTGCTTTAATGTAATTCCTTTACTTACCTCCTTTAACTATGTATATTACACACTTACTGTGTTGACATTATGACTGCTGCCCATGATTTAAAAAAAAGATGAATGAATTATAATAAATTCTTATGTATCCCTTCATTTCAACTCTGTGTAAATCTTTATATTTCAAATGTAATTCTTGTGAACAATATATTATTAGGTTCTGCTTTCTGACATTTGGCTAATGACCTTCATTTTATGAGCTGATTCATGCTATTAACTTTCAGGGTTATAACTGTTTTCCACCATCATATCCTCTTCAACCACTTTTTTTCTCTCTCTTTTCCCCAACCCTTCTTTAAAAAGGAGGTAGAGAAAAGAAGAATCTGTTCAATATTAGTGATTTATAATTAGAATACTAGAAAGACAAAAGGGAAATGAGTCTGATGATGAAGAAAGTGGATGCTAAAGTTTAAGCACCTTTCCAAAAGTCACACAGCCCTTTTATTTCAGAGGCAGGAGTTAAATACGAATCTTCCTGCTTCTGAGGTAGTTCTCTATTCACTATGCCATACTGTCTTTCTTTGAGGCTGTATAGGAAAAGAAAATTTGTCCTAATTAAAAAAATAGTTTCCAATCAATTGGCAATGTATAAATGAGGTCCCCACTCACACATGCCTGCTGATTTCACACCTCTGTATATTCTGTAGTTCAAAGGAAATGAAGCAGAACACTTAACAAATTGACTGATTGTGGAAGGTTTCATAAAGGAGGTAGTACCTGGAGCCTTGGGAGAAGAAAAATATTCTGAGATGTGGAGATGAAGAAGGAATATATTCCAGACATGGGAGATAGAGTGCAAAAAAATGCACTTAGGTGGGAGATTGAGTATTGAAATATGTCTCATAATTCATTAAAGGCACTAATAAGAACAGCAAATAATAAATGCTAATGAAAAATAATAAATTCTAAAGTATTAAGTGTATGTGTTTGGAGGTAGGTAAATGAAATTTTTAGCCTTATGTGATTGGACAAGCAGCAAGCAATACCAGAAATCTTCAGAAATTAGATGATGATGCAAAAATGATCAACATGTTAGCTAATGAATTCTGAATGTAAAATAATTTCAATAAAAGATTGATTTTGCTGGAGATTAAGTAATGCTCTAAAATGTGTGATGAGAGGATATTATATTAGCTTTTCCTAAAAGTCATTTAATGTTTGCTATGATAACTTATTTTGAGTTTTTTTGTCTTTTCATGAACTTTATGGGTTCTTCTTCTATTTTGATTTGTTATGCTTTTTTTTCCATTCATAGAAAATTAGAAAATGCAATAGAATATCTGAAAGATTTCTAAAATAAGGGACAATTTTAGAGATAGCTTAAATAAGTTGCCAAACATCTCTCCCAATGGCAAATTTATGAATGGGAATGGAACAAATAGCAGTGTAGTAATTAAGTTCTAAAAATGGAGAATACGAATGAAAAAGTAAAGTAAATTTATAATAACACAAATATTTTAAAATAATATGTTAAGATACAAATTTTGCACAAAATATTTGAAGACTTCAATAATTTAAGAAAAATTAAATTTGATTTGACTAGATATTTGCTTTATAAAACTGCTATTTGCTAAAGATACTGATCTTATATTTTAGTTCTTTTCTTAATTATGCAAAATGTACATAGGGATATTTATTATGGGAAACAGTATGGGAGAGAGGGAATTGTAATAACTAATCCATAGACATTAAAATTGTCTTTTTTTAAAAAAGGGATACATTTTTTTCTTAATTTCTCAATATATTTCTTCCCCTTCCCTTAATACCTTTCCCCACCCTGTACCCCCTGCCAGAAAGCCATCAAGTGATTTTTATAAGTGTTGGGGTGAATTGAATCAATCATGAAACAAACACACTACCCAGCTTGAAGGAGCTAACTACATGGTCTCTATCCTGATGCCTTTATAAGGGAAGAACACATCTATTGAACTGTAGAAGACCTGAATAAAATCAAGAAGTTACTTGAAAATCAAGCATTTTAATACTAGGCCAGCATAATGGTATAGCAGACCCAGCTAAAAAGAAGATATAATAAGAGAATTCAACATATTTCCTCAATTATCGTAACCTCTCAGTTCTTTTTTTTACCTTACTCATTTCCCATAACCAACTTTTTTACCCCACATGGGATATACATAGAGATTGTTGTATTATTGATCTATCATTAACCACAAGTGTTCCATTCTTATGTTCCAAAATTTTGGAATTACTTTATATGATCATAATATTTTATCATTGCATCTTTCCCTTTGCATAACCCTATTCTTTGGCCTCATTGGTGGCCTCTGAGCCTTCCATTCCTCAGTTCTTTCCCAAGCTTTGATGCTGAATTGGCAGTATATACTGCCTTCTATTCTCCATCTTGACCCATTGGGGCACCAGCTCAACTCTACTCTCTTGTCCTATCACTCATCTAGCTCTGCCAAATTTCAGCCTTGGTTATTATCATCATGGGCTCCTTTCTGTTAGGTTCACATGGTGATTAATGAAACTACAGAGAATTATGAATTCATGCTGTATGAGTGGATTCACCACAAATTTATGTTATATAATTGGTCTTTCCTGCCACAAGGCAAACCTGTTACACCTCCCTAATCTATTTGTTATCTCACTCACAACTATGTTTTTACTAAATTGTTTCATCCCTTCTTAAATCTCTCTTGGCATCTCATTCCTCCACCCTCTCAGTTGAGAACCTTGTTTCATATTTTGCTGAAAAAGTTGATTCCATTTACCAAGAGTTCCGTCTTTTTTGCCTCTCTTCATATTACATCATTCAGATGTCTTCCTGACATTTAGTCTCTTTGGACAACATTTCCTGCTCTCTAAGACAAATAGGTAGTATTCAAATTGATCATCTATATTCATTCTTATTCTCCATTTTCCTTATTACATATGAAAAATATTCAATGACAACCATGAATTGATAAACAAACATTTAAAAAATGTTTTCTATGTATTAGGAATCATGCTAGTTACTGGGGATAATAAGTCAAAATGAAATAGTCCTTACCCTCAAACAGTTAATATTCTATCAGAGGACAGAATGAATGATTATTTTGAAATATTTTCTTGCTCTACTCACCCTTACCACATCCCATCCCAATTAATACAGTAAGTCCATAAGTAGGCAGTACAAGGTAACAATAATAGGAAGTCAGATGGCAAAAGGAGGACATAGAAGTCACCTACAACTGTCCCATAAATTGAGGGAGCATAACAATTACTTGCAAACTGTCTCATAAATTAGGAGAGCATGCAAGCCTCTGGCAATAGCCCCATAAATTGACTGAGGTCACATTCTGAAACTAAGAGCTAAATTAGAGGAAGACAGCTAGGCCCTAATGTAGCAGCCCCTCATCCTGCTAATTGCCCTGGGTCTATAAGCTGAAGATAAGTTACTGACCTATAGTGAGAACAGCAACACCTAATGTAAGTCCAAGGCAATGTTGGTAACTTTGAGATGATGTTTATATGTTTATATGTTAATGAACCATGCCCCAGGTGGCATGGGATAAGAGTTAGTCTGTCCACCACCACCAAAACTCTATAAAACTGGGACCCCAAATTCCTACACCTTGAGCACTTTACCTGCTTCAGATACATGCTACTCAAGTGCTCTCAGATCTGATCAAGAGATCAGCAGTTACCTCTGTGCCCATTTCCCTCCCCATTCTCTTGCCCAAACTATCTATCACCTTATTCCCTCATCACCTTATCCTTCCCCTCCCTGTACTCTGCACTCTCTGCCATGACTGCTTCTGTACTCTCTGTGCCTTATTAAAGTTGAATTCAATTCAATAAATATTTATTCAGTGCTTACTATTTGCCAGACACTTTGCTAAGTGTTGTGGATACAAATAAGAAAAAGAAAGACAGTGTCTGCTGTCAAGGAGCTTACAATCTAATGGGAGCAGACCACACAGAAAAGGAGGCTGAAAAGAGGAAGGGAACACCAGGGGACATATTATTCAATAGAGTTGAAACCAGGCAGAACTGTGGATATGTTACTTCCTGCTTCCTGCCATCATGATTTTTTTTTTTTTTTTGGAAGGGTATCTAAAGAATCTGCCCCTTGAGATGTGGAGTGATATATAGTAAGTCTTCAAAGGTAGTATGAGTACAGATTGTGAAGGTCTTTAAATGCCAAATGGAGTTTATGTATTATTCAAGGATTAATCTCTAATTACATATGACACATTAATAATGTGTATCATCTACTCCTGCTATACGGATCATAAGAAGAAAATGAGAAGCATCACCACTAAGCGCATAGGGATTAGAAAATAATATGACTAGTATTTTTATGATAGCCACTGTTGTTAATAGGACACTGAATATTGACAATCACAAAGTAAAGGTGTGAGTATGTATAAACACATTGCTCATTATTCCCAACATTATACAAAATAGCTGTCAAAATAGCATTATAAATTCATAATAGCAAGGAGATTGTGATTTTTGGTAAATGGTATTTTTCTTCAGTTACTAATTCCAAATAGGTATATGTGTGTGAATAAGCACGTGTGTGTGTGTGTGTATGTGTGTGTGAGATATGCTGAGATATAGCATGTACACTATTATTTAAGAAATATTTTTAAAATCTATAATATCCATGTCCTTTTATTAATTATTATCATAGACTCAAAGGATGATTATTAAAATTCATTTTAATTAAGTTTTGTTAATGTGCAATCATTTGTGATCAGCTAACATTTATTAATCCTTTTATTACTTTATGCCACCTATCATCATTATATTATTTACTATTTATTGATTGTGCATTTACTTTCCAGGTCTGTGAAGTAAAATGTTTTTTTTTCTGTTAGGTAGTTTAATTGTATACTTTTTAAAATCACTTTTACCACATTTTGTATCACCAATTTTATCTCTTTCCCTATTCACACAAATGTGGTAGTTAAGCCACTTTTAATGGCAAAAATGACTGTATCTAGGTGGTGTAATGGAAAAAGCACCAGCTCTGGAGTTAGGAGGACCTGAGATCAAATCCAGCCTCAGAAACCTTATTGTGTGACCCTGGGCAAGTCACTTAACCTTGATCTCCTGGCAAAAAAAAATAATAAATTTAATAATAAAAGATGATATCTTCACTGAATATGGAAGGAACTCCACAATTAGATAAAATCAATGATACTCTTTGCATCCTAAGTTTTCTACTTAAGCTTCCTGATATATAGTTTCCAACATTAAATTCTCAAAGTAAGACTCATATTTGGTTTTCTATATTTCATCTTCAAATTCATTTTATCCAACAAGATAGTAGGTATTGTTAAGACTTACAACCATTATAACTGAAAACTAAATATGGCTACTTCCTTTACTTCATCATTGTGAAACACCTTGGTTAGATTTTGATGCAGTAAGCTTTATGATTCAGAATTCTAGTCAGCTTTTCCAATACTATTTTTCTCTGACTTTCAGAAAATACTGGCTATCAGAATCTGCATTTTTAGAGTGGTAGTACAAATACAAAACATGAATACAGTGCTGTCCAGGTTGACTTATTTACTATGACAAGCCAAACCACCTCAGGATATCCACCATTCAATGTGAATTTCATGTTTCATCTTGCCCAGTGAGCTTATTAAATATGACATTGATTCCCAGAAGATATGAAGGCTTTGGGGCTGGTTACTCAGACTATATGTGACTGAAATTAGTCAGCCCAACTTGGTAATGTTTCAAAATATTTCAAGGCCATGGGGTTGTGGATCAAAACATTCACCATACATTTTAAATTAAAAAATATATACCCATCACTTATACATACATGATATTTTTACATATTTATAAAATGTATAAAATTATTTGCATATATTTTGTGACAGGGTAGCATAGCATAAAGGCTATGATGCAAAATCAAGAAGAACTTGGTTTAAGACCTATATGAACTATGTACAAATTGAGTGACAATGAGCAAATCAATTAAATTCTTTAGTGTCCCCACATACTCACTAAGATATATAAATTATAGATGAGTTATCAATCTGTACCAAGGAAAGAAATATTTCTCCAGTAGTATTTTTCTGATGAAATTACAAGTCCACCCTGGGGGAGGAGGTATTCATAAAAATACATATGTTCTTTTGGAGTGTAAAATATAGACAAATATTAAGTTCCAATATACATCCATGTGTACACGTACACATGCACATATTTTGCACAGTGGATAGAGTGCCTGGCCCAGCACCAGGAAGACTCTTCATCATTGAGAGTTCAAATATGGCCTCAGACACTTACTAGCTGTGTGATCCTGGGCAAGTCACTTACTCCTATTTGCCTCAGTTTTCTTACCTGTAAAATTAGCTAGAGAAGGAAAGGGAAAACCAATCCAGTATATTTGCCAAGAAAATCACAAATGAGAGTGATAAAGAGTCAGACATGACTGAAAAATTACCGAATAACAACAGAATAATGACAACAAATAGAGAATAAGGGGTTAGAGAGAGAGAGAGAGACAGAGACAGAGACAGAGAGACAGAGGCAGAGAGAGCCAGGCTTTATCCACAGAGCTCATCTTAGCATGCAACCCCCTGCACATTAATGTAGCTAGTGAGATAAATTTGAGCAGGGAGTATTTGAGCTGCTGATTAGCTCTGCCCTGTCAGGTACAAAGTTGTGTATGATGAAAATCCTTCCCAAATGTCTAGGAGTTTATTTCTCAGTGAAGACTGATCAAATTTTAATATGTATGTATTGCCTTAAGGAGACCTGTAATTACCTGTGCAACATTTCTTTCCACTCTCTTGGATGTTGGTTTCATTGATGTGTTCAGGAATTGCTTGTTCATTATCCTGCTTTAATTCTACCCAACTTGATAAGCTAGGTACCTTACCCAGAGATGCATTTTGTTTCCTGTCTTATACTTTGAAGTAATAAAGGAAACCCTAAGTTGATTAACCACTAAATTCTACTTTTATTCAGCAAAATGAGGAGGGGAAGGCAAATGACTTCTTGAATTCTCCATGAGTGGTTTTCTCCTATTGCCCATTTCCCATATCTTAGTTTTGATTTTTGACATTTCCTAACTTGTCTCCATCTTTTTTTTTTCTTTGAGATTCACATAGGTACCTAGATTGCACATTCTAAAAAGGAAACTGTGAATTTGACACATTACCTTTTAGAACCAGAGTTTCCAATACCTGGGTTTTTCACTGTCATCCCACTGACCACTAAAGAAGGAAAGCTGCCCTCCTTTGACATTTCATATAGAAATATGAAGCAGCTACATGTCACTGTGGATAGAGTATTGGGCTTGGAGTTAGAAAGATTTGAAGTCAAAACTGCCCTCAGATACTCACATTGCTACTGTGACCCTGGGCAAGTCAGTTGTAAACATGTCTCATTCTTTGGGGTGAGATAAAAGCTATATTTTAAAGGATCCAGGCCCTGACCTAGCTTTTGAGAGTAGAAGATCCTTCTAAGAATTATTTTGAAATGACATTTTTGATCCCATTATATAGCCTATCTATTATAATTATAAGAGGTTTTTTTTTTTTGCTTTTTCCTTCCCCTCCATAGAATGGAATGTGAGGAAAGAAAGAGGAAGAAATATTTATTAATCACTTATTATGTACTAGGTACTGTGCCAACTGCTTTTGTAAATATTAGCTCATTTGATCTTTATAACTAAACTAAGAGGTAAATGTTACTATTATCACCATTTTATAACTCAGAAAATTGAAAGTGATAGAGGTTAATTGACTTTCTCAGGGTTACACAACTAGTAAGTACCTGAGGTCACCTTTGACCTTGGGTCAGTCTGAGCCTAGAAAAAAATAATCTACAATAGTGAACCAGTAGATATGAGCAAAACAGTGATGTAAGGATACAGAGTGAGTCTGCCTGGAAAGAATTTGAGCACTCAAGCCTTCTTTCAGTCAAAGCAGCAAGGTTTATTGTAATGCCAATTGAGCAGGCTAAATTCCTAGTGAATCTGTGCTTTGATGAGAGTGTGATTGATACTTTTATGTGAAAAAAGAGTGAGAATATTTGAATGGAATTAAAGAGCAGTAAATAGCCTGGAGTAGGCCAGGTGTGGAACAGTCAAAGGAGTTAAGTGGTCTGGGCTGGGTTAAAAAGCCACAGTGAAAGGACTATTGAGTATCTAGGTGGACTGGGATGGACTAGATACCTTAGTCAAGACACCAGGGACTGAGTTGTGTGGGAAAATTCAGGAACTGGGCTGCTGAAATGTATGGAAAAGTTCAAGGTTCAAGTCCCATCACCCAATCATTTCCATATGTCCTATTCCTTATATTTGTTGATCTTACTTAATGTACTTGCAGTATTCCACTATATATGCATGACAATTATTTAATCATTTCCCTAATTTTGGAGACTAAGGTTGTTTTGTGTTTTGTTTTGTTTTGTTTTTTGGTAACTGACACAGCCTTGAATAAACTTTGTTGATCTTCGAACAGATAGATTTTTACCTATTTAAGACAACAACAACAGTAACAACACAGGTGATATTCTCAAAGAAAGGAATATGAGGACAGTCATTATAATATTTTATAAATTTTACTGCATGCTTTTCTAGATCAAAACTCCACCAGCAATGAATGAAGCCACCTCATTCTTCAAAACCTCACTAAAATTGAGCTTAATTGTTTTAATTGCAGTTGCCAAATTCATCGTATGAGGAAATACCTCAAACTTGTTTTAATTTACATTTGAGATGGTTTATAGTATATTTTAGGGCATACATTAACATTTATATATCATCCTTGGAATAACATGAATTCAGAGTTATTATATATATATAAATATATATATGTATATATATAATATATATATATATAAAACACTTTAAGATTTGCAAATCATTTTGCTTGTTAGCTCATTTGATATCCACAACAATCCTATGAGACAGATGTTATTATCACCCTCATTTTGTAGATGAGGAAAATTAGGGCTTGGAGAGGTTAAGTGACATGCTCAGAATAACACAGTCAATAAGTGTTGGAGGCAGGATTTGAACTCAAGTTATTGTAACTCCATGTCCAGACTCTTTCCACTGTACAACCTAGTTGCACATGTACATAACATTGGCCTTCATTGACAGGCCAAGATGTTATTGATCTTTAGGCACTGTATCAAGATGCAAGGTGCAAAAGTTCTACTCATCTTAATAACTTTTAATATAAATTATTTTCTTTCAATTTATCAATTGTAGTAGGTTTAAAAACTATTGATTTCAAACATCTTATTAATTTTACTTACTTTTCACACTGTTTTTCACTTTCAGAAATCCATTCTATAGATAAGTTCAAGTATTAGCTTTATAACTTTGGTAGCAAGGGGTCAAAGGTAGCAAGGAGTTGGTGGGGGCAAGGGGAAGGAATGCAGGAATCGAAAACCCAAGGGATAGCATGATTTGCCAGTGGGTAAAGCAGCCAAAATATTAAAACATGTGAATAATCTAAATAAGGCATATGTAGGCAGGGAAAGTCAGAACCAGGTAGCAAGACAAAATCAAGCAGATGAGCCAAATAAAATCATACATAAATAAGAAAGACAAGACAAGCACTAGATATAGAATTCAAACAGTCAGACAGATATTGTCCTCTTCTGAATTTGTTTTTCAATCTTCCCTGTCCGCATAGTAAGAATCTTTGTCATTGTTCATTTCTGCTTTTTGCTCATAATTTTTGTCTATTTCCTGGCTTTTAAAGTTGAGCTCTCCTGCTGGAGCACAGAGGACACTGACCCAAGCTTTTTGTGCTGGGGTCTCAGGTGCTGGCAGCTGGAGGCTGTAGAGGTCTGGCAGCTTACCTGTTGTTGATCGGGGGTACCGAAGCTGGGGGGGGGGGGGGGGGGTCTGGTCCCTGGAGAATGAATGCTTAGAGGCACCAGAAGATTTGGCTGCTGGAGGATGCCTGCCTATCTGGAGTTGTACTTCCTGGAGTTGTGCTGAAGCATCAGGAGGTTAGGCTGATGGGAGTACACTGGTTCCCCTGCTTGTGTCAAGGCATTTAGGGGATCCTGTTGTTGGTGCTTGCCTGCTCCACTACTCTGGGGTTCGAGATCTCCCACTGGTTTGCCAAAGTGGGGCTTGCCGCCAGTTTGATGGGAAACCTCCCATCCCAGACTGCTCCCCTTCCACCAGAGCAAGAGGGATATTTCCTGTTAATCCCCCAAGCTTCTTGGGCTAATAGACTGCTGCATCTCATCTTTCTGCTGGCTCAGCTGTTCCAGTGTTTTTCCTAGAGCAATATTTTCTGGGTTTTTAATAAGGGAAAGTGAGAGTAACTTACTTCTTATCAATTTCATTAGTTTTTGAGAGTATTGATAATAAACAACTTAAAAAATTTTTTTTTACATATTTTTCCTGTGAGAATGGGAAAAAAATAGAACTTTCCTAACTCAATCTTTTGCTTTTATGAAGCTGCTCTATTAAATTATCTCTAAAGTTTCTTTCAACTGTAAATCCAGTGATCTTAGTATATAGTCACAAGCAAATAACCTTTAGGCATGCACTAGAGTCAGATCTAACTGGCTCAATTTTTAAAATTTTGGTGTAAGCATTTATATCTCTGACACTGGCAAACACTAAAACTCAGAGCTTGATATACTGTCTTGTTTTCTTGACTTAAGAAAGTAATGGAAAATATATTAATAATGCAGATTAAACTTCAAAGGGTGTCATACTACATTTCTTCCCCTGGAGATCCAGTTGTTAAACATAAACGTGACTCCAGAACACCTCTGTTTTTTTTTAAATATACAATGAAATAATCCAGTGAATCTGTTATCTTCAAAGAAAATATTTTCTCCAAAGATGAGGCTCAAAATCCATCCATGTAAACCTATTCCATATAATTCTCATCCATATTTTCTTGTAACATCAGCATCCCACTCCACAATATGCTGAAAGCCTTCCTCATAATTGTCTTGACATCACCAAGATAAGATTAGACAAGAGGGCCTGTCCATCTGCAGTCCCTTCTTGCTATATGACCACCATTTTTTTAATTAAATAAATTTTATAACATCATTTGCAATACTTCTTTATTAATTTCTTCCTAAATTACTTAACAGTTTTTTGAGGTTAATGATGAAATCTAATCAAGTTCTTAGTATGTGATAATTAGTTGAGATAGATGAAACTTTCTTTTAATCTTTCAGACTATCACCCATATAATTTGTACTAGCTGATGAGCATTTATCAGGTTGGAGTCACGCCTACTAAAAATTTCAAATCAAAGATAGTTTCCTTTATTATTCATTACCTATATAAAATTATAGTGAAGGAAGTACTTACACTTAAATTTAGTTTGTAACATTAAGGAGTATATTTTTAAGATGATAAAGGATTCAGACAACATGGCTACCAATACAATAACAATGGGTTAAAAGGAAAAAAGAATCTGAAAGCAGAAGCTCTCTTTTAAAGGTTTCTATGAAAGTTTCATGCCACAGTCTATTTTAGGAATTATTTATATATATGTGTGTGTACATATATATATATGAGTCACTTTAGTGGTGAAGTAGCACCTTTTAATCTAAAAAGCACTTTAAAACCAAGTGTGTTATTATGCATACTTTACAGATGGTGAAACAGATTAAATGATCAACATAAAGCAATTTTAAAAGTAGTTGAAATGCACAAATAAAAGAACATTTATAAATGCCTTTCATGAAGTATTACAAAAAAACTAGTGTATATATATGCAAAGTGTAATAAAAAACAATTTTCCAAATTTGTTTGTACAATTTTCCCTTGTATATTGTAGACACTTAAATGTTTGTTTAATTGACCTGTTTGTTGAATATGTGGATTATTTTAAAAAATCCTGAAGCAGCTTTCACCTAGGCTACAGTTCATTGAAATCTCACTCTTTAATATATCTTTTAAAGATTATTGGCTGGAAAATATACAATTGTGGGAAAATATATTTAATACCTCTATTTTGTACGATTAAATATTTTAGCTCAACTGAAACCCATTAATTTATCATCTGAATAAAGCTGTTCATGTAAAATAAATTGGAATGACAATAATAACAATAGCATTTATCCAGTACTTTAAAGTTTGAAAGGAGTTTTACAAATATTAACTCATTTTATCTTCACAACAACCTTTGAAGGTAGGTGCTATTGTTTTCCCCATTTTAGAGAGAGAGGGAGAG
>NW_020954687.1:10207900-10299941 GCF_900497805.2 Vombatus ursinus
TTTTCAAGGCTAGTAAGTGTCTGAGGGAAGATTGAACCATGACTTATTGATTCTAAGTACAGTTTCTTTTCAGGATGAATGTAAAAAGCAGTCGTTTCTCTTTTGGCCTGAAACCCTGAGGGTCTTCCCAACCCAGTTTGACTTTGTTTTTTTGTTTTATTTTGTTTTGTTTTTTAATTATTAAAGGGGTCATCTTTTGACTCACTTCTTAAAGAGCCCTAATTACTGAATGGATGTTGCTTCACTCAAAGTGAGAACTCCAAAGATCTTAGCTTAAAAAAGCTAAGGTCTCCCATTGCATCCTGGGCCATCTCCAGTTGTGTTGATCTGTATCTGGCCCATTGGACCAAGACAGCTCTGGAGGAGAAAGTGAGGATGGTGACTTAGTACAGCCCTCCCTCACTTAAATCCAATTCACTTGCAAATCATGACATCTTCTTTCTGATGTCATAGTCCTCTTGGAGAAGGAAGGACAAACCACAACCACATGACAATGATCTATACACTGCACTACCTAAAGCAATTTATGAAATGTGACAAAGATTCAAAACCAATTGCCTGACTTCATTTATTTGTAGCAACACAGTCTCCAGGCCAAAACAATCTCCAAGTATGGTATGTTCAAAAGCAATTATAGGAAGAAAAGATCACAGGGTAGTAGCCGACACAAAACACAGTTTGTAAAATACTTTAAATGTGTTGTTATATTTCTGTATAAAACATTTTTATTTATGAATTTTATTACCCTAATTATTTATCCCCCACCCCTTTTTCTCATCAGAGTGAACATGTTTCTGTTTTTAAATTCACTTCTTAAGGAATGAAACAGCTCTTAGTTGTTTCAATGCTGTAAACTGGCAATAAACATGGCTGGTTAAGCAGCATCAACACATTAACAGCATGCCTGCTGATATATGATTCAGGCACCACTTTTCCAAAAGGTTCTTCTAGCTTTCATCTGTTATTACTGACAGCTATGCTGCTGACAAAAGACAAGTATGCAAGCTTAAAATTAGACCATTCGTTCCCCCATATTAAGAAAGTCAAATAACAGCCTTCACTGGCAACCTGCCTATACTAGCAGCCCTTCTGTGTCACATAGCATCGATATTTATTAAACCAATAGTTTTCTCCCCCACTATCCTGTGGTAGATAGAAGGAAGTGATGCAAGTAAAGTGATTTTTTTTGTAAAGCTAAATTCACAAAGATATTCCCAATATCCTAACTATCTATCTTTTAGATTATTGTTCTACTCAAAGATAGCCCTTTGTGGTCACCTTGGCTAAACATTGGTTTCTCTAAAATGGCATCTGTAATGAGCTCTTTATTTAACAGCAACTTGTTAAGTACCTACTATATGCCAGTCTCCATGTTAGGTGGTGGGAGTATAAAGACAAAAACTACAGAATAGTCTCTTTCCTCAAAGAGTTCTGAGTCTCATGGGGAACCTTACAATTTATTATGTATGTGTGGACACTCTGGTTGCACAGCAGGATTAAAAGAGAAATATAATACAATGGCATATACTCATGTTAACATTTTAATTATGAATATCAAAGATCTGTGATTTTATCAGGGAAACTTCTGATAAGGGAATTCTCCCATCAAAGCAGATGATGACCTATCTATGATTAATAATTAGTCTGGGGAAATACTTAAGTCACCCTACAAAGTTTTCTGAGATACACAGATGAGTTGCAGGAGGTTAAAGACCTAGTTAAGTATCATCACTGTGTTTAAATGTCCAGTTTTTTCTTGACTCTAGGTCCAGGACAATGCATTGTTAAGCTGTTGCTGATGTAGGAGTCCACATGTTCTCATAATTATCATGGCCCTCTGGACCTGATATCACTGTATCAGCATTAATTGAAAGAATAACCAAAATTATAGTAATGATATCATATTTATGTAGCATCTACTAATTTTACAACCCTTTCCATATGCTTTATGTCATTTGGCATTCACTAACATAACAATGTTAGAGCTACAAGGGACCTCAGACATAGTCTAGTCTTATCCAGCTATTTTTTACTCATGTGGAAACAGGCAAAAATAGTAAATAATTTGTCCATGGTCCCACAGTTTGTAAATGTTGGAGCTAAAAACTAAACTGAGGTCTTATATTCTAGCCTACTGTATAGTACAGCATACTGCTTCAAAGAAAATATTTTATTTGATCCTCTCAGCAAGTCAGAGGCAGACAAGGCAGGTATTATTATCTCTATTCTATTGAGAAGAAACTGAGCTTCAAAGAGCTTAAGTGATTTGTTCAAGGTCACATGGCTCTGTATGTATTCATCCATTTCTGAACAGAATACAGTTGATTTGACAAGACCAATGTTCATTAAATTAGCTATAAATAAGTAGATTAAAGCAAATGTTGATGTTTGCATTTCCAACATAATAGATTGCTTGCTCAGTTGGTGACTTCTGCCCTAATTAAGGGTCACTGAGGTTGACAAAGTGATAAATTGGGCATATGTGCATATTTGGAACTATGTGAGGTATGCAGGGGAAGTTCATTACCAAGCAGGAAATCAGGGAAAACTTCATGGAGGAGGTAGCAAGCGAGTTGGTCTTTGACACATTAGTAGGAATAAAATTGGAAGACAGAGGAAGGAAAGAAATACAGGCATGGGAGAAAGTCTGAGAAAAGACAGACAAAATTATGCAGTGAATGTTTCGAAGGCAAAATTGTTCAAGTGTTCTGGAGGAGATTGAGTATGTGAAAGGGATGATGTGGGATAGGACTGAAGGTCAGCGTTGTGCACAGTAGTGTTGCGGGGTGCAAATGAGATAATGGATATAAAGTACTTTGCAAACTCTAAAGCAATATTTCAATGTCTGTTGTTGTTATTATTATTGTCATAATTATTAGCCTATAGTTACTAGATTCTGAGTCTGATGAAGACTTAGACTTAATTATCTGAGCCTTCTACAACACTCCTGCAGAGCTTAAGCAATGTTTATAGAACAATATGGAGATGTGCTGGTAAATGTTTAACAACTGGACTCTGGGGATAGAGGGATGTACGCACATACACTTTTAAGTTTCATCTGCATTTGTAACACTTTCTTAAAGTCTAGATGATCAATAAAACTATAAATCAAGCCCTGATTTGTAGATTACAGAATTGTGAGGTCCAAATGTTCACACTAAAATTTTAATAGTCACTCTTGCAAGCCAGTTAAGAATGGCTCCAAGCTATCTCTGCTTATGTCAAATTATGGAAGATCTTGAATGTCAACATAATAAAATAATTAATTTTAGACATTTGGCTGTGAACAGATGCACTGAAGCAATATATTTTCATTATGAAGGATTCAGGTAGTATGGCCACCAGTAAAATAACAATGGGTTAAAAGAATATTCTGAAAGCAACAGTACTGTACTAGGTACTTGGGATACAAAGAAAATATAAAACAGCTCCTACCCTTGAAAAGCTTATATTGTAACAGGGGAAGCCACATACACGTATGTGGTTGTAAGTTGTTTTCCAGTCACGTCTGACTCTTTGTGATCCCATTTGGGGTTTTCTTGGTGAAGGTCCTGGAGTGGTTTGCCATTTCCTTCTCCAGCTCATTTTACAGATGAGGAAAGTGAGGCAAACAGGGTTAAGCCCAGGGTCATTCAGCTATGTGACTGAAGTGAAATTTGAACTCAGCAAGATGAATCTTCCTGACACCGGGCCCAGAACTCTATCCACCGAGTGTAACTTAGCTGCCCTATATATATATATTCAAAACAAATAGATAGCTCTATATACACCATGTATCAAGCAGATACACATTAACAGTAGAGGAGAAAGCATTAACAGCTGGAGGACTAGAAGAGATCTCATCAAAAAGGAGTCACTTAAATTGATTCTTGAAGGAATTGTTAGATTCCAAGAGGCAGAGGATCAGTAAGAGACTCTATAGAAATAGGACTGCAAAGGCACAGAGAAGGCAGAAGTGTGTGTGTGTGAGAACCAGTAAAGAATCCAGGATAGCTAGACAGTAAAATATTGGAAGTAGGGGAGGTAATGTATGAGAAGTCTGGAAAGGTAAGTTGGGAATGGGGTATGAAGAGCTTTAAATGCCAAACAGAGGAGTATATATTTGATCCTAGAGGTAATAGGGAGCCACTGTTGTTTAATGAGTAAGATTTCTATTTTAGGAAAATCATTTTGTTAACTGTTTGGAAGATGGATTTGAAACAAGGCCACAGATATTTTCTTGTCCAACTTGTACCTGGACAACCCTCTACAATGCTCCTTCTCTCAACAAGTTATCATGTAGCCTTCATTTGAAACCTCTTTAGTAAGGGGGAACCTGAATCTTTTTGATGTACCCCATTTAACTTTGGGATAGTCTTGATTTTAAGTATTTTTTTTCATTTTTAATGGGGTCACCATTTATTTTTGTCAATAAATGTAGTATACGCCTTCCTCTCCTAAGCACTTTTTATCTTTTTTTCATATGTATCTTGTCTATACCAACATATGTGCATGTTCTCTCCCTCATTCAGATATAACGGGTTTTGTTCACTTTCTCCTCTATCCCTAATGCTTAGCAAAGTAATTGGCAAAGATTTTTATTGTTCAGTCATTTCCTGTCTGACTCTTTGTGACCCCCTGTGGGATTTTCTTGGCAAAGATACTGGTTTATCATTTCCTTCTCATTTTACATATGAGGAAACTGAGGTAAACAAGATTGAGTGACTTACTCAGGGTCACACAGCTAGTAAGTGTCTGAAACGGCATTTGAACTCAGTTCTTTCTGACTCCAGGTGTGGCACTCTATCCATTGTGCCACTTAGCTGCTTGAAATCAGGTTACTTAATCTTTTACCCTTGTTTATATCCTGTTGCTTGCTTAATGCATAAAAATCTGCCTCCCCTGTATTTGGGGTCCAGTGCCACACTGAAGAGGCTTGGTCCCAACTTGTTATATATTGCTTAATCACTATGCTCGATTCTTGGGAGCTCAAATCTTTGTTTTATCAGTTATTCCAGATTTTACCTGTCATACCCCAAAGCTTAGTGAGGCAAAAAATAGCTCATTTTAGAATATTAGGTATTCTCACCAGAGTATGTCAATAATGTATGAGAAGATTGAAGCTCCAAAATATGAGTAATTTGCAGGAAAATTGACTTTTCTGGGTCCCCTACCCCTAATTTCTAAGTATCTCAAAACTGTATTTGAAGGTATTTGCTTCAAAAATGGGAGCATTAAGGAGTATGCTGAGAACAAAGAGGGGAGAACTTCAGAATTTAGGCCTCTAAGTGATTCTGACTCCTGCCCTAACAGGTTGAATTGTTGATTGAGCAGGACCAGGAAACAGGAAATGGGAAGATAAAGGAAGTGGTTGGAGGTAAGGGGGCTGCCTCAAAGCTCTGAAAAGAAGGGTGAAGCTGCCTCTCAAGTCCCAGGTAAATAGATGCTCAGGACAGTTCTCTTAAACGGATTAGTGTCTCTGATCATTTCACTGAAGTGAAGTGAGAGAGCTTGGATGCCCCAGTCCTTCAAGGGCACAGAATTTAGGAGACCAGACCCTTGGGTCCCAGAGACAATGGTCATGCTAGGGGCCCAGATGCCTAGTTCTTTGAGGAGACAGAATCTGTGAGCCTGGAGAAATGAGGAATGCTTGCATCCTCAAGCAGACAGGAGCTAGCTCCTACAGTGCGTAGAAAGACATTTAACTCGGGGTTGGCTGGTAGTTCTCCAGCCTGCAGCCTGGCATAGAGTCCTTGGTGTAGCACAGGTCCTGGTCAGAGGCAAGACTTGGACCTGGGGCTCCAGGACAGCTGAACATTGAAGCTTCATCAGAAGGGGTTCGTGCTCATTAGTGCGCACAGGCAGGTAATAACCAGAATCCTCCCTGTACTTGGGGTGGGGGATCATAACCAAGCTGATCCTGACATGTTCACCTCCATTAGGTAGTAGGAGATGGTACTCACCAAGTTTGGCCCAAAGCCAACTTTCGGTGCAGTGGGCTGCATATGGTCCACCAGGACCCCAGCACAGCGTAATGAGAAGTCTTTGAACAGCAAGTCGTGCCAAGGCTGAGAGCCATGGGAGCACTGGGCAATCCCAGCCTCCAGGATTGGGGAAACTGAGGTTCCAGATGCAGCCTTGCAGGGAAGCCAGAACCAAGAACCACAGGGAGGTTTGGATTTCATTTTATCGGACTCAGATCTTAACTCTATTTCTGGGGTCAAGAAAAAACAAGCCTCATCCTTCTTCCACATGACCACTCTTACAATACTTGAGAAAAGCTATAATTTCCACTCTTCCTAAGTCTCACTTTCTCCAGGCTAAGGAACACCAGTTCCTCTAACCATGAGGCTTCTCACTAACCTGATTACCTCCTTTGAAATCTCTCCAGCTAATCAATATACTTTGGGATAGCCAGAAATGAACAAAATATTCTTAATGTGGCTTGACTCAGACAGAGTATGGCAGATCAACTATCTTCTGGACACAATATTTTTTTTTGTCCCATCCCGCGGGACATCAACAGAGGTCCGGACCTGTAAAAGAAGGAGGGGAGCAGGGGACACAGGAAATGGAGACAAGGCAGGCTTTCTGATCAAGTCTCGTTTATTGAAGGCAAGCTCAGGGTAGTTATACACACAGTAAGAGGGAGTGGGGGAGTTCCACCACCGGTATAGGGGCGGGGTATTCCAGGAAGAGGTACAGCTTTGTCCGTAATTTGTTCTTATCACAAGGACCACCAAAGGTATAGGGGCGGGGTATTCCAGGAAGAGGTACAGCTTTGTCCGTAATTTGTTCTTATCACAAGGAGGCCTTGACAGCTGCAACGCTAGTAATTTTCCAGAGGTCATACTGGGCCTGTGGTCCCTTACATTTTTTTTCTTAATGCAACCCTAAGGTAATAGTATATTGTTTATCTGGCATATCACATTATTGATTCACATTAAGCTTACATTTCATTAAACCACTCTAATTTTTTTCTAACAAATATATAATCATACTTCCTCCATTTTTATATTTATAAAGTTATTTTTTAAAAAAAGTATAATTTGCAGTGTTCCCTATTGTGTTTTTATTAATTTTGAACAAGCACTCTACTCTGTGTACACTTTTTTTCTTATTCCTAACTCTGTATTATTATTGTCATCATCACCAACATTTTTATACTGTTTTGAAGTTGTCAAAATATTTTATATGCATCATCTATTTTGATTCTTGTTGTTTGAAGTAAATTCTGCAGATATTGTTATCTCTACTTTATAGACAAGGGCATGAAAGTTCACAGTCATTCAATTACTTGTTCAAGGTTACATAACACTAGTATCAGAGGCAGAAATTGATACACGAACCTGTTAGTTAGCCTTCCCAACTCCATTCTGTCTCATCCTTAGATCTGATAAATGTAACATCTTTGCCTTTATCCAAGTGATTGATAATATATATATATATGTATATATATATATATATATGTATATGTAGCAAAGGTGTCTGGGACACTTCACTAATGATTGATTAAAATTTCATGTTGACATTGAGTCATTAATGACTACTTTTGTGGTTATAGCCACTCAACAAGTTTAAAATCTACCTCTCTACAATTATCTAGCCCTTATCTCTCCATTTCATCCTCAGTGATAGCATGACAGAATTTAAGTCCTTTGCCAAAATAATAAATAAATAAAATATAATTTTCTGTATCTTAATCTGCCAATTTAAAAAAAGAAAGAAATGAGGTTAGTCTGACATGACCTGTTCTAGATGAAGCACTGCTTGCTTTTTTTCTGATATTAACTAATCAACTCCTTAGTAATACCTTCTAGTATTTTTCCAGGAATCAATCAATTTCATAGGCCTATAGCTTGAAGAAACTACTTTTTATTCTTTTTTTTTAAATTGAGACATTTTCCCCTTTCCAGCCTTTGATATGTCCACTCTTCTCTCTAATCTTTGATGGATCCCGAGAGTGGCTCAGCAATCCCATATACCAGAAATAGCATCTAGGAAAGGTAAACTTAACTTACCAACAATATCTGGATATTCTTTTACTCTTCTGCTATCTCCTTATTTATCTTGAATTTCAACTCCTTAATATACATTTTTGATCCGTAATTTTCAGTCTCAATATTCATTTTGGCAAGAAAAAAATAAGAAGCAAAATAATAATCGAGCATTTCTGCTTTTTCTCTGTCATCTTTTCATTGTTCTTTCACACCAAACAGTAGAACTGTTTTTTGTTTATTTATTTGTTTTTTGGGGGGGGGAGGTCCTCTTTTTTATGAACAATGGACTTTAATCATTTCTGCATTTACAGATGTAACTCTGGGAATTCAAAATTAACATCTTTGCCTGTCAGCTTCTTATAAACACCAGAAAATGTTTCTACCTTGTGCTCCACATTGTTCTGTTTTGCTTTATCCAAATGGACCTTTATGAGTCTGCTGCCATCTAGCCCCACATGGATTCTCTTGCCAACAATTTCACTTGGAAAGACAAGGTCTTCAAGGATTACATCATGCACAGCAGTCAGAGTACTGCTCCTGGGATGCTTTTGCTTACTTTTTGTATGGCTTTTTCTTGTTGGCTTAGGAAGAATTCTCCTCTGAGCAATAAAGACCACATGTTTGCCACTGAGTTTTTTTTTCTTTCAATTCACGAAGTAGTGATACTTGGATCTTTTGAAAAGATTTTAGCTTGAGGAACTGGAACAAAAATGATGATAGCTTTTCTGCCACCACCAACTTCAATTTCTTTAGCTGCTGTGATATTCAGCTCTCTTAATTGAGCCTTTAAGTCAGAGTTCATCTCCAACTCCAATAGAGCCTGTGAAATGTCAGTCTCAAATTCGTCTGGCTTCTCGCTTTTGGTGCTGGAGCTGAACATGTTTTTCAAATTTCATTGTTTGGTAATTCCCCATTCTTCCTGGGTTAACCCCCCACCCCCCACCCCCCACCCATGAAATGCATTCCATGATATCATAGTTATCCTTTCCCTGAATCCTTTGGAAATTGTTCTCAGATAATTTAGGGTGCAGGCATGACACTACTTCCCTTTTTTTTAATCAAATTCTAAAATAGAATTGACTTTCTCTCCCCCAACCCCAGTTTCCTTTTAATTCTTCTACAGCTGCAAGTTCCTCTTTATTGGCAAAAATTGGATCTGGAATGTAATTCTTCCTTTTTTATTCCTTCACTTTTTGAAGAATTGAATTAATTATCATTAAAATTCAAGTCAGTGTGTAAATAAAGTGACAAACTGGCTAAATAATCGAAAAAAATTATTACACTATTGGGGGGAATGTGATTGTAGAATATTGCATGTATTCTCAGATCCAGTCCAAGTGTAAGTTGTTTGGCTGAACTGCTTTTTTTTTTCTCTTTCTTTTTAAATGTTTGTAACAAGGTATGGCTGATTGGGTGAGAGAGTATTTATGTTTGGAAATAAATATACTACAAAGATTAAAAAAAGTATCTAAAAATTAAAAGAGAAACCACAAAATCATCATTTGCTCTACTTTTGGTAGATAGTTATATAATCAAAGTACAGACAACATAAGTCACTATTACAAAATCATATATAGAGAGAGCTGGAAGGGATCTTAGAACCAACCTTGTATAACCCTCAACTGTACTTGTAATTTACCTGCCCAAGTTCACAGAGGTAGTAACTGATAGAGGACATATTTGAACCCAGGTTCTTTGAGTCAGAGAGAGAGAGAGAGAGAGAGAGAGAGAGAGAGAGAGAGAGAGAGAGGAAGAGTAATAACATTGTTCTTTCAATGATCCCCTAGCTCCTCCCCGAAACAATACTCAAATTAGAAGAACAATATTCTTTTGGTGATATTATATGGCTGAAAGTCGTAGCACATTATAATCTCCATAAAATTGGAGTTTTCAATAACATAACTTCAAAATACAATGCTACTGCTCCAACTTTTAATTTGTGGACAGTTATTTCCATCCCTTTCTTATTTGATTTTGTCTGTTACCCAATCCAAAATGATTTAAAAATCTATACATCCCAGGTTTTCCTTGGCACTTTTCATTAGTTCTCAATATTAAGGAACATATTTAATTTTTCTCCTCTTAAAACTTGCTACTTCTGTTTCATGTTTCATAGTTTTGAATAATAAATCCTACAGTGAATCACATTTTATAATTTTTAATTTGTTGGTTTTATATTTGTATCACTTTGCAGCTTTCAGTTTGTAAGATAATTATGTCATTAATCTTAAGTACTATACATAAAATTCGGATGAACTGCCACTGAATTGGTAATAATTGTTACACTATATTCACATGTCTCAGACAGAATAGTTTCCCATAGGCATATTTAGTCAAAGAGAATATAGTATCATTTTTCCTTGAAAAAAAGTCTTAAGTCCTATAAGTAAGCATTGCATTTATTAAATCTACTTATTACCATATTTTAAAAGGCAAAGTAATTTAGAGTAAGTTGTCGAACATCTAAATACAATCAGACACCTTTTCTCACTAACCTTTCCCATGAATTCTTCCAAATTATTGCTTATCTCACAATCTGGCTCCAACTTTTCATTCCAGATTTACTCTGTATTATTCCCATTCACACACTCTTTGATCCAGAAAAAAATTTGACTTCTCACTCTTCACATTATTCCGTCTCCCATCTTTATACTTTACCCAGGCCATCTGTCATCCGTGTCTGAATTGTACTTCTTACTCACACTTACATGTTGCAAGCCCTAGTTTCCTTCAAAGCTCAGCTTACCTTCCTGATCCCTTTAGCAGTTACCCTCTCCCCACCCCCTTCCAAAAATATATTCTGTGTATGCATAGTTTACAAATATTTATGTTTGTACATGTTGTCTCCCTGTGAGGCATGTAAGCTCCTTGAGCACATGTGACTGTTTTAAAAAAAAGTCTTTCTATCCCAAGAAATTAGCACAGTGCATGACACATTTGTTATTTAGTCATTCAGTTATGTCTGACTCTGTGACCCTGTGTGGTCTATACTGTCTATGGAGTATTTTTAGCGAAGAAACTGAAGTGGTTTGCCATTCCCTTCTCCAAAGGCAAATAGAGGTTAAGTGATTTGTCCTGGGTCAAATAACTAGTAACTGTTTGAGGCCACATTTGAATTCAGGCCTTCCTGACTCTAGGACCAGCACTCCATTAACTGAGCCATCCACTTGGCACATAGCAGTACCTAAAAAATGCTTGCTTGCTTTTTTGATAAATTTTAAATGTGATTTCCATTTTGGTTATGAGTATATTTAACATATCTTGGCATCCTTAACTGGAAGATGAAATCTACTCAAGTCATTTACAATTATAGTATTCTTTGGAACTAAAAAGGAAAATATCTATCAAAATTATATTTCAGGTAACTTCCATCCAGCCTTAAACCTTAATTCAAAAAGAAATACAAAGGGCCACTAAGTATTCAGTGGATAAGAGCACTGGATCTGTAGTCAGAAGAACCTGAGTTCAAATCCAGTTTCAGACATTTGTTAGCTGTGTGACCCAGGACAAGTCATATGACCCCAATTGCCTCCACCCCCCCAAAAAAGGCTCTGAAACCCCAAGGGAAAGAATTCTGGATCTCTAGTTGAAGATTTGGAATAACATTTCAGCTTTGTTAGTCATGCTGTTGGCTAAATCACTTCTACAAAATGAAGTTGTTAGACTAGCTGATCTCTATTTATTCTTTTTATTTTGAAGTACCCTTTTCAGCTCCTCCTCCCTCTCTTTCCTCATGGCCCAGAAAGAAAAGAAGGAAAAGCTATGTAGTCAGTCATCAATGAGATCTCTTTGACCTAAGTAAAAGCCTGTAATCATCTTTCCCCAATAATCAGTCTCCTGGCATCTAGCTTGTAAGGCTAAATCTGTCTTTCCCATCTGAAGAAAAATCTAGCTTCCTCTCTCCTTTCTGATAAATTACCTGATCTATATATAATTGGTTCTCCTACCAACCACTGCAATTTGTATGAACTAGACTCTTACACAGACTGCTTTTTGTCAAAAATACATGGAGTTGCTAGACACTCAGCATATAAAATAACAACTTTTATAATCACCATAATATAATCAGCATAAAACAATTATGTTTCAAAACAGAAATAAAATTGGTTTCTTCACAGATGGCTTGTGAATTTGTTTATATGTGATAAAGTGGGGCTCTAATGCTGTGTACCTAATTGACTAGTTTTCCTCTTTTCAAATTTCCCTGATTTTATATGTGTGTGTATGTGTATATATACACATGCATATATATAACACATACGTATAAAAAAGTTAGATATTCTCTGACATATTCGAAAAATCATGAGAAAATATAGAAACATTCTTTTAGAAGGCTAAAATGCCTAATATTCTATTCTTATGAGCTTTGTTACTTCATTTCAACATGTAGTCTAAGTCTAGTTTTTATTTATTTAGCCCATGGTTTATCACATTCTTTTTTATATTTATTTTTTCAACAAATTAAGAAGCTATCAGGCTTTTTATTTTATTTTATTGATTTATTTTAAGTTAAAGTGGCATACCAGTAATATATAACACACATTTTAAATATAGTCATATAAATCTCTTTTTCTCCAGCAATGAAGAATTATTTTACTTAATTACTATTAATTAAATTCACTTAATTTATTTACTTTATTTATTTAATTTTATTTACATCAATTTAATTAATTATAATAATATTTATTCAATATTTTAAAGATGTTTATAATATACATTTAGCTCAGCATTTCAATGGATCTCTGTTCTAGAAATCTAGAATCTAACAGAAAGAACTTTAGAAGTTGCCTCAGTCAGCCCATATTTCACCAAGAATCTTTTTTCTATAAATGTCCCCAACTAATAATCAAAAAGACTCTCAATCCATCAAATAGCAAGTATTTGTTATGTATTTACTATGTATTATACATTTTACTAGGCAGTAATGAGAGGAATAACAAAGTCAGCCTCTGTTTTCAAGGAGCATATATTTCAATTGAAGTCTTTTTGTGGTGTTAGAAAACTGGAAATTTAGAGGTTGTCCAAAAATTGAGGAATATATGAATTAGTTGTGATATAAGAATGTGATGGAATATTATTTCACTATACAAAATAAGGCAATGAATGATTTAAAACAGACATGGAAAGTTTATATGAACTGTTACAGAGTGAAGAAAGCAAAAGTAGAAGATTTTAAACTATAAAATCAATATTATAAAAATACATAATTTTAAGAACTTTGAAGAATCTATACAATAACTATATTGTAAAAAAACATTGAAATCTGTAGAGAATATGATCAATATAATGACCATTTATGAATCCAAAAGACTCTTGATGAAACATGCTATCTATTGAAAAGACATGATAGGATGCAGAATGATGCAAGTGTATGTTTCTATACATTTATGAATAATGCATATATTAATTTATATGTATATTTGTGTGTAGGCATATATGTGAGTGCCTATGTGCATCTATCTGTCCATCTGTTTATCTATCCACACCCAAGTGCACAAAAATAGAAAACTGCTGAGGGAATTTGTTTTGCTTGACTATGAACATTAACTACAATTTTTTTTCTTTTTCTCAATTAAATAGAAGTGTGTGAGAGAGAAAAAATAGATTTCTGATGATTTTTTTCTTTTTTTTTCTTTTTTTATTAATTTATTTTGACTTATCAACAATCGCTTCCATAAGCTTTTGTGTTTTAAATTTTTCTCTCCCTCCTACCTCCCTCCCCAAAACGGCACACAATCTGATATAGGCCATACATATTCATTCCTATTAAACATATTTTCATATTAGTGATGTTATAAATAAGAATTAGAACTAATAGGAGGAACCACCAGAAAGAGGAAACAAAACACAAGAGAAGAAAATACATAGCAAATAGTATGCTTTGATCTGCTTTCAAACTCCATAGTTCTTCCTTTGGATGTGGATAGCATTGTCCATCACAAGGCTTTTGGAGATGTCTTAGATCCTTGTATTGCTGAGAAGGGTTAAGTTTATCAATATTAGTCATCACACAATGTGGCTGTTACTGTGTACAACATTCTTCTGGTTCTGCTCACTTCACAGCATCAAACCACACAAGTTTTTCCAGGTTTTTCTGAAATATGCCTGTTCATCATTTCTTGTAGTATAATAGTATTCCATTACATTCATATATCACATTCACAGTTATGGTTACTATCTGTGTTTTTCTCTCCATCCCTTTTTCCCCCTGTTTGTGCTTTTCTTTCTCTTTTGTCCTTTTCCCCCAACACTAATGTTTTGTTTTTGACTGCTGCTTTCCTCAGTCCCACCTCCCTTCTATTAGCCCCTTCACTTTTCTTCCCCCTTACCCTTACTACTTCTTCCTTCCCTTCTATCCCCTCTTCCTTTTCTTTCCCCTTTTCCCTCCTACTGACTATATGGCAAGTTAGATTTCTATACCCAGCTGATTATGTTATTTCCTTCTTGAGCCAAATCTGATGAGAGTAAGGTTCGAACAATGCTCATCTCCCTCCCTTCTTTCCGTCTTCTGCAACAGGTTTTTGTTCCTTTTCCTGTGATATAATTTACCCTTGTCTTCATCCTTCTTTCCTTTTCTGTCAGTACATTTTCTTAGTTAGATCAGATTAATCCACTTACTTGGATCCATTTAACCCACCTGATTAGATTTTTTAATCATTACATCAAAGTCAATTTATACCATTCACTTTATGTATACCCCTTTAACATGGTGTAATAACAATACAGTTCTCAAGAATTACAAGCGTCATCTTCCCTTGTAGTGACATAAACAGTTTGCCCTTACTAATTAATAAAATGTTGTTCCTTTCTGTCCCATTTGCCTTTTTATGTCTCTCTTGAGTCTTGTATTTGAAGATCAAATTTTCTGTTGAGCTCTGGCCTTTTTATCAGGAAGGTATGGAAATCCTCTATTTTGTTGAATATCCATCTCCTCCCAGGAAATATCATGCTCATTTTCACTGGGTAGTTGATCCTTGGTTGCAATCCAAGCTCCTTTGCCTTATGGAATATCATATTCCATGTCCTATGGACTTTTAATGTAGAAGCTGCAAGGTCCTGTGTAATCCTGACTGGTTCCATGATATCTAAATTGTTTCTTTCTGGCTGCTTGCAGTATTTTCTCTGACTTGGTAATTTTGGAATTTGACTGCTATATTCCTTGGTATTTTCAATTTGGGATGTCTTTCAGGAGGTGATCAGTGAATTCTTTCTATGGCTATTTTCCTCTCTGGTTCTAGGACCTCAGGGCAGTTTTCCTTTATGATTTCCTGAAAGATACTATCCAGGATCTTTTTTTCATCGTGATTTTCAGGTAGACCAATACTTTTTAAATTGTCTCTCCTGGATTGATTTTCCAGGTCAATTATTTTACCAATGAGGTATTTTATGTTTTTATCTATTTTTTTCATTCCTTTTTTTTGACTGATTCTGGCTCTCTCATAGAGTCATTAGCTTCTATTTGCCCAATTCTAATTTTTAACAAATTGTTTTCTTCTATTAGATTTTGTACCTTCTTCCCCATTTGGCCAATTGTATTTTTTAGGGATTTGTTTTCTTTAGTGTACTTTTTTTTTCCAGTTGGCCAACTGTATTTTTTAAGGACATGTTCTCTACAGTTAATTTTTGTCCTTCCTTTTCCAAGTCATTGACTCTCTCTTGCATACCTATCATTTCTTTTCCCATTTTTTTCTTCTACTTCTCTCATTTGACTTTTAAAATCCTTCTTAAACTCTTTTAAGAAGGCTTTTTGTGCTTCAGACCAGTTCATATTCCCTTTTGAGTTTCCAGATGTGGATTTGTTGACAATGTTGTCCTCTTCAGAATTTTTGCCTTGATCTTCACTCTTCTCATAATATGAATCTATCTTTTTGCTCATGGTGTTTGCTTATTTCCTGGCCTTTAAAGAGACTGAGCTCTCCTGCTGGGGAGCAAAGGGCACTGACCCAAGCTTCTTGTGTTGGGTGCCTAGGGCCTGGTTGCTGGCTTTGTGTGCTGGGGCTTCCAATATTGGCAGTTGGAGGCTGTAGGGTCCTGGCAGCTTACCTGATGTTGGGCTGGAATCAACAACACTGGAACTCTAGAGGTAGGATTGGGTAGTGTGGCTTCTGGAGATTTCCTGCTCACCAGGGCCTTTCCTTCCTTTCACTTTCTTCAGCTCCTTTCAGATGGATATTGTGGGGTGTTTATCCTCCTGGGGCCTCTTGGAGTGCTGCCATTAGTTTTGCTGAGGCACTGGGAGAGCCAGTTGCTGTACAATGGCTAGGCTGGTGGTTTTCCAAGCTGGTCTCCACTGGTTCCCCACCCTCGTTGAGGCATTTGGGGGATCCAGGTGTTGGTGTTTGCCTGCTCCACCACCTGGGCTTCAGGATCTCCTCCTGGTATGCTGAGGTGGGGCTTCCCACTAGCTTGCTGGGAAGCCTCCCTTTCTGCAGTGTCCCCCTTCCCCCAAGGTAAGAGAGGCTTTCCCATTAATCCCTCAAGCTACCTGGGCTACTGGACTGCTGCACCCCATCTTTCTTCTGCTTTAGTTGTTCCAGCGTTTTTCCTGGGATGATATTTTCTGGGCTTTTAGGGGTTAATCTATGATGATTTTTAAAAATAAGGAATCAAGAGGGTCCTAGGGATGTGAAATGTGTGCTCTTTCACATGAGGTCTCTATAATAGTTTCACTTAAGTGCTTTATTTTGTTATAAGAAACCTCTCACTAAATGAGGGTAACTATAAATGTATGTAATGTAAAAACAAAACACATCTATAAAACTTTTAAAAAATTCCAGTGGTGGCATACCACATGTTCGATTAGAACTGTGTTAGAAATGTAATTTGAGGGTCCTTTTCATGCCCAAGTGGTTGTATTCATCAAGAATAAAGAAAATAATTTTCAAATGTAAATTAAAAATTGGCAGCTTTTGAAAAAATTCAAACCAGAAGCAATTATAATACATAATTTTTGGTCCTTCAGAAATATGAAGTATATGGTATAATTTATCTAAATATTTATGAATAAATATATGAATGGTCCATTTAAAATATTCAATACACATTTATTAAGCCTCCAACTTTGTGTAAGATTTTGTGCTAGGTGAAGAGAATACACATGTGAAGTAAGATAAACCCTGACTTTAAGGGACTTAAATTCTATTATGCTATATTTAAAATGATATATAATTATATAAATAAGTATAAAAACAATGACTAATTCATAATCTATTTAAAAGTCAGGATTCTAAGAACCTAAATAATTAGAAAGAAAGCCACAAATCCCAAGAAGAAATAAAAAGAAGTTGTCTAAACAACAAAAAGCAGTTATAAAACCCATGCACTTGATACTAAATAGAGGAAACAAAACCATTTAAAGACCAAATGATTACATGAAAAATATGACAGTAAGTCCTAAGGGAGTGGGAGTGAGGGGAATTAATATTAAAGGAGATGAGAATTGGCAGCAAAGTCATAATGTTAAAAAAAAAGAAAGAAAAAAGAACATTAGAAACCTTGGGTCATTTATATTAGGGACAGGAAACAATTCTCTATTTTCTCCCACCTTCAATTCATCCTTCACAGAACCATCATACTAAGACTTTACATCTGTTGTATTCAATCTTAATGAATGTACCATAAGAAGATGTGCATTATACATCAGAAGTGTCCAAAAATACTACTGGGTTCTCGTGGGACCTTAAGTTAGGCCTGAGCCAGATTAAAACAGAAATAATTTACAAAAGAAATAAAAATATAATGTTATTTTATAACTAAGTCACTATGTAGTTCAAAATGATTCTTACGTATAGATAAGTGGCTCTAATTTCTTTTGACATCACTGTGTGACACCATTTTTCTAAAAATAAGAACATCCCCCCATACGTCTGGAACACCTCATCTATAAATTGAAATGGAGGCAGTATGGTTCAGTGGGGGGAAAACAAAATAACAATAATAACAACAACAATGACAACAAAAGAACAAAAACATTGAATTTAGAATCTGAGACCTTAGGCTTGAATTATAACAACTCGACTTATGACTCCTATGAATATTTCAAAATCTTTTTGGGCCTCAGTTTAATTACCTATGCAATCATTAGGTTACACTCCATGTTTCTGGTTAGATGAATACTATGATGTTTAGAGACAGTCAATTCTTCTTCAGTACAGCACTCCACTGCCACATCTTGAGCAGCCCTCATCATGCTTCTCATTTGACTTCCTGCTCACTCTCTAGTCTGCTCCAACTATATGCCAGCTGTCTGAAAGGTTATCTTCATCCCTCTATTTTTCCCAGATTGCATTTATGTTTTGTCTCCCCTGTTAGAATTCAGAGAGGTTAACGATTTTCCTATTACAAATGTAATTCTTCAATATTTTTACATAGATCTTTAAAAATTCAATTAGGTCAATTTTTCCATGGTCCTTTGGTGGTTTTCATGATAGTTCTACCTTTCTTCCTATATTTCTTACCATAACAACTGCTGACCCATACTGTTGCATGCCATCCCAGAAAAAAAACAACAAAAATAACTAATTCTTGCAATTCTATGAGAGGATTCAGTAATTTATGGTGGTTATAGCAGATACCAAATATTTCAGGTTACTCTGTGAAATTGGTCTCATAGTGGAATATATGTCATCAAACTCAAAAAGAGCCTATCAACATTTCAGCCTATATCCATTTGATTTTCAAAACCATGTTATATATATATATATATTAATTGCTATTCTTGATTTTTTTTTATTTGGTGTAATTTTTGGAGCTAAAGATTTAAAGTGTCCTTAGGTTCTTTAAATTTCCCGTATTCAAATTTTGTAGCTTCTTGATTTCATGCCATTTTACCTAGTTTAGACTTAGACATTGAAGGTTTGTTCTTTTTTGCTTTTTTTTTTTGTTTAATGTTTTCTCTTCACTGATCAGAAAAAAAAATTGTTGTTTTGTGACTCTTAGAGCAAAGGATAGTGGTGACAATAAGTAGTAAAGAATCCATTCCTAAGAACTGATAAGACCTGTTTCCAATTTTATTATGATGTAATACTGACAAATAATGCATACCTCTATACTTTGAGTTACAGTCATGGTTTGCCAGTTTTATTGACCATTGTCATTTGGCCAAAAGCTGTCCTAGCAAGTTTTGAAACCTTATTTCTGATTTATTCTTATGTTTTTTTCCCTTTTTGTGATCCCAGAACATGAAGGAGCACCACTCACTCCTCTATCTTCGCCCATTAAGATCATCAACATAAGTGCTTTTAGTAGAGCCTGCGTGAGAGTCTTTGGCAAATTATTTATTTCTCATATTCACAGAACCACTTTTCTTACTCTGACTTGGGCAGTCCTGGGGAGGGGGCTGATGAAAAGATGTAGACAAAGAGGCCCAGGGCACCTCTAGTGTATGGTTAGTCTTCCCTGTAGCAGTCTCATAATACTAAGCTCCTTCTGTGAATCTGGCTTGCTTTCTTTTACATTGTCTTTTACCCACCATACCACACTATGTAGGTAATGGATTGGACTTTGAGAGGTTATTGTTATTATCTTCATGTGATTATCTGGTTAGTCTTTCTAGAAACTAATAGATTTTCTGTTTTGGAGTTCTCATAATTCTTGTTGAATTAGTCTCTTACTCTTGAATTCTTTCCTCTCATTCCCTCAATAGTTTTTTTTATTCCATAGTTATTGTTGTTCAGTTTTTTCAGTCATATACGACTTTTCTTGACCCCATTTGGGTTTGTTTGTTTTTTTTTGGCAAAGATACTGCAGTGATTTTCTTTTCCAGCTCATTTTACAGATGAGGAAACTAAAGCAAACTAAGCTAAGTGACTTCCCCAGGGTCATAGCTAGTAAGTGTCTGAGGCAGATTTGAACTCAGGTCTTTCTGACTCCAGGCACAGTACTCTATCCATTGTTCCACCAAGCTGCCCATTACACCATAATAGTTCCTCATTATATTATGAACTTTGTTTGCTCATTCCCTCAGTCACAATGCTGTCACCCTCAATCAAGATGTTGTCCTCAAACAATCATCCAATCCCATCCCCACTCACTATGGAGATTTTTTGCCCCTTTACCAGTTTTAGTTACAGTTTTTATTACCTTTTTTAACATATGAAGAATTATTTTGTTTGTTTTTTGTTTTGTGGTAATGAAGGGGAGTAAGATATGTATATAGGAATTTATTATTCAAGCATTTTGCTAGAAGTCCTCTCTCTCTGTCTCTCTCTCTCTTTCTCTCTCACTCACTTCCTAATCAGTAAGTGTTCCATTCTCCCATGCTTGATATTGTACTATCTATTGTTGCCATGGTTCCTGGTAGTGAAGTAAAAGTCTCTTGAAAAAATAATGCATTATTCTCTTTTATGTCTATGTATATATACTGAGAAACATCAACTTTTTTGCTTCTATGGAATTCACTAATATTGGAGGGTCATTAGCTCCCTGGGATATTAAAGAATGAATTCTGGGTAATTCGAATAATCTTACAAAGTTGATCCCAGATAGATGCATGAAGATGGAAGAAGAACTGACAGGAAATTAAGGGGTATTTTTTTTGAATCCTCTATAAATATGGTATGTAGTGACAGTAGTGAAAAACTCTGGGTGATGAGGAAGGACATTTGCCTGTGAATTCACCCTGAATACATTCTGTATCAGTGAGAGAAGCCCATTAGAAATGAGAAGTGTGGGCTTTTATTTTTTTTAATTGATAGATATACTTTTATTTGAAGCCAGAGGTCAGAAAGATATAGAAAGTCTCTAGTCTGGCCATTCATTTGAACTGCATATAGGGAGCAACATAAAACACAACAAAAATTGCTTCTCCCACTATAACAAGGAATGTTCTATTACTCCCTTCTGCATGATAGAGATGAGCCAGAGAGTATAGAGTATGAAAGAACAGCTGGTAGAACCATTTGCTGGAAACAGCAAAGAAATTCTAGTGGATTAATGAGGGCTGTTTGAAGGGGAGAAGATACAATATGGCAGAAGAAAGCCACAGTATCTCTGGGAATTACAGAAAGAGGAAAGAAATGCAAAAATTTAAGGCAAACCATATTCTGAGAAACTATGAAATGCAAAAACAAAACAAAACAAAACAAAACAATACCTGTTGGGAGTTCTATCTAGTGAACAGCTGCAAGTGACTGGTAAAACAGCTTGTAGAAAAAGCTGGGAAAAAATTGTCTGATGGAAAAAAATCTCTGTGGCAAAGGTAGTTGCAATCCAAATATGAATCAACAGCACAATATAGAACCCACACACCCAAAAATAATGCAATAATCTTGTGCTAAACTGAGAGGTACACCTTCTAGCAACAAGGTGATAATCAGGATATATTTTTCCCTAATTTGACCACACTTAGAATATTTTATTCAGTTTGAGGACATTGATATGCTGGAAAGCATGCAAAAGAAGGCAACTAGCATGGTGAAAGATCTCAAGTTCAAATGGAAATGCTATCCATCAATGTAATCTCATGTGGAAAAGAGATTTGTGTTGTTTGGCCCTAGTAGGAAAAAACAAGAACAATAAGTAGAAAGTATCAAGAGGTAAAATTCAACTTGCTGTCGAGTACAAACTTTCAAACAATGAGTCATAAACTAATGTGAAGTCACCTACCACTTGTCAGACATATATTGGGGTTCCTTTTTTGTAGAGGGGTTGGAGTAGGTGGTTGATGAGATTCTTTCCAGTTTTGAAAGTTTGTGATTCTGTGATTGCTTACTTACAAGTGTTGATATTTTTCTACTGTACTGGGCTTTGCCAATGTCTTCTATGTCTCCCACTAAAACATGATTATTGTACATAGATGTAGAATGAAAAAGCACCCCAAGGACAGTTGGCATAGTTAGAATTTAAATAATTAGGAGAAGACAACACAATTATAAAATTGGGAGGGTAAAAGACCTTAGAAATGAGCACCAAGAGGACTTGACAATAATTCAAGTGATACAGGGTTAACACAACATCTAGCTCTTATGGGGAAAATGCAAGGACCAATGGTTGTCTTTACTTATAGAAAATGTCACTTTTTGGGATCTGCTATTAGAGGACTGAAATGAGCTTCTTTGGGGACAGAGAAAGGCATGGGGAATCAGTCTACCAACTTTTTTTTTAATTCAGTTTAATTGTATATCATACATTTGTAGTGAAGATAAAAATGAGCATTTGAGATATGAATTTTTAGTCTGAAATGAATTTAGAATCTGAAGTTACTAAGGGACAATTTATTAATTTTGAATAACCTGCAAATATACAAACACACACATACACATATGGGGGTGTGTGTAAACATATTTTTTCTTTTTTTTTTGTTTCATTGAGCTATTCATTATAAGGGTATTTAATGAAGATGTGTTATTGTTCTGTTTTCAGATTTTCTGAGTAATGGGAAATTAACCTAGAAGTTGAGAATTATTCCAAGGGGTACCTGGAACCTCTTTGTCATATTAGAACCTCTGAAATTAAGTCTCAGTCTCATTATCTCTATCTCTGTCTCTCTTTAGACTGAAAGTCCAATGTGAGTCCACAACATAAACAGTGTGATGTTCTGTGTGTATCTGTGTATATAAAATATATACACAGAATTAACTAGAGCAAGAGTTTTGTTTCCAAATTTGAGAGGGTACTAATAGCAACCTAACAATAATTTAGAAACAAATGAGCTAGCATCTCATTGTTAAGAATTATTAATTGAAATAGAAGGAAAGAAGATTGTGGGCTTCCTCCCTCTCCCCTAGAAACACCAATGTTCTGCTGTTCCCTTCCATGGGGATCATGTCTGGTTTTCTATCTCCCATCAACAGAGAGGGGTCTTATCCTCACCCTACCTAACTGATAGTGTCTTAAAAACTTAATTTGAGTGTATGTGTCATGATTTTTTGCCCCAGAGCCTCTTGTACTGTTTGTATTAGGTACAAAAATTGCTCGTTATGGCTCTGTATATATAAATCCTGGAGTTAAACCATTTCCTATTCCTTCTGTAATGGCAGCTAGCCTATAAAGCAGGTATTTGTACTATTCCTTGGCAATACTGGGTTTTTGAAAGTTTTATGAATTCTTCAATCACAGCACAATAGGTGTTATTTTGGCTACTTGTACAAAAGCAAGAAAAATATAACAAAATTGAGATGTGTTTTTGTGGAAGTGGCATGTGAAACACAAATAATGCTGTAGGATAAAGGGCTGAAATGTTTCATTTTTATTGCAGTTGGATATATATATATGTATGTATATATATATATATATATATATATATATGTATGTACATAAACAGAGTAAGCACTTTTAAAAAAGAGACAGAAGCTTGTTTCTCTTTACCCAAATAGTGATAGTATTGTAATTCTGATGATTCAATCTAGGCACGGATTTATAATTATTCATTTTTTTGGAACAGTACTTTTTGATCAGGTACAAAAAATATATCTTGTACACTCTGGCATAATGCTGGAAAATGATGCACAGAATAGTGATACCCCAATAATAGGGGGAACAACCCAACAAGCCTGAAGAGATCAAACAACGTATGGCATACATTTATTCTGCTTGATGAAAATGCTTACTGAGAATTTATGAATTATCTTAACATCTGCAAATTCAGCAGTTACTACATGACATCCCTCTAATTTGCAAAAGGAATCAGGTTGTGACAATGAGATAAAATGAAAAATTTTCAGTTTCAGGTAATAGAGCATATTTTTAATGCTAACCTGTCATTCATAGTCATGTAATTACTATATCCAGTGAGTCATGATCTTTTACTAAGATGTATTTCCTTTCTTTCTATAAAAGCAATTTTCAGAGATATCACAACCAAATATATACAGTGATTCACAATAAAATCTGCTTCTGTTATTGGCAGAAACCAATTTTATTGAGAAAGTGATATATTTTCTAAAACATATTGTACATCATTTATGCTTCTGAGTGGGGGAAAAACTATTATTAAAAAATAATTGGATGAGTTAGATTCCAGGCTTTCTTTCCCAAATACATCATCCAAATAGTATTACATGAAGAGTTAAAAAATACAGCATCCCTTCAAAATTCAACAACTAAATTATGAAAAATATAGAGAGAGGAACATAGGAATTTCTAACAAATAAAGCAATGTTGACTTAACAATTTATCTTCTGATAGAATAAGGGAGACTTTAGGGTTCTGTGAATATGTATTTGTGCGTGCACGTGTGTGTGTATAGTTTCTACTTCATAGCTCTTAGAAAGCCCCACATTGTCAATAATGTAGATAATTTTAGTTAAAAACTATTTTTTTTCCATTTTGACCATTTCCCCAATTACTTGATGTGGCTTCTCAGTTTTGTTTTGTTATTTTGTCCCTAGTTATGCCTGATAGGAACATGTGTGTTTCTTTACTTCAACTTTACCCCCTCTGTAATCTCAAACAGATTTTACTTTTATATATATAATATATCATGCTTATATAATATATTATATATAATTTATTATTCTTATATATATATATATATATATATATTTCCCCCTATCCTTTAGAGTTAAGTTCAGACTCCAATGACTGGACTTCAAGGCTCTTCACAACCTGCTATTTTACTATCTTTCTGACCTAAACAGAAATTAATACCTTTGATTCACTCAATTTAGACAAATTTTCACCTTTGCTGAATACTCCTTCCATTCTTCCCCCTCCACGACCTAGCTCATGCCATTTTTGGAATGTATAATGCCTTCTATTTAGAGCTCAGCTTAGATGTTACTGACTCTATAAAGCCTTTCTTACTCCCCCTGATTGGTAATGCCTTTTTGATGTCAAAACTCACATGATACTTTATTTTCATCGGTCCAACTTTCTCATCTTACAAATGATAAAACTGAGTCAAGGAAGATTAATGATTTGTCCAAGATCAAGTAGGTATTAAGTTGCAAAGGAAGGAATTTTACCTTTATAATACACTTATCATGATGTAGTACACATGTACTCTGGAGCTACTTTCTTCACCCTCACTTGGTCTATTAAATTGAATTCTCAGTGGAAGGTTTACTATTTATAACTTCAGAGTCTAAGGGTAGCCCTGATGGCTTGGTGGATTATTTTTCTAAGACTGATTGTCAGCTCTGATCAGTGTGCATCTCATAATGATTATCAGGTGATATCCATTAATCAGACAGACTTAATTAGCTTTTAGAAAGGTATTTTTACTAAGGTAGTGTGGTGTAAACATTTAGTAAAGTTATCCCCCTAAAAGTGTGTGACTATACTATCCTACAAATCATATATATGACAAAGGACAAACTAATGACTTTGGGAAGTTGTTTTGTTTCAGACCTCAAAATATTCCATTTAGTTATGGTGTCATTTTTTAGCTGCATTTTTTTTTTGTAGAGCCTTGATTCTGCTTTCTGAATTTTATCCAGTCTGTCCTCAGTTTCTAATGTAGACACTGCCTTACATTGTTCTAGGGATGCCCCTAAAAAATGGATGAAAAGATGGATAGACCAAAATCCTCTGGCCCTCCAAAGTTCTCAAGGTTCTTTTCCAGCCAAGGTTAGTGAGAGATCAAAACTGAGGTATAGGTCAGATCTCTATTCTTCCCCCACCAGAGGTTCCTTTTCAGTGGGTTAAATATGACATAAGCTAGAACACTTTCTCTTCTCCCATGCCAGGATTATTTGCAAATTAGTAAATTAATGAATGAGTAAATAAATTAATTAATAAAAAAACAGTATTGCTTGAGTACTGAACATACTAATATAAAAGCAAAATATCCTTACCCTTTGAGAGCTCAGTCTTAATAGTGCTCAATACTATTTTATTTCATGAATAAATAGTAGAAAATTCACTTGTGTGGTCTGTTTTGGCTTGAGAGAGGTATAAATTAATCAGTTACTTAATTAACAAATATTTATCAATCACCTACTCTCTGCAGAACACTATGTTAGATGCTGCCTTTCCTTAAGATGCTTGCAATCCAATAGAACTGGTTAGGCACAAGGGATGTTGAGATATTAACAAAGGAAGAAACTCCAAGGCCAAGAATAAAGGCATTTTTGATCATTTCCAAAGGAAATTATCATTATCATTTCTATGATACTGTCAGCAATGTTTATGACCCAAAGTAGAGGTATTGTAGAAGTTGTTGCCAGATCCCCGTGCGAAAATGAATTGCATGACCAAACACCACCTTAATAGAAGTGTTTTCTCATTGATCATTATATGAAATAGTATCACAAAAGCCACAAACATATGAAAAAAGTTTGTTTTTTCTCTTTGAGTGTATAAATCATTAAATCAGATTTCCAAGTTATTTATTTTGAATCAGACATCTTCTGATGTTAAAGCATGCTAGTTTTCTCAAACTACTTATGTTGAATTTTTTTCAAATGCCATTGTTATTTAGCATTTCATAATTTCTGTTTTCATTAATGTCCATATTAATATAGCAGTATGAACACATATAATTTAAAGTTCAAAGATAAGAAAGAAGAATATAATCAATGCTCTACTTTACTAATTAAGTATAGATGATTTCCTGTAATTATGTGTATTTAAGTAATTTCCTAATACCTTAAATTAGTTTTTCTTTTTCTCTTTTTTTTAGTCTTATTTAGTGACTTTCACAAGCTAACTTCACAGCCAACATGTCTGATTTATAGATTGTTACCTGGAAGGCCCATTCTAAAGTTTTATATATATTAAAGGAAACAAAACAAAACAATACAAAAACCCACACACAAATAAAAAGCCTGACCAACTCATAATGTACTTTGATTTATTTGTAGAAGGGATCATTCAATTTTTAGAAAAAAATTTTCTATTTTCTTGTGATATTATCCTTGATAAGTAGTGTGTTAGGGCTCTCTAATGAATTGTTTTCATATTTATACCATCTTTAAAAACAGTGAGACAGATTTTCCCTTGAATTTTAAGTTGTAAAAAACATTTTTCTTTTAAACGCAATCTTAAATTTCACTCAGCATCCAAATACTAAAGGAAAGAAAAAAATAAAATTATTTAAATCACACTAGTTATATATTATCCAAAATAATTAAGAGAAACATCATGCTAGATAATTGACAATATTCTGACAATAAAAATGAGCATGGAAAATATATTTTCCCTATACTTTATTGCTAAAATTATTTATCTCATTTCCTGAACTTATTGCACCATGTTCCCCAGTTGCACCTTTATCCATACTATCCCCTCCACCTAAAGGCACAACCTTTAGTCTGTTGAAATTTTACCCATGCTTCAAGGCTCAGCTCAAGAATAGTCTTCTCCATAAATATAGTGATATATAATGATTTAAATTTTGCAAATGTTACTTCTTGAGTAACTTTATAATAGCTCTGTGACAGAGAAACTATAAGTTGCTTTGAACTTAAGTTCAAAAGCAAGAAATATCTTGGGGTTTTAGTGATGTATAAACTCAACATGAGTCAATAATGACATGGCAGTCAGAAAAGCTAATTTTATCTTACATGCTCAATGGAAGGTATAATGTCTGGAATGATTTAACGACCACATCTCTAATACTATTCAGTAATGGGCACATTTTAGGAAAGATATAGCAAGACTGGAATACTACTGGAAGAGATTGACAAGGGGGAAAAAAGAAGACTGAAGAATGTATCATATGGAATTTGTTAAAGAAACTAAAGATGTTTGGTCTGAAGAAGATAAAATTTAGAAGGTTTTGAGAGTAATTTTCATGTATTTGAAGGGTTGCCTTGTGATAGATGGATTTAACTTGTTCTATTTGACCTCAGATGAAAGAACTGGGAGTGGACAAATCCGAGAGACCAATTTAGGCTTCATAAAAAGAAAATATAAATCATTAGAGTTTTTTTTTTAAGTGGATTAGGTTGTCTTGGGATGTACTTCTTCACTGGAAGTTTTCAAACAAAAGCTGGATAACCACTTATGGGGGATGCTGTAGAAGGAGCAGGGCTCAAGTACAGATGTAAAGAAAAGGCTATGAAGTTCCTTCCATTTCTGAGAATCTTTGATTTTTTTTTATCTTATGCAATTCCTATTCATGCCAGTCCATAAATCCTTTAACATCCAGGAGGTCTTTCAATGAATATTTTAATATTTTATAGCTATTAGTAGAATACTCAGACTTTATTCTTTCCAGAGGTGTGCTGGTAAAAGTTGAATAACTGACTCTCTGGGAAGAAAAATGTACCCACAATATACCTTCAAGTTTAATCAGTATTATTAAATTCTTCTCCATCATTTCTTAAGTCTGGGCAAACAGAAAAAAAATGAAACAAGCTCTGATTTGCACTGTTTGGGATTTCTAAGGTGCAAATGCTCACGCTGAAAATTTAACTTTCAACTCTCATGTGCCAGTTCAGGCTGACTCCAAGATATCATTGGATACCTTAGTCTTCATACATAGAATCATAGATAATTGGCTAGGATCCTATCTAAGATGAAGTATCATGTGTAAAGCATTTAACACAGTGACTGACATATAGTAGATGCTATATGAATGTTTATTCCCACCCTCTACCTTGTCCCACTTTGCTCCACCATTTCAGTAATATTTATAGGTATTATCTTTTCTACCACTCCTGTTAAGTAGCATAAAATTCCAATTCTTTATTGTATGTGGGTTTTAAAAAAGCATTTGTCTTTATAAAACAGTAAAATAATGATGATAATAATATTTCCCTTTCTCCAATGAGTGAGTTCCTCCTGGGACCTCCCTTTTGGGAAGAAACTCAAGATGCCCTTTCGTTCCTCTCCTGGCTAGGCTCCTGACTCTCCATCACTTGTTTCCATGTCCCTTTCAGGTAGCTTCTTTCCTTCCTCCTTTCCCATCCCCATGTTTTCCAGTTCTCTTTGATGCATTGTCTTTCCCCATCAGAAGATAAGTTCCACAAAGGCAAGATATTTTTTATTTTTGCTTTTATTTGTATCTCAGTATTTTATATAGTGCCAATTATAAGAAAAGCTTAATAAATGTTTTTTTTTAACTTTTGTTATTTAGTAACCCATCTCCCACTTAATCGTGTGCCTTGCTATTATCACTGTGGAAGAGACAATAAGATACATAGGTATACCACTGGGGAGGGGGCATTTTAAAGTTTTTCTTTGCTTCCTGGATTGCTTTAGATTAAAAAAGTGATCACTTCATGGCCATTTTGCTGATGAGTAGACTCTATATCATAGCAATGTTGTTGGTTATACTTCCTGGGATATTTATTTCCACTATTATTCCATAACTTTTCCAAATCAGTATTACCTGTAAGAGTTTGAGGTCTTCTGGCATATTCTTTGATATCCAAGGGCAATTTCTATGCTATAATGAGGGATCAGAATAGGAATATTTTGTGGTACTTTGTGTCTTCAGCAAATTCTAATTGCACAATAATTATTTATGATAATTATCTCTCCAACCATATTCTAATGTACTTAAAGGGAGAAATCATGTTTGTATGTTTCAGTATCCTCTATCACCTGTTGCATTTCCTTATAAAAGGTAAAGCTTTAAAGAATATTTGTTGAATTGTTTTGAATTAATAGTCATTTTGTATTGTAGATGTAGAAAGTAGAATGACTGGCCTAAATCTATGGAGGAAAATGTTCTCAAGTGTGAAATATTAGATATACTGTCTGAATAAGTAACTATTTTGGTTGTTGTTGTTCTCTCTCTCTCTCTCTCTCTCTCTCTCTCTCTCTCTCTCTCTCTCTTTCTCTCTCTCTCTCTCTGTCTCTCTCTTTCTTTTCCTTCTTCCCTTCCCTCTATTTCTCTGTATACAAAAAATAACTTGCTGGGTAGGAGGGGTGTGAGCATAATATAAAGACAAGATATCAATAAAAATAAAACAAAAAAAATGCTCGAGTTTGGATTGAAGTTGTCCTCATATTAGTTTCAAGTTCTTTGTATTTATTTCTATGCATTTCCCATCTTTTTTTCCCCAGTACTACTTTTGAGGATCAGAATTTCAGAATCACCATGACTACTTCTATTTCACCCCACGACCTTGGACTACTTCGGGTGCTACTCTACTTTGATGGTTTATTATATTCCTTTTGGGAGTTTTGCTTGTTCCATATGATGGAAGACACTTTATATGTGATCCCTAGAAGACAGGCTTATAAGTTTTTTAAAAAAAGCATACTTACATGTTTTAAGGAAAATAAGGATCTAAAGAAATAAAGTCAAACAAGCTATTGATGATCTCCATTTTACCAAATATTTCTTAGACTTCCAACAATGAAATAGTACATAAGGACAAAAAAGATAAGTAGGTACAAAGAAAACTGAAATAAACTAATGTACAAAGAATTTAAAAATTATGACCATAAAACCACGGAAACTTTTCTAATGTCAATGTTCCTTAACCCTGTAAATATTTATTAAATATTATTTATGTTATTTTATGTGGTTATAACTATTACCCATTACAATAACAGTTATAAACATTGACTAATTATAACTATACAAATGATAATAATTACAATTATTATTATTACATACTGGAAATAAGGAAGATCTAGGTTCTAATCCTGCTTTTACTCTCAATTATATTTGTGAAACAAGTTTAACATAGTGCCTGTAACACAGTAAGCACTATACAAATGCTTATTCTCTTCCCCTTAATTTTAAGTTATTTTACCTTAATGTATATGAGTTTCATCATACATACTTATAGTCATCTATAAAATTAGATCATCTCTAAGACCCCTTCCAAGAATAATAATTGGAATAGATTGTATTCTATTTTGTATAATCAATTATAACTATATATGTGCATACTGCTACTAATATTAAAAATAGCTAGAATTTATAAAATGCTTTAAGGTTTGCAAAATGTTTTGTGAATACTATCTCATTTTATCTTCACAACAATTCTAGGTGGTAGAGGCTATTATTATCTCCATTTTACAAGTGAGGAAATTGAGGCAGAGGTTAAGTTTCTTGCAAGGATCACAAAGCTGACAAGCATTTGAGGCTATATTTGAACTAAAGTCTTCCTGACACCAGATCCGATATTCTATCCAATGGAACACCTGGCTACCTCTAAAATATCTCCAACATCTAGAAAGATGCTCCATATATAATAAGTATTTGGTGAACACTGATTGAATTATGATCCCAGGATCACAGATCATTTAGAGCAAGAAAGACCTTGAGAGGTCACCTAGACTAACCCCCTCATTTGACAAATGAAAAAAAAAACTTAGGATCAAAGAGGTTCAGTGACATGCCCAAGGTCCCACAAGATAGATTATTATGTCTAATTAAGAACTTTTTAAAGAATAATTAGGAAAAAACCAGATTCACATCCATCATCCAAGTACAAAAATGTGTGATCTCATGTTATATTTATTATTTTCTATTAGAGAAAATGCTTCTAATTAATTAATTAATGCTATTCAAAACACCTAATTTTCAATTATTTAAACCACATAGTTTTTCTATGAATAAAACTGTAAAATTTTCAAGTGAATTACTCCAGTAAGGAAGACATATTCATTATACTACAATTTAAGTCTGTAGCCTGCAGCTGGTTATAAACTCTTTCTTGAAAGCATTCACTAGAAATTACGCTAGCTTACAACAACAGCCTTAGATATTTTGCAGATGTAGCTTTTTCTGTAGATGTACAGAAACACACATACATTTGAACTTTTTCTTGACACAACTCTTCAAAGTGAGGACAATCCTATGTTTGCATACATTTCAGTGATTACTCTTATAGAGTGAACAACAGACCAGCTTTTTTCACACTGGAATGCATCATGACATTTCAAAGCTTATAGTCCTGAGTACCTTTTATGTCATCAAGCCATGATGATATCCAACCACTTCCTGGCATAATATAAGAAGATTATCAAAGTTGTAAAATGCTAATTCTCCCTTTGCCAGTATTTACAAGCCCCAAACCAGTGAGTTTTAAACTATTATTGTAGGCATAAACGATTTGATCATTTTGATGGATTTGACCAGTCTAGAAGGGGAGGGATTTAACATATAGATAGATAGATAGATAGATAGATAGATGGATAGATAGATAGATAGATAGACAGACAACTAAGTTGGCATTACTATATCTTAAGAAGGTGTTCATAGGTGCTTCTTGCTGAGCCTTAATGGTTACATAAATTGTAACCATAGTAATATCCACGATCAAGAAGGTCCAAATGAAACCATGAAGCAAAGATGTATTCAAGAGTAATGCTGATGCTATGGGTCAGAGTAAGAAATACAGAGATCAGAATCTTGATGGACGTAGATAATAAACAGAAAGCAAACACAGGAAATCTTGGGGCCTAATTGAGAATGATAAGCTGATACCAGAAGATGAGAAATCAGAAAGAGAAGCAGACAAAATACAATAGTTAAGCAATGCAACAAGGTAAGAGAGGAAGGGACCTTCTAAGAGAGGAAATATCAGGTTGTATCTGATGTTGTTTATTTATGCTTCTAACACTGGATTGTAAATTAATGACTACACCTACTTTCTAAAGGATTTATATTTTTTTAAGACAATTGGTATTAGCCTCAACTCTGTCACTAATTAAATTCATAATCTTGTCCAAATTGCTTAGCCTCTTTGGACCATAGTTCCCTCATGATTAAAATGAGATAATAATAGCTATAACATAAAACAGAATAACTTAAGTGAACACATATTGAACATGGTAAAGTACTTTCCAAGTAAATAATATAAATAAATGTAATAGTATAAGATACATATAATATAAATAATAAATATTCATTAACCTGTCTTTTGAATGTCCATATTAGCATGTAAAAATAAGCATGGTGTTTATCTGTCTCTGGCTTACCTTTCCCCTGTTTTTTTTCATTTGCCTCCTTTATTAATTTTCCATTCTACCCAGACTTGCTACTTAAGTAATTCTTCCTTATTATTGACATTCCTTCACCTACCTCAACTCTTTTACACTGAGGATATCAGTATATGGAATATAGTCCCTCCTCAACTGTGCCCCAAAGAATCCTCTATTTCTTTCAACGTGTATATCAGATGCTACCTCCTACATGAGGCTTTTCTTGATTAGTCAAGTAGTTAGTGATCTCATCCTCTTGAAATTACTTTATTTCAGTATAGACATGTTTAATTTACTTACAGAAGTATATATGGTACTTAGGTATTCAAATTTTTTATGTTAGCAAATGCATTCACTCCAAAAATATTCAAAGCTACTTGAAAGAAAGGGTTATTTAAAAAATCCTTCTTTACATTTTATATTTCTTTAGTAACACAGATTATGTTCAATCAATATTTGCTGATTGATGATTCAAATAATTTCTCTTAATTTTGTTCTGATTCTAGTGAGGTAGGAAAGTGTTTTATATTTCCTATATTAAATATCTGATTTAGACTGTCAATGAAATGAGAATGATTTAAGTTGAATGAGCCACTAATTTTTAATCCTCCAAATTTGTACATCCTGAAGGATTATATGAGAGTTGCATAAGTGTAGTATAATGACTAGCTATGAAATTCCAAAAGGTTAACTCAGGACAAATCTACTTATGCTCAAAGTCTTTAACTTTTTTCCCCTGAAACTATTAGTAATTTTGAAGTTTTCCCCCATTTTTAAATCCCCCTATTGTTCATTTTCTAACTCTTTCACCTGATGACAATTACCCTATGGGCTGAACCAGTTTCTTCCCCAAATTGGCAAGTCAAATTTCATTGGATGCAGGTTCTACCCCAAGTGGACAGAAGCTAGCCCACAGTGAATCCTGGGCCCTTTCTCTCAAGCTCAATGAGGTGAATATAGGAATAGATACTGGTAACCATAGTGAGTTGACTCCCAATCATTTTATACATTCTGTGGTTGCTTTAAAGTGATGAATTTATTTCTTCTTTGTCAATGCATATTTTCTCACTTTCTTTTTTCTTATTTTATTGATAAAATAGCAATTATGCAATATCAAACAGTAATGATAAAAATGAACATCTTACTTCACTCTGATGTTATTGGAAGGGACGGTATGACTATATTGGTAGAGGAATGGAAAGCTTTTGAAAAATACATTATCCATTTTTTGTTAAAAACCAATAGAACATATAGGAACAAATTGACATTTCTTCAATATGATAAATGCTATCTTAAAAAAGGACCAGTATTATATGTAATAGAAATAAGCTATAGTTGGTACTTCTTATAGTCTTCTGTCCTTTTTATAGTGCTCTCTGAATGAGCCTGAATGTTAAAGTATTACACTTCCTTGCAATGTCATTCACACACAGACACATACATATGTATATATGTGTATAATGTAAAATTAATCCACATTTTAAAAGTCAGCATTTCTCTTCATTATTAACCAAACCCAGCACAAAAACAGAAAGAGAAATGACCTTTAAAACAACCACAGAATGTATAAAATGATTGAGAGTTAGTTTATTAAGATATGTAGAAGTGCTACATTTATTCAACTATAAAACACTAAGAAATAAAGGCAAAAATAAATAATTTAAGAAATATTCACTATATATGAATTAACAGTATCCAAATTGATTTACTTATTTATTTTCATGCTAATCAAATTTCTAACAGATCGCTTTGTAGAACAAACCCCTCCCTTCACCAAAATTTAAAATTCATCCAGAAAACTCAAGAAGTCAACAATTTCACATTAAAAAAAAATCAAAATAAGATGGACAGGAATAGGGCCTAGCAATGTTAGATCTCCAAATGGCTTACAAATCAGTAATTCTCAAAACACTTTAGCCAAAGTGAAATAAAGGATTGGTTGATTAGTGATGCAGATTAGGTACCACTCAAAAACTGAAAGAAATGAATGCAGTTGCCCAATGTGTGATAAATATCAAGAACTCACTATTAGGTTAAAAGATAGCTGAGAAAATTGGAAAGGTGTATGGCAGGAAGAAAGTCATTGTCCAACATCGCACACTATATGCCAAAGTAATCTTCAAATGAATACATGGATTAGACAGAAAAAGGAAGATCATAAACTAAGGGAGCTAGGAAGAAAGTACCTTTCAGAAGCATCAACAGGGGATCTGTGTACTTTTTAAAAATAATTTTTGAATATATGTATTTTTATGTAATTAAGTTTTAAAAAAATTCTTTGAATTGTATGTATTTAAAAAGGCATCACTCTGAGAAGGGGTCCATAGGCTTCACCTGACTTCTGAAACATCTAGGACACATGAAGAAAGTTAAGAACCCTTGCATTAGAGCCTGTCATATCCTGAGCAGGATCACAGTTTTAGATGCCAGACTCATGACTCTTCTCACCAACTTTTTCAACCCAATTCTTTAGTTAGACTCCCTAGTCCAAGTATATTACACAGACACATACTTTTGTTTCAGTTCATCATTGCTGATTGAGGAGTAGGAATGCATAGGAGGAACGAAATCCACCCACTATCTCCTTCACTGTAATCTGGAAAAGGCAAATGGTGATCTCTTTCCTTAGAACTGATCATTTCCAAAGACTCAGAAACTAATATTCTTTGCTTTTATTTGGTTTTGTTTTTTAAGATGAATTTTATTGATATCTCTTTTCTATGTCACCTGTCACCCCTTGGTTCATTCCCTTCCTCCTCCAGCAGAGGCATTCCATATAATAGATAATTTTTCAAATAAAAAAGAGGCAGTAGGAGAGAAAAATAATAAGCAATATTAATCAATACTCCAAAAAAATCTGAAAATCTGCAATATTTCTAAACTAGACCTTGGACTTTTCAAAGGAGTAGGGGTAACATCTCTTCTTATACCTCTTTTACATTGCCATACTTCTCCATAATTTTGCAACATTAAACTTTTGTTGGTTTGTGGATGCCATTCTTTCCATTTATATTGTCATAGTCCTTTAGTTTATTTTTTTTCTTTGCACTGCTTACTTCACTCTGCATCAATTCAATTAGGCCTTTCCATACTTCTTTGTATTCTTGATATTCATAATTTCTTACATCACTGTAATATCCATTCCATTCATGAGTCACAAATTGTTTAGCTATTCCCCAATCAGTAACTAAATCCTCTGCTTTTCAAATCTCACTTTCATATGTAAATTGACAATGTAGAAAGTGAAATGTCTTTTATGAGTGCACATAGGCCAATCAGACTTTTATGATCTTTAAAGCTGATAACATAAGCTACTCAAAGTTTGAAAAGAATAAACTCTTTCTCTTTTACTTATCGTTTAAAGCCTGTGCTTTCATCAAGTTCATTGTGGGTACTCAATTGATAAGGTCCCTCAGTTAAATCCTCTACCACATTTAGAAAAGTGAATACTTCCTTCTCCCAAAAGATGAAGAGGGTTGACATATATATTCTCAGAGCACATAACAAGTAGATCTTTAACCTACAGAATTATTTTTGATACAAGTAGACATGATAACCCTGAGCAATAGTATATCCTGACAACAAGCACATTTCATTAGTTTCATCAAAAGAACATGAGCTCAATCCCAGTAAGAACAGAACAATATTTACTACTACTATTAAATTTAAAAAAATTAAAACCTTTATGGATGTGCATGAATTTAGCTAACAATACATTAATAAAAAAGGTGTTGAACAAATGTCTAAATCATGTGCATTTCTTTCTGGAAGCAGAGCAGTTTATGACGAGGCCAGTATGAGATCATTACTACTAGAAATTAAAGAAGGATTATCCTTAAGGAACCCAGGCTTATTGATCAATGTAAGTTATCCAGGGAAATGGTAAAAAATGTGCAACATGCTATTGAAGGTTATAAAATTTTACTACCTACTGGATAGAATTATACATCTGAGCTCATTGTCTTTCACAGACTGAGATGACAAATCAACAGCTACAAATAGACACCTAAATATCATTGTGTGATTAACCAATAAATATTCAGAATCATTTTTCGCAGATCAAACATTGATTCACAATTATTTAAAAACAATATTTTAAAGAGGTGCCACCATATTAAATACTCTTGACACACCATCTGTAAAAAGCTTTCAAAATTTAAAATGTTAGTCAAAGAAATCAGAATTATGTGGAAAATTGGATTAAGTACATATTATCCATTCTGTTTGCTACTGGATCTATACTTAAGATGATTTCAGATACTACAGAGAATGAACTTACATCCTAATTCTTTTATTCAACTAAATAAAGCATTTTACATTTGTAGGACTTGCAGCTTTGTCATAAGCTTTGTGTTATACTTGGAGCCAGAGAATCTGACTTTGAATCTTAGCTTTACTACTTACTATCTATATAATAATATGACTTGTATGATGTAGGGCAATATGTGGAATTCCAAGCAGGCAGGTAGCTGGAGGCAGGAAAGTCTGGCAGAAAGTAACAGGCACCCAACACAACACCTAGAATTGGGTTGAAGATAATATTTCTAGGCTTTTGAATAAATAACCAGAGAAGAAGACAATAGAATATTAATCCTAGAGGACCATAGTAGGGGAGGAAAAAACAGAATTAGGATGGGAAGAATAAAACTCTAATATTGAGAATAGAGCAGAGGTTTTGTTGTTGTTTTAGTTCTTTCCAATTGTATCTGACTCTTCATGACCCCTTTTGGAGTTTTCTTGGCAGAGATACTGGAGTGGTTTGCCATTTATTTCTTCAACTCATTTTACAGATGAAGAAACTGAAGCAAACAGGGTTAAGTGACTTACCAGAATCACACAGCTGGAGATGAATCTTCCTGACTTCAGGCCCAGTGCTCTAGCCACTGCATCACCTAACTGCCCAAAGAGTAGAGTAGAATGAGTAAAAAAAAACAAGTCAGAACATCTGGATTCAAAGCCTAGTTCTGAAATCGATTACCTAGCTATATGACTTCATCTCACTTTGTCTCAATTTCCTTATGTAGAAATTAAATGGGTAAGACAAAATATCTCTAAAATCTCTTTCATCTCTGATGTTCCATAAGTCTTTAGACACAATGGAAGATTTCATTTGCCAAAACCAGAGGAAAAATTCAAAATGACAAAAGCATGACCTTACTAGTACTAGTACTACTATTAATATTACTACTACTAGTACTAGTACTACTATTAACTACTAGTACCACTATTAACTACTACTACTGTTGTATTTTGTCTTTTTAACCTATTTATTTCTCTAGTGAACCTCTTATTAAAACAGTGACTGAAGTTTGTGAGGGCTAATTTTAAACCAAGATTCATTCTGGAACAACATTAGAGTAAAATTAAGTTAATGACTATGATAGGGACACATATCCAACTATTAAAGTCTTTTTTCATTGAATATGACAAAAATAATTATAACTGAAGCTACAGTTAGAAATGATGGTATACTAGCCAGATGATTTCATTTATTTACATAACTGTAAAATGTTACTTATTCTTATACTCAAGAAACTCATAATTTCATTTTGATCTTTACAATTTATTTTTAAAATCACAAGGCATGTACTCTTTCAGCTTTAAGTCAGAACAGCCTTTGGCCAAAAGCAATACAATGCTGACCTTTTCTGACTAATCTTGTAGAGAAAGTCAAGATCAAGGACTTTGACATTCAGGAAATTGCTTGAAGGTTTATCACGCAGGGTTATTTTCTTTCTCTTCTGAGGGAGAAATGTTAAAAACAACAAATTAAACTATATGACTTTGTACATATTTATTAACTTCTCACTAAGTTTTGTGATCTGAAACATGAATTGTAGAGGCAGCTAGTTGGTACAGGGAATAGAACACTGGACCTACAATCAGGAAGAAAAGTTCAAATGTGACCTCAGACGCATGAGAGCTGTGTGACCCTGGGCAAGTCAGATAACATCTGCTGCCTCCATTTCCTTATCTGTAAAATTGAGATAATAGCAACATAATAATAACACAGCTATGTAGAACAGTGGGTAGAATGCCAGGCCTGAAGTCAGGAAAACTCGTTTTTCCCGAGTTCAAATCTGGCCTCGGATGCTTACGAGCTTAGTGAATGTAAACAAGTCACTTAAACTTGTCTGCCTCAGTTTCTCATCTGCAAAATGAGCTGAAGGAAATGGCAAATTCCAGTATTTTTGCCAAGAAGACCTCAAATGGGGTCACAAAGAGGAGAACACAACTTGAACAACTAAAGAATAATAACATACCTCTGAGGATATTTGTAGGATAGAATGAAACAGTGTTTCTAAAGTTCTATGTAAATGCTAGATATTATTATCTGATATAGACAGCACTCAGTAAAAGCATGACCATTCTCTAATGTTTTTATCAATGCTGTTTTAAAAAATTTTCCCACCAAAAATAAAAAAAAACCATGTACAGAACATACGATAAGGAACAGAACAGATGGCAAGGAGTATATGGATCAACTTAAGGTTGAAAGAGGAAGTCTCCATTCTGACTTTGATGGTACCCTTTATATACGAGGTATGGACACCCTAAAAAGAGCCCATTTTGAGATTTGCTCAATCATCTTCCAAGTGAAGGGTACTCTACTTCCTTTTGAGGAGATGTAATCTTAAATTCCCTAGACATATACAAAATTTGGTAGTCGATGAGGTCTTCTCATTTCCCTTTCTTTGAGTCACTTCACTGAGTTTATGATCTTTTCTTCTTCTGGAATCTTCTTTCCTTCAGAATATTTTGAGAATTAGGTCATCAATACCTTTAAAGTCGCTTTGCTTTCAGAATGATGGTTTGTTTTATGTATTTGGTTATATGTTGAATTTACCCAATGACTGCCATTATCACTTGCTCCTAGAGTACTAACATAGTAGAGGCTATATGTAATTTTTCTCCTAGTGAGAATGTGTTGTTTTGTGTTAGTCATTTCAGTTGTATCCTATTCTTGGTGATCCCATTTGGGATTTTCTCGGCAAAGATACTAGAGTGGTGTGCCATTTCCTTTTTTAACTCATTTTACAGATGAGGAAACTGAGGCAAACAGGGTGACTTACCCAGGGTGACATAGTAAGTATCTGAGGCTGGATTTGAACCCGTGTAACTGTCTCCCCTTCCAAGCTGACTATAGGCTTAATCTTTTTCAATGACTTTTCTTTGTTTTGTAAATTTGTACTTGTAGTCTTCTGTCCTTTTTATAGGGCTCTCTGAATGAGCCTGTAAGTTAAAGAGGTGGTATACTTCCTTGCCATGTCATATACATATGTGTGTGTAACTCTGTGTGTATGTATGTATATAAGTACACACAGACACACACACATGTGTTTATATGTATGTGTATATATATATTACATATACATTTGCAATGATTACAAGAGTAGAAATGGGACATCCAAAAGAATAGTCAGAAATGCATTTTATAAAATTTTAAAAAACAAAGTATAGATATGAGAGGATGCCTCTCTTCCTTCTTTTTCAGAGACAGAAGCAGGGTGTAGAATGCCCCACATATTAACTGATATTTTTAATGTTGTGTTGATTTTTTCTCTTCTTTCTTTCAAACTTATAAACCACTCTTTGACATTTTAAATCCTTTAAAATCTTGTTTCAATTTATCTTTACAGATTGATCTCGTTAGTCCCTCTTCTACCATCTACTTTCTAGCCAAATTGACCTACTTGTTGTTCCCTATAAACAACACTCTGGCCATAACACATTTGAATAGTCTCTAATCCATTCTTTGAAAGTTCTTTCTTTTCTCTTCAGATTTGCAGACTCCTTAACTTTTTTCTTAGCATAATTCATGTTCCATTTCCAACAGGACATAATTTTCATCTCCCCAGTCATTGCTGCTGCCTTCCTTTCATGCACCCCCAACCAATTGAATTATTTTGGATTTACTCTGTATAATGTGAAAGTAATATATATACATATACATACACATATACATATATATAACATATTATTCAATATTTACATATGTCTATCTAAATGGATCATTGTTAAAATATTGCTGTTCCTATATACCAATGATCTCTTGGTTCTGCTCATTTCACTCTATATCAATTCATATAGGTCTTCCCAGGTTCTTCTGAAACCACCCCCCTCATAATTTCTTATATCATAATAGCATTTCATCACAATCATATACCACAACTTGGTTAGCCATTGTCAATTAATGGACATCTCCTCTGTTTCCACAAAAAGAACTGCTTTAAAAATTTTTTGTACATTTAGGTAATTTTCTTTTTTCTTTTCTCACTTTGGGTTATAGATCTAGGAGTGGTATTTCTGGGTCAAAGAATATGCACAATTTTATAGTCTTTTGGGCATAGATCCAAATTGTTTTCCAAAATTGTTGAACAATTTAACTGCGCTGTCAACAATGCATCAGTGTCTCTGTTTTTCTACAAACTCTCCAACCTTTGTCATTTCCCTTTTCTTTCATGTTATCCAATCTGATAGGTGTTAGGTGGGACCCCAGAGTGGTTTAAATTTGTGTTTCTCTAATCAATAGTGGTTTAGAGCATTTGATATATGACTTTTGATAACTGATTTCTTCTGAAAACTGCTTGTTTATATCCTTTGATCACTTATCAATGCGGGAATGGAACTTTTCATTTTTAAAAAATTTTTATTTTATAAATTTGACTTAGTTACCTATGTATTTAAAAAGTGAGATCTCTGTCAGAAAAATGTGCTGTAAATTTCATGTGTATTATTTCATTGTCTGTAGTACCTTTTAGCAAATTTTAGTTTATCTGATAATCTTTTAATTAACTCCATTTTTGCTTTTGCTTTGAGATCATGATTGCTACCCCTGCTTTTTTTTTTAACTTCAGCTGAAGCATAACAGATTCTGCTCTAGTCTTTTATCTTAACTCTGTGTGTGTCTTTCTGTTTTATGTGTTTGTTGTGAACAATAAATTTTTTGGATTCAGTTTTCTAATGCATTCTGCTATTCACTTCCCTTTCATGGGTGAGTTCATACTATTCATATTCACAGTTCTGATTACTGTATATTTCTCGCCATTCTGTTCTCTTTTTTTTTTTTTAATTTTATCTCTCTTCTTATCCTGTCCCTCCAAAGCATTGCTTAGGATACGATGCAAACCCGTACCCTTTCCCTCCTCCATTATAAAAGCTCTTCCTTGCAAGGTTCCTTTATGTGAGATAATTTTCCCCATTCTTCCTCTCTCATACCCCTTCTTCCAATGCATTTCTCTTTCTCAACCCTTCATTTTTTTTAGATCATCTCTACACTATTCACTCATACCCATGCTACTTGTCTTTGTAGATTCCTTCTGTCTTGATAATGATAAAGGGTTTTTTTTTTGTTTGTTTATTTTTTAGGAGTTACTTATATCAACTTCCCCTATAAGAATGTAAACAGCTTAGCCTTATTGAGTCAGTTCATAAAGGTGAAGATCCTAGTTAATCCACAGTATAGGCTTTATGAATGAGGTGAAAAAGATCACAGTCAAAAGAAAAAAAAAGGAGGGGGGACAATTCAAATCAGTCTTACCAGTTTTAAAGACATAGACAATAAAAGGAGGCTATTCCCACCAAAACCTCCATGTTTTATGAATTGAGAATACTCAGCCCAGTCTAGGTTATACATGTAATTAGCCACATAGAGACATCCAGCTTTAAGGAACTTAACCAGATCTTCCACTGGAAACATAAATATGATTAGCTTGAGAGTCCTGTTGACATTCACCACAGCATCATTCACATGAAAGAGTTTCTGAGAACAGTGCAATGTGCACATCCAGGTAGGCTTAAATGGACAGTCAAAAGATTATAAGTGATCAAAGGACCAAACAGGCAATTCTCAAAAGGAGAAAAAAAGCTATCTAAAGTCCTATTAAAAATGCTCCAAATCACTAATAATTGGATAAATGTAAATTAAGGAAACTCTGAGATTCCACCTTCAGAATAAAGTTAAAAGGAAAGTGACAAATGTTGGAGAAACTAGAAGAAAATATTAAGTTAGAGGTACATTAATACATTTTTGGTTAAGCTGTGAATTAGTCCCAGTCATTCTGGAAGGTAATTTGGAACTATGCTCCAAAATTTACTTAAATATGCATTACTTTTTACCCAGTAATATCATTACTTGGCCAATAACTTACAAGAAAATCAAAGAAGGGGAAAAAGATACTATATGGACAAAATATTTGTAGCTCTTTTGTCTTCTTGAATATCATTTCTTTTTATGGTATCAGAGAACTGGAAACTAAGGAGAGTACTCATCAATTAGGAGATGTCTGAAGAAATTATGGTATATAAATATAATGAAATATTGTGTTGTTGCAGAAGAAAAAGAAAAGAGAGTTTCAGAAAAAAATTGGGACACATCATATGGAATGATGCAAAATGAAATGAGTAGAGCCAGGAAAATGATTTGTATTATAACAGCAGCATTGGGAAAAAATCAATAATATTGAAAAATTTAAGCACGATGAACATTGCAATGATAATCACAGTTCAAGAGGACCATCTCTTACCCTCCTCCAAAAAGAGAATTGATGGACTAATAATATGCAAAAAAGATGGGCATTTTTGACTATGGCCAATATGAGAATTTATTTTGCTTGACTAGGGTTGTTTATTAAAAGTATTTAGTTTCTTTTTATTTTATTTGGTAGAATGATAGAAGAAACAAATAAATACTTGCTAAATGAAAAAAATATTTTTTTTACCTAGCCATACTATTTTCTGCTTCTTATTTAAAAACTAGTCTGCTTACCATCTTGTATTCTAAATCTTAATATCTTTTTCTTATTGAGCCAAATATTAGCTCATTATCTAAGTCACCAAAAAAAAGGAATTTAAATCATCTGAAAGTCAAAAAAGAAAATCATGATAGGAATAAGAAGACTGTACCACATTCATTACAAACAGAGATGTATGAAAGAATGTTGTCATGAGGATTTTTTAATGTATTTTTTTAAAGGATAGCCTAATCATACAGTGTGAACAAAGTAAAACTGAGGACATATATTCCTTTGGTATCTTTGGAATTTCAAGAAAATGTAATGAAGGCTGCTAGTATGTGGTAAGCACCTGATGAGAAACAATTGCTAGAAAACTGGGCAATAGATGATTGGTAGGCATGGATGAGTTTCAATCTGGATCATTGAAAGGTATATCTCCATCTCTTGGATCTTAAATCAATTCAATGAAACAATATTCACTTAAAAGGGTTCTATTAATATTTTATATTTATAGTTATATAGTTAGTATATGGAATATACCTGGAATATACGCCAGAATGCAAAAATATTGGTATTGAGGAGGCACATGAGCTGAAAAATTAGCATGCTAGGGGTAAGAAAAAGATTGATGTTTTTCTCTGTAGCCAATTTTTCCTCCTATATTTTACAAATTCCTAAAATTGAGTTGCTGAAATGGCATACAGTGAACTCACTGTGTGAGGGCAGAGATAAAAAATGATGCCCAGCCAGCCAAGGCATTTTAGCACTCCCCTGTAATTCAAAGACACTGGCAATCTGGAAGAAGCATAACTATCCCTACTCCACTAGGGAAGAAATGTCTATTTCTTTGATCTGTTAAAACAGCTACACTTTGTTCTTCCCTCCTTTCTCTCTGGAGCATCTTCTTTAGTGCTATTTTCCCCCCTGCCTAGTATTTACTTTTCCTTTCAAAAAGGTTAGATTATGAACTAATTTGCACAATGGACTACATAGGTAAGACAGAATATTATGTCAAAACCCAGCATTGCAAGAGAAAGGAGAGTGATGAGTAGAATGACCATAGAGCATAGTATTTCAAACCAGCAGTGGTAAAACACCAAAAAAATTACAGTTTCAAGTTGTACAATCAATCCCAATTTTTTTAGGAAAGAAAAGAGCCAAGAATATCTTCTGATTTATTGTGCCTTCTTATCTCAATATTATATGAATACTATAGTTCCTTTTTCAGACCAAAATGAATTTTTCAAATGTAATTTAAACTATATGACAAGGATTATACACAAAAAGACCCTAAGTCAAATGTTTTTAAATTACAGACCAAGTCCAACATACAGGTTTAATAAACTTGAGAGGTTCTTTCTACTACATCAGAGAATTGGAATAAGTCCATGGACCACTTATTAAGTACTTACAAACCAGGATTTACGCTAAACATTGGGGATACAATAAAAAAAAATAAGTAAACCAAAAATAAATAATTATTTAGCAAATCACTTAAAGTCTCCAGTCTTATTGTCTATATGAGAAAACAACATCTACTCTGCCTACCACACAATGTTATGTTATTTGGGGGATAAAATGAGATAATAGATGGAAATGCACTTTGAATTTGGTCCATGAGTTCTATTGAATAAATAGAGATAGTGATTATTCCTATGATTTCACTGGTATAGGAACTCTGGGGAGGAAACTGTCCCCACTAATGTAGGTTGGTACCTTGTTTGCAACCTGAATTCTTAAAGTGTGACCTGTACTAGGGCGTTTTCCCAGATCACTCAACCAGTATGTGTCAGAGGCAAGAATTGATGCCAGGTCATCCTGGCTCAAAAGCTGTTATGCTATTGATTATACTGTGCTGCCTCAAGTGATCTAATATATATCTAGTATCATATATATATATATATATATATATATATACACATATATATATAATAGAATACTTAAGTTACCCTATTGAAAGAAAAATAAATTGAACAAGTCATAAATGAGCTCCTTAAGAAAAACTCCCCAGAACCAGATGGATTTACAAGTGAATTTTACCAAACACTTAAAGAATAATTAAATCCAATGATACATAAACTATTTGAAAAAAGAATAGGTAAAGGAGTCCTACAAAATTCCTTCTATGACTAAATATGATTTTGATACCTAAACCAGGAGGAGCAAAAAACAGAGAAATGAAACTATAATACAATTTCCCTAATGAATATTGATGCAAGCTTTTGACAAAATACGATACCCATCTGTATTAAAACTACTAGAAAGCATAGGAAAAAACTGGAATCAATCTTAAAATGATAAAATCAAGAACACACATTATCTGTCAAGGGTAAATATTATACCTTCCAAATGAGGACAGGGTTGAAGCAAAGATGTCCATTATCACCACTATTATTTAATATTTTACTAGAAATTTTAGCTATAGCAATAAGATAAAAAATTGAAGAAATAAGAATAGGCAATGAGGAAACAAAACTGTCACTCTTTGAAAATGACATGATAATATGCTGAAAACTTTAGAAAATTAACTAAAAATATTAGTTGAAACAATGAACTCCAACAGTGTCAGGACATTAAAAACAACACAAAAATCAAAATCATTTATCTATATTTCCAAGAAAACTAAGCAAGAAGAGATAGAGAAATGACTTTTCAAATAACTGAAGATAATATAAAATATTTAGGAGTCTACCTGCTAAGACACACACACAAGCGCACACACACACACACACACAGAGGAAATATATGAAACAAATTATAAAACACTTCATGCTCATAAATACATATCCAAAATTTGGAGAAATACTTCTCATGTGAGTTCAAAGACAATATATGAAAATAACAATTCTATTTAAATTAATTTGCTTATTCAGTGCCATGCCAATGAAACTACCAAAAAAAATTGTATAGCTAGAAAAAATAATATTAAATTTCACCTGGAAGAACAAAAGGTCCAAAATCAAGGTAATCAATGAAAAGAAGGTGGCCTTGCAGTATAAGGTTTCTAATTATATTATAGAATGATAATCATCAAAAATATCTGGTACTGGTTAAGAAATATAGTGTTTGATCAGTGGACTATATTAGGTATAAAATATATGGAATTATGTGACCACAGTAATCTAGTGTATGATAAACTCAAAAACTTAAGTTTTGGAAGCAAGAATTCTTTAATCAACAAAAACTGCTGGGAAAACTGGAAAACAGTCCAACAAAAACTAGGCATAGACCAAAATTTCACACTGCATACCAAGAAAAGGTCAAGGGAGTAGGTAGGCAGAGTAGTAGAAGATAGAGCACCTGCTGGTGGAATCAGGAGGATCCCACCTCAGACATTTATTAGCTGTGTGACCCTGGACAAGTTGCTTAACCCCAATTACATCAGAAAAAAGGGGGAAAATGTCAAAATGGGTACATGATTCAGACATGAAGATTGATATCATAAGCAAATCAGGGAAGCATTGGAAAATCTGCCTGTCAGATCTTTGGATAAGGGAAGAGCTTATGACCAAACAAGTGATAGAAAGTATCACAGGAGTTAAAATGGCTAATTTTGATTACACAAAATTAAAAAAAAAGTTTTTACCCAAGCAAAAAACAATGAAGACAAAATTCATAGGGAAACTGGAAGAAAACTTTATATCAAGTTTCTCTGATAAAGACCTTGTTTCTCAAATATATAGAGAAATGAGCCAAATTTATAAAAAAAAAGTAAGAACCATTCTCTAATTGATAAATGGTTAAAGTATGGAAACTGGCAGTTTTTAGGGAAAGAAATCAATCCTATCAATAGTCATAAGAAAAAAAACTTTAAATCACTAATAATTAGAGAAATGCAAATTAAAGCAACCCTGAGGTACTACCTCACACCTATCAGATTGGCAATATAGGTAGAGGGAAGGAGATAATTTGGAACTTAATTTTTTTTCTAAATTACTATTATTTTTAATGAACCTCCTATCACCCCTATTATTTAAAATTGTACTAGAAATACTAGCCTATTGAGAAGAAAAAGAATTTTAAAAATCAGAATGAGCAATGAGGAAACAAAACCCTTTTTTTGTAGATGATATGATTCTATCTTTGGAAAATCCTACAAGTTCAACTAAAAATTAGTTGAAAAAACAATTTTAGCAAAGTAGCAGGATAGAAAAGAAACCCACATAAACCATTAGCATTCCTATATGTTACCAATAAATCCCTGCAATAAGAGATAGTAAGAGATGTTTCATTTAAAATAACCATAGACAATATAAAACACTTGGATGTATACCTTCCAAGATAAACCCAGTAAGCCACTCTTTTTTTTTTCCTGAGGCAATTGGGATTAATTGACTTGCCCAGGGTCACACAGCTAGTATGTGTCAAGTGTCTGAGGTCAGATTCAAACCCAGGTCCTCCTGACTCCAAGGCCAGAACTCTATCCGCTGCACCACCTAGCTGCCCCAAACAATCCACTCTTTAGACAAAGTTAGATTTAAGTAATTGTAAAAAAAAAAACAAACTCATTTCTGGGTGGACTGAGCCTATATGATAAAAATGACAATTCTACTTATACTAATTTACTTATTCAATGCTATCTCAATTAAACTACCAAAAATCATTTTATTGAGCTAGAAAAAAATAATAACAAACTTCATTTGGAAGAACAAAAGGTCAATAATATCAAAGGAATTAATGAAAAAATATAAAGTAAGGAACTCTAGCAGTATCAGATCTCAAACTGTATTACAAAGCAGTAGTTATCAAAACTATCTGATACTGGCTGGGAAACTGATAGATCAGAGGAATGGAGTAAGTATACAATACACAGTGGTAAATGACTATAGTAACTTCATTTGATAAACATAAAGATCTAAGCTTCTGGGATAAAAACACACTATTTGGTAAAAATTGCTGCAAAAACTGGAAAGCAGTTTGGCAAAAATTAGATACAGCAAAATATCTTATGCCATTTACCAAGATAAAATCAAAATGGATACATGACTTTGATATGAAGGGACATATCATAAATAAATTATAGGAGCATGAAACATATTACCTATCATATATATATGTATATATATATGTGTATATATATATATATATAAGAGTTTATGAATAAAGCAGAAATGGAGAGCATTATGGGATGCAAAATTAGTAATTTGATTACCTTATATTAAAAAAAAAGATTTTATACAAGTAAAACCAATATAACCAAGATTAGAAGGAAAGCAGAAAATTGGGGGAAATTTTTATAGCCACTTCCTCAGAAATAGGTCTCATATCTCAAATATATAGAGAAGTGAGGTAGATGTATAAAAATGAGTCATTCTATGAACAGGTAGTTTTAGAAAAAGAAATCAAAGCTGCATATAGCCCTATGGGGAAAAAATGCTCTAAATCATTATTGATTGGAGAAATGCAAATTAAAACAATTCTGTGATACCTCCTTGCTGCTTAAACAACAAGGGTAAGCCCTGGGGTTAGCTGTCAGGACCCCAGCTACAAGAACTTTTACCCCCAGGACAGTGAGGGGAGTTGGGTGTCTGAGCTGGGGAAGATCGAGAGAACTTCTACTTACAAGGAATGCCAGACCCAGCTGTGCTACAAAGACTCAGAGGCAAAGAGAAGGAACCAGCAAGCACCTGATAAGTGCAGAAGCAGTGGGGTGGGGACACCTCTGCTGTGGACACTTACAGGAAGCTGGAGATCTTGGTTGGAGTTCAAGGTCAGAAGGGAAAACTAAAGAGGATTAGAGGCAACATCCCTCATATCCCAGGACTAGAGGTGATTATAAAAACTAAATTACTATAAAATAAAATGCATAAGCACAGAAAGAATTGAACCACAGAGAGCTACTATGGGAATAGAGAAGATCAGAGTTCATTTTCAGAGGAGGCTATGGAAGCAAAGAAACCCACTTTAACCCCAAAGAGCAATGTCAAATGGTCACCTGCCCAAAAAGAACACAATGAAGAACATAAAAAAGACTTTAAAAATCAAATGAGAGAGACCGAGGGAAAACCAAAAAGAAAAATAAGAATAATACAAGAAAAAAAAAAGATTACAAAAAGAAAGTCAACCAATTAGAAAAGGAGATCCAGAATCTTAAGAAAGAAAATAACTCCTTGAAAAATCAGAATTGGGCAAGGGGAAGCCAATGAAGTTGTAAGACATGAAGAAATATATGTGTGTTTATATATGTGTGTGTGTGTGTGTGTGTGTATACATACATATGTAAAGAATGAAAAAATAGAAAAGAATGTGAATAAGCACCTCATAAGAAAGACAATGGATCTAGAGAACAGATCAAAAGGTAAAACATAAAAATGCTTGGACTACTTAAAAGTTCTGATGAAAAAAGAATCTTGATACAATAATATAAGAAATAATTAAAGAAAGTTTTCCTGAAGCATTAGAATAAGAGGGGAAAGTTAAAATAGGAAAAATCTGCCCATCACCATCTGAAAGATAACCTATGAGGAAAACTCACAGGAATATTATAGTCAAATTCCAATACCCCCAGATGAAGGACAAAATATTATGAGCAACAAGAAAAAAAAACAATTTATATTTGGCAGTACCATGATTAGAATCACACAAGACCTAACAGCAGCAACACTAAAAGATCTCAGGTCTTGGAACACTATATATCAAAGAGCTAAAGAACTGGGCTTCTGGCAGAAAATGTCATACCCAACAAAAATGGGCATTTGTTCTGCAAACCAATTCTCATTGGGAATGGGTTTAAGAGGGGGGAAATAAATAAACATTTAGAAGAGTATAAATGTCTTCTAAATTTAGAAAGAAATAAAACTCTAAGGAGATGGGGGGAGGATAAAGGAGGCTATCTTTAGAGGACTGGAGGTTGAAGGCATAGGTTAACAGAGGGATATAGAAGGGAGTAGATTAAACAATTGCAGAGTAAAAAAGCAGGTAGAAGTAAAGTAGAGGAGTTAGTAGAGATAGGAAAAAAAAAGACATATGCACAAACATAAAAACAAAGATTAGGAGTAGAATCTTTTAGGGAAAGTATGTGTTTATATATGTATCTATGTATATATATGTATAAGTATATTTATATATCAATACCTATATATAAATATATCCAATGCTCAGTTGTAGCCTTGAGGTGGTGGGTTGGGGGGGGCAAGGGGAAAAAGAACAAAGTTAAAAAGTGTACAGTAGAGAACAAAAGAAAACCTACAAGGAAGCAAAGATGGACATAAGCTTTCAACATAATGCACAGTATTTAATATATAGGCTTTCTTGAAATGAAAAGTTATTGCTATATATTTTGAATCCTCTCCTATGTTCTGCTGTGCACATGACATTTATTTTGTTTTTTTTCTTATTTTATATTTAAATTTATAATATTTCTTTTTCTTTTCTTATTATGTATTTGTTTTAGCATTTGTCTAAAATAAAAAAGATAAAATTAAGAAAAAAAATCCAAATTCTTTCCTTCCCTCCAGCCCTTACCTAGGTGGAGGCCTTGCTTCCTTGAAACTACAAATGTGAGTTCTCCTCTCCACTCTGAAACTGTAGTCTGGAACTAGGACCCTGGAACTGCAACCCAGTGATGGGTAATGGGTAATGGAGGTACTATACAGTGCCTGGTCCTGTACCAATTGCCTGTGCTAGGCTCCCATGAAATCTTTTTTTGACCATTTGTCCAATTCTATTTTTAGAACACGAGCTCCAGAAACTGCTGCTGTGGTGACCAACACTCCCACTGCAATCACTTCCTCCAAGGGTCATAGCTGTTGTTATCACTCTGTGTGCTCTGAACCAGCTCCCACCCCAGTATCCCAGATCTCTCCTTCTGAACTCCTAAATTCTCTAGGGCTAGAAAAATGTCTCACTCTGACCTTTTGCTGGATCTGCTGCTCTAGAATTTGACTTGATGTGTTATTTTCAAATTGTCTAGAAGGAAATTTTGAGAGAATTTCCCCTCTATTCCACCATCTTGGCTCCACCTCACCAACCCTCACTCGATATATGAATAACCACTTTTCCTCTGGTATTTTATACTGTTTTATATGCCACTTCTCATACTGAATTCATCAATGTTAACATATAGCAGCCTGCTATACCAAGAATAAAGCTTTATACTGTCCTTTAAGGTCACTTGCAATTTTGATGCTTGTGAAATAGCAGTGTTGCATGATGTTCAATTATAATACCACCAAGTGATATTGGAGATAAATAGTTTTTTTTTTTAAACGTTGTTTGTGGAAGTGAGCAGTAGCATTGAAAACAACACAGTTTCACAGCTATTGTCTAGATTAACCTCTGCATTCCTGGCAATTCTCAGCCTGGCTCTATGTGCTATGCCTCCAGAAGATACTGATGGATTGCTCATCCAACTGTATGTTGTAATCTTGGCAATTTGTGATTTTTAGCTGCTTTGTTTTTCCAGCATGGATGCTTAAACATCTAATTGTTGATCGACCAAGGATTTCCTTGGGGAAACTTTATGGTATTTCAGGGTTTAATAAAATTAGTAGAATGTCATCTGCAAATAAAGCATTTGGAGAACTTTACTATACATAGAAAATCCTATTTGGACTCTGTGAAGATCATCCCCCTGATAGTACGAAGCACTTTAGGTGAGCATCTGTTTCCCTGCTTTTTTTCCATGCTGCTGCTACTTAGTGGATCATTAAAATGAATTCTTTCTGGTTTCATCTGCCATATAATCCTGTATGATTTTAATCAAGTGTGAGAGAAATACTTTTTAAAAGGGGTTCTTTTCTTCTAATTTTTGCTCTGGCTATTTTTTTTTAATGAGCAACCAATTGACATAATATAATTGTCATTTAGTGAATAGGTTGTAATAACATTCAGTGTCTACTTTTTATCTCATTCTTCCTTCCATATCATCACTGATTTTGACCTTTGCTCAAAACAGCCAATGATCTAATTGCATGGAGGGCTGATTCCAAAATGGTTGCTGTATTTTTCAAAATCTAATTTAATTTTGTTTCCTATTTTCTCTCTTCCCCCTACCCATCAAGCAAGCAAGCAAAACAAAACCTCTTTCCAAAACATTCATGGTCAAACAAAACAAATTCTTACATTGACCATGTCCCAGCAAAATATGACTCGATCTGCATTCTGAGTCCATAAACCATAACAGGGAGTAAATAGCATATTTGCTCCTGAGTCCTCTAGAATTGTGGCTGATCAGTGTGTTGATCAGAGTTCCTAAGTTTTCCAAATAATTTGTCTTTACAATGTTGCTGTTATTATGTAAATTATTCTCCTAGTTCTACTCACTTTTGTTTTAAAAAAAAAGTCTTTAATTTTATGCAATCAAAATTGTCCATTTTACCTCCTGTGATGCTGTCACTTGTTGGGTCATGGAATCTTGCCCTATCTGTATATCTGATAGGTAATGCTTTCCTTGCTTTTTTAATTTATGTATGATTTAACCCTTTATGTTTAAAGGGTGTACCTACTTGAGCTTGTCTTATTATATGATGAAAGATGTTGTTCTGTATCTACTTTCTGCAGTACTACTTATTGTTGTTGTTGTTGTTGTTGTTTTTCCAACAGTTGTTGAACAGTGAGTTCTTGCCCCCTAGGATCTTTGCATGTGTGTATGTGTGTGTGTGTGTGTGTGTGTGTATCAAACATGTGCTAATTTGTTCATGTCCTAATTTGACTATATATTGTACACCTAATCTATTCTACTGATCAACATTTCTATTTCTTATCCATTACTAATTTTTTTCTTTAAAACATGTTTTATTTGTTTCAACCAGCCAAAATCCATCTTTTTGCAGTCTAACCCTAACTATCCCTCCCCCTACATCTAGCTGTGGACACAAGTAAAACAAAACCCATTACAAACAAGCATAGTAAATTAAAACAACTTTCCACATTGGACACATTTTAAAAAAATGCATTCTGAGACATTTACCTTTCTATTAGGAGTTAGGTGACATGGTTCATCATTGGTTGTTGGCAATCCTGGCTGGTCATTATGTTGATAAGAGTTCAACAAAATATTATTCCATTATATTTACATATCATAAAATATCTATATAGTCTGTTTGCCAGAGAATAAACAAGGTAATGACCAAGTACCAGATTGATGAATGTGGTTCGTTGTCTTTGTCCTTGGGAAGACCTAAGAAGTATATTCTTATAACTTACATCTCACACATGCAAAGGGATTGCTTCAGGTGATTTATAAAAAAGTCATCCTGTTACACATGATTTCACATCCCTGTTACATGTGAATTTAGCATTGCTCATGCTACACTTAGCTATACTTCTTCTTGAACAACAGATTCAATCTCTGCTCAGATCCATACTTAAAGCTTTTTTTTAAACTGAAAGATATTCAATTCCAATGGCATGGACTCTAGCATTAATTTCACAGATTAATGAAATATCATATTAGGATGTTTGAGTAGGTTTAGATCATCATAATCCTCATAATACCTCCTTTCATGTATTTAATGCCAAATATATAAATAATAGATCTGGTCTGCAAGTCAATGTGGTATATTAAGACATTAATTACCTAGAAAGCACGTAATTGTGATCTTAAAAAAATAATTTTCTAACCTTCACTTCTATGAAAAAGAGAAATTATGAGAAAGGTTAATATCAAAGATTTACATTTTTGAATACATGAAAATAAGAATAATTAGGTTTTTTAATATCTCCAAATCAATATAGTTCAATTTCTACATAGTAAAAAAAATACACATTGTCATGATATACATTTGGACTGATGACCTTAAGCTATTGCTCTTGTCAAAATCATGAAGGACTCAAGGATTTTCAGTATGCATTAGTGCCTAATGCAAGAAAAGAGAGTTTAGATAAAGTAAGTTAAAACAAAAGGTTGAAATAAAAATGATTGTTTTAGTTAAATTTCATGTTCCCTAAGTATTCCTTTTAAAAGAGGGTTTACTGAATATATACAAATAAAGACAAGATACTTGATTTTTTTTTCCAGTAGGAAGAAACTTAACTGATTAGAACATTAATCTTAAAATATTAAGTCAGCTTTATAGACACTTGTTTATTAACCATTCACTATATTTGTAGACCAATCCACTAAATAATTTCTTGTTTACTATTCTTGTTCTCATCTTGTCCTGAAGTTGTGTGGTGTTCATACTGTTAAAGTCTTCATTGCCTAACACTATGCCAAATAATAAATGCCTTCTAAATTCAACTGAATTGAAAATGGACAAGAAGTATATGTGACTGATATTTGAACCTCTGTAGTTTATAGCTAAATGTTCTGCTCATATCAATTAATCAATCAACCAGCAATCATTTATTAAGCTCCTATGCTGTGCTAGATTCTTAGGATAAACAAATGAATTAAAATAATTTCTATTCTTTAGGAGCTCCCATTCTATGGGGCAAGGAGCGCAAGCAACATATACATAAATAGACATACGCGAACTCTACAAAATAAATGCTAGTTAAATATTTTCATAGGTGAGAAATGGTATATACACAATAATCAAAATTTTTGAATAGAATTAAAGAGAATGCCATATTTCACTAGTTATAGATTCTCTTTTCCTGGGAACACAATAAAATGGAAAGTAATAAATGAATAATATTTTATTAAGTACCTAATATGAACTAGGATTTCTTATAGGAACTAGAGATGCAAAATTTTAGTAGTCCTTACCCTCAACAACCTTATATTCTCTTGTAGAGGCTCACAGAAACTCAAATACAGGATATTTACAAAATAAATGTACAATGATTAGGGTGGCCAGATGGCACAGTTAGGGGAATAAGCTTTTGAACTGAGCCTTGAAGAATACAATGTTTTTGAGGAGGTAGTGCTGAGGAGTGAATTATAGGCATTTATGCATAGGTATATAAGTGGGAGATGGAAAGTCATTTAGAGGGAAAAGCAAATAAATCAGTTTGGAATTATAGAGGGTAAAGAGGGGCAAAATGTAATTCAATCTGTGAAAATAAAGGTTGGAGACAAATTTTAAAGGACTTTAAATTTCAAGCAGAGGAATTTATCTTAATCAAAAGACAATGAGAAGCAAATAAAATTTATTGAGCAAAGGAAAAAGTGTTTAGATCTTCACTTAAAGGGTATTGGGAGATTATAAAGACATGAAGTAGGGTAGTGGTGGTGTGAATATAGAGGAATGAATGTGAATGACTGAGGAGATAGAATTGACAAAAAAAAGATTGCATAGAGAGGTGAAGGAGAATGTGATGCTATTGACAGAAAAAAATGGAAGTTATGAGGAGAGATGGGTTCAGAAAAAAAAGATAATGAAAGATAATGAGGTCTGTTTTGAACATATTTGAGTTTGAGGTATTTATAGGATATCCAGGTGGAGATGACAGGTTTTAAGTTAAAATGTGGCACTGAAGCTCAGGAAGGAGATGAGGCATGGCTATGCAGATTTTGAAATCATATGTATAGAAATGATTTTTGTTGTTCAGTAATTTCAGTTGTGTCTGACTTTTCATGACTCCATTTGTTTTTTTTTGTTTGTTTTGTTTTTTTTTAGCAGAGATACTGAGTGGTTTGCAATTCGTTTTCTGATGGCTGAATCCATATGACTACAGAAATCATCAAAAGAAAAAAAAAAAAAGAAAAGGTCCTAGTAGAGAGTCTTGGCTTTGCTAAGCATGGAAATGAAACTAGAAAGGAGATAGAAATAAGGACCTATCCGAGGAGTAGGAAGAGTGTAAATGCAGAGACATTATATGAAACCCAAGAGAGAGATATTATTCACAAAAAGCATTTGATCACACAGGATCAAATGTTATGGATATCTCAAGAATGATTAGCCTTAAAAAATGTCATTCAGATCACTGGTGATTAAGATCACTTGGAGAGAATATTTTCAGTCAAATATTGGGAAAGATGTCAGATTGCAAGGGTGGGAAAGTGGAGGTTGAGATGTGAGTTAAGTATAGACAGCCTTCCCCCTACCCCTATAGTTCAGCTGTGAAAAGGCTTAAAAGATCTGAGCATAACAAGATTGCAGGACCAAATGAAGACTTTTTTAAAGTTAGAGGAGATATAAGGCAGATAAGAAAGAGACAATATAAAAGGAGATGCTACAAATAAAGAAAGTGAATAGAACCAACCAATTAACATTCATTAAATATCTATAAGAGGTAAGTTCATAGATGAAACAGGAAGGATATGATCAGGGACACAAGTAAACTGGTTGGCATTGGTAAACACAATGACCACTTCAAGCTCTAAGACTGAGGAAAATAATTACAGTATATTAGACAATGATGAGGTGGTTTGAATCATAGAATTAGAGAGGAGAGGGAATTTACAAAAGATGACTTCATTCTTTTTTCAGTGAAGTATGAGATGAGATCTTCTGCCAAGGGGGAGGAGGAAATGGTAGCATAGATCATTTGAGAAAAAGTGTATTTAACTTTCCATTGTAGAGAGCATGGTTCTATAAAGTCAATCAGGAAAGAACAAAATGATGAAAATATAACAATGAAAGCTCAATTGGGATTGGATAACAAAAATTTGTAGTGTATCCAATCAGTGTGTTTGTGTGATTTCCTCCACTGGGGTTCATTAGCCACACAAGCAGAAGTGCCAAAGTTTGATAGGTAGTAATCCGGGGTTGAGGTCTGGAAAAGGATAAATTGTGATAAAACAATCAAAGAGTGATTGAAGTTAAATTAAATTGAACTAGTATACTGAAGAGTCAAAATTATGGTAGGACAAATGTAAGGCCAGAGCAGGAACAATCTAAGAGAAAGGTTGAATGACATTGCACTTCAGTGTAAACCAGAATGAGTTTAGGGGGAGTAAGGTCCATGGAGAACTGGAATTTCAGAAAGTTCTGTTCTGACACATGACATTCAAAGTTATGGATTGTGAAATGGTAATACTAGTGGGGGATGATGAGATCATATGTGGCAAAATGAAATTAACTGGAGTATCAATGAAAGTGAGAAAACTAGGAAGTAAGGAAGATTTGACAAGGTATCAAGAAGATAATTTTCATAGTCAAAGAATTAATACCAAGCAGTTACTGCTTTCCACACACTGAAAAAAAATTTCCAAAGAATGCCAAAATGTGAATTGAGATAGAAATGAAATGCATAGCAAAATTTGCTCTATGTCTCAAGATTAAGAAAACATCTTGAGGTGAATAATCTGAAATAAGACACTAAACCTTTTTTCTGACAGTTTTCAAGTTTCACCCATTAGTTAAATTTAAAATTATGACTGAGATCTTCTCTTTTTGAGTTATCCTATTCACTTGAGATAAAAATATTTAGTCTTATTTTTTCAAGTTATTAAGTAAATATAGTTTAGCACATAAGCAACAATTCTATCTCTCAAAAGGGAATGATTTTAAAAGAATTGAATAGTTCTCCCTCAATATGGGTATTCCCTTTAACAATCCCATTCAACATTCTACTTTATGAATACTCATTTTGTGTGATTATCACCTATGTCCTCCAATTTTGTCCACTGGGCATCTATGTGACATTACAGAGACCTTCCTCTATCTTTTGACATTATTTAGAAGCCAATAGAGATTTTGAACTATCCGACAGTTACCATTGTTCTTGTTACTTGACTTTCCTGTTTTTACTTTTAAGTGTTGGGATTTCTTCATGAGTACTAACACATGATCAAAAGCTTTTTTTCCCCTTACAATAACAATGTACAGTTTATGTTTATCAATGTATTTACAAATGAACAAAATTTACCTTCCTATGGAGCAATATCTTCTCTGTACTTGAATTTGCTAACAATCTCTCTTTCATAAACTAAATACTGGCTGCTATCCCATTTAATACTACAAGGAACCTTGTCGTCCAAAAGACCTTAAAAATAATATATTGCCTCATGATTTAAATTTTTCTCCTATGTTCACCTGATAGAATATTTCCAAAGTGATGAATACTCTTTCATTAATTCTATTTAGTTTATTTTGTTGTTGTTGTTTTTGAAGTCAATATTCTATTTTCCTACGGAAATCAGAGACATTCTCATTTATTACCTTGATCAGTTTCATGCATTCTATGCTATTTACTTTACTTGTATTTTAAAGTGTTGCCCCTTTGGCTGTGTCTACATGACAGGAAACCTATGTTTTAGTGTGTAACAAAGTAGGGCAAACATTGGTGTTTTAGGGAACAATGAAGTATGGCAAATACCATGTTTTATTGAGTAATAAATTGATAGACAACATTGAAATAAACACACACACACAATTAATTTAATTATTTTTCTCTGAATTGGAAGAAATTTAGGGCAGAGTCTAAACCAATCTTCACCAGAAGCATGACTCCCAAGTACAACATGATACTTATGCTTGAAAAGTTGAAATGCTGAGGAATCTAATGTATTCTGAGATACCTGTTCTATTTTTAGACAGACATAATTAAAAGTTTTTTGTTACCATTTTTATTAATTAATTTTAAACTAAAATACACAATAAGAAAAGAAAAAGAAATATTATAAACTTAAATGCTAAAAACAAGTACAGAATAAGAAAAGGAAAAATACAACATTGCCACGTGCACAGCAGAATGTGAGAGGATTCAAAACACACAGCAATAAATTTCCTATCCCTCCCATTTGCTCTACTTTACTTTTACCCACTACCTTACCCACCCTTCCAAAGATCCCTCCCTTAGCCTCTCTACCACCTTTTCTTTTTATCCTCTTGTTTTTATCTCAATTTAGAAGACTTTTATAGCCTTCCAAATATATGTTATTCCCTCTTTATACCATTCCTGTTAATCTAGACCCCCTTTTATACTCCCCTCTTAACCTATTCCCTCACCTTCTTATTTCTTTATAAATTTAGAAGACTTTTATTGCCTTCTAAGTGTATGTGTTGTTCTCTCTTTGACCCAGAACTGATGTGAGTAGGGTTTCCTCTAAAAATCCCTCCCTTATCCTCTCCTCTCTCCCTATCCTCTTTACCTTCTTCCTTTTTGAATTTTATATATATTATTCCTTTTTTTCATATTGTGCTGACATATTCTGCTCTCTAACTTTTCCTCAGTGATCCTTATTCTGCAGAGCATTCTTAATCATTCCATGTTATTGTCCAGTCATTTTCAGTTGTGTTTGACTTTTCATAACCCCATTTGAGTTTTTTTACAAAAATACTGTAGTGGTTTGCCATTTCCTCCTTTAGCTCATTTTATAAATGAGGAACTGAGGCAAACAGGGTTAAGTGACTTGCCCAGGGTCACATAGCTAGTAAGTGTTTGCAGCTAGATTTGAACTCAGGAAAATGAATCTTCCTGACTTCAGGCCAGGCACACTACCCACTGTGAGATCTAACTGTCAATCCTTTCATATAATACTTAAAATATTTGAAGGCAATTTTATTGCATTCTTTTCCAAAAACTAAATATGACCTTTTTTTCAACTACTGATGATATGGCATGCTTTCAATACCCCTGATCATCCTCATGAGTTTCAGGAGTTCTTAAGCTGGAATCTGGGAACCCATTGATTTAAACTATTAAACTATTTAACTATTAAACTATTAAACTATTAAAGTTTGATAATTATTTCCATATAATTGGTTTATTTTGTAATGCTACAAATTTTATAATATCTATTTAAAAACTTCATTCTTAGGAGTCAATAAATTTCACCAGACAAAGGGATCCATGATACAAAAATATTAAAATCCCCTGGAGATTAATTCCAGTTGGTTAACATCCCTTCCAAAACATGGCAGAAGAACCCAGATCTCCAAATATGTTCTGACCAGGGCAGAGCGTAGAGTAGGACTATCTAGCTACAGCAACAACAACTTGCATCGCATGGCATTTAAAAGTTTAAAAAGCACTCTCCTCATAATAAATGTGCAGTGTGGAGAGTACAAGTATTCCTGTCTTGATTGAGTAAGCTGAGGCTTGGAAAGGTAAAGTAATTCATCCACTTGCATTGCCAACTCATAGTATCCTGTATTTCCCCAACTAAAATTTATAATTCTTTTTCATATGAACTACTTTCTCAGCATGACTCTGCACTTGGTTCAATTGATGCTTTAATCCATGGAACATTTTACATTGATCACTGCTAAACTTCATTGTCAGTGTCTAGCCTTTTGAAATATTACTCCTTGCAAACACTATCATATTTAACTATCCCTACCAGTCTTGGGTCATTTTAAATATAATTAGGATACTATCAACACCCTCAACAATAGCATTGATTAAAAAAGGACTTAAATCTATGCCAAGTGTTCTGCTAGTCATAGGATAACATAAAAAGATGAACAGTAAATTGTATTTTCTCTCCATTATGCTATAATCTATTGGCAGAGATATGTCATATAATGTATGTAAGCATATTGTAAATGCACGTAGAATATCAGCAATCACACCATTTCATTTTCAATGTACTTGTCAAAACTTTAATAGAAATGTACCCTTTGAGGGAATTTGAAATGCCTTTGAGAACATTTAAGGTACTTTTGGGAAGAGGATGTGGATATGAGGAAACAATAAAGCTGCTGGTAGTAACACAATTGAAAGGGTACTAAGGGATCAATTTTCAAGATATCTCAAAAAAGGAATGAGTTCCAAAGAAATGAATAGAACACAGGCAGTTCCTTAGCAATCTCCTTCCATGCCCCCAAGAAGAGAGAAAATAAAAGTTACTAAGAAGACATCACTAACTACAGAAACAAACACTTCTTTCCCCACATCTATAAAATTGTTAGGAGAATCATCTAGACATGTATCAAAGGTTCAAAGATGTTTTTGATTAAACACACACACACACATATGTAATGAAACATGAACATTTTTGCAGGTGATTTTCTTTGGTCAACCTCTTAAATTCTAACACATGATAGGGTATTATAAAGAATATAAGATTCCACAGTATCAATTTCTCGTTTATTGGGTTTTTTAAAGGAGATTGGGCCTCTATAGCAAAATGCAGATTACAGACTCTTATCAAACAAACTGAGTCCCTGACTTATGTTAAAAATGGTGTTGTGCTGGTAAATGTTTAACAACTGGCCCCCCAGGAAAAGAAAAAAATGTATAGATATTAGATACATAATTTTACCCTAAAAGTTATATTTATGAAGCATATGTAGCACACACTTTAGAAATAATAATAAAAATACAGCCAATTGATTTGTAAAGAATGCTTTTAATTACTTGTGGCAAATTATTTTATCCATAGCCAATCTACAGTTACAATTCCTTGACAAATAGAATTGTGTCTCAATTCCACAAATATTTTCCCAATAAATTTATTGTCATTAAATCTGATGTGTACTCTAGTGTCAAACTATTTCTCACCTTTACAAAAATTAAATTTATTAAACTGAAACTTATTGGAGGTGAGTTGTATAAACATGGACAAGGCCAGGCTAAAGGGCGCTGTCCTCCCTGTCATTTGCAGGAATTAGCATTGTTCTGGGGGTTAGGCACAATGGAAAAGAGGAATCCTAGGGTCAAGTTCTACACAACAGTGATAGAAATTTCCTAGAGGGGATAGCCCAGAAGATATATCCCAGAATTTTTAATTGCAAGAGGAATATAAAGAATAGAGAGAGGCTAGAGAATTATATGGGTCATGAAACAGAGGATGAGAGCCTAGAGTAAATAGAACAAAAATGTGGATAATAAAGCTAATGAGAGAATAAGGGGGGAATGTAATTTGAAGAAATTCAATATTAGAGTAAAATGGAGGAAAATATAACCCTATCTCATGACTTTAAAGGTGAATGGATTCAGCAATACAATAAAATAAAACAGTGGAAAACTAGATCAGCAAACAAAACCCTAAATTCTACTGAGAACTTAAAACAGAGACATAAACAAGATAAAACTGAGGGGATATATATATTAAAAAAAGCATGAAGTGAATAAAAAAAAAAGCAGGAATTGTAATTGTGCTACCTGAAAAAGCAAAAACACACATTTGAAGAAAAAAAGTGGAGAACAAACAAGGAAACTACAATATGCTGAAAGGAATCAGATAAAATAAACCAGTATCAATAATAAACTTGTATGTTTCAAATTACTTAATATCAAAATACCTAAAGATAACCTGAACTGAGCTGCAAGAAGACATGGGCACTAACAAAATAGCAACAGGATACTTCAATAAACCTCTTTCAATTTTGGAAAAGTCTAACCAAAAGAAAAAAAAAAGAAATATGGAACTGAACAAATTGCTGGAGAAACTAGAGTTAAAAAAACAAAAAACAAACTTATGATATCTTCTAAATAAAGCTGGAAAGAATAACACATTTCAGCACCACATGAAAGTTTTACAAAAGCTGAACATATATTAGGGCACAGAGATATTGCAAACAAATTTTAAAAGGCAGAAATAGTTAAGGCATTCTTTATTGACAATAACATAATAAAAATAGTCATTGGTTCAGTGACCACACACACACACACACACACACACACACAGAGTTCCAAATGGAGACTTAGTGTAATCTTATAATAATGAGTAAGTCAAAGAACAAATGGTCAGGCAAGTGGCACATTGGATAGAGCGCTGGGCCTGGAGATAGTAAGACTCATCTTCATAGTTCAAATCTGGCTTCAGAATCTTACTAGATTGTGACCTTGGGCAAATCACTTAGCTCTTTTTGCCTCAGTTTTTTCATCTGTAAAATGAACTGGAGAAGAAAATGGCAAACCACTGCAGTATCTTTGCCAAGAAAACCGCAAATGTTGTCATGAAGAATTGGACATGACTGAAATGACTGAACAATACCATGACAACTACAGTGAACACTCATGGAAATAATTATTATATAAAACAAAATTAGAAAGAAGGAAGAACAGAAAGCAGAAAGTCAAAGCAATGAAATAGCAAATGAGCAAGGTGAAGTAACAGCAAAACCAGGAGAAACAAAAGAATAATAAAAATTTATTATGCATAGTTCCATGCTAACAAAACTGAAAACAAATAGAATGCCTTCAAAAATGCAAAATATCAAAACTACTAGAAGACCAGATAGAAATCTTAAATAGTTAAATCTCAAAAAAGGAAATAAATCTAGCTATAAAGTAAATACCAAAGGAGGAGGAAAAAAACCCTTAGTCTTAATGGATTCACAGGAGAATTCTGTACATTTTGTATTTGAAAGTGGACATCCCATCAGAGTTGTGCTCTCTTCAGTAGAATTTGAATGCTTGGCAGTTCAGCTCAAGAGAAGACCTTGGGTAACAGCGTACTGCAGTCCAGCGCAGGTCACATCTGGACAAGCCAGCAGCAAGCTGCACCTCAGCAAGACAGCGGGAAGTCCTCAAGCTCCAGTACAGGCCAGTCACCAGATAATATCTCCCAGTGCAGCAGGCCAGCACCTAGGCATTGTGCCCCCAGTGCAATAGCCAGCAGTGAGTCCCTATGGCCCCAGTATAAGAAGCTTCAGACAGTACCCCTTTTGCCCCCCCCAAACATAGCCCAACTTTAAAAGTCACAAAATAGTCTGGAAAAAAGAGCAAAAACAAACAAACAAAAATTATTTAATCATAAAAAGTTACTTTAGAGACAGGGAAGATTAAAACACAAACTCAGGAGAGACAACAATGTCAAAAATGGTTACGTGAAAAGCCTTAAAGAAAAATGTGAATTGGTCTCAGGTCCAAAAAAGAACCTCAGAAAAAGATCAAAAGGGATTTTTAAAAAAATTTTCTTTTTTCATTTTTTCTTCTTAAAAAAAAGATTTCAAAAATCAGGAGAGGTAGAAGAAAATTAGGAAAATAAATGAGTGATACAAGAAAATCATGAAAAGAGTCAACAGCCTCGTAAAGGAAGCACAGAAATGGGAAAAAAAGATTTAGAAAAATTCATTAAAAAAACTCCTTAAAAATAGAATTGTACAAATTAAAAAGAGGATACAAAAGTTCACTGGAGAAAACAATTCCTCAAAAATTAGAATTGGGCAAGTGAAAGTTATTGACTCCGTGAGACACCAAGAAACAATTGAACAACATCATAAGAATGAGAAAATGGAAGAAAATGTAATATATCTCATTGGAAAAACCACTGACCTTGAAAATAGATCCAGGAAAGTTAATTTAAGAATTACTGGGCTGCCTGAAAGCCAGAAGAAGAGGAGGAGGAGGAGGAGGAGGAGGAGGAGGAATCTGGAAGTCATTTTTCAAGAAATTCTCAAGGAAAACTGCCCTGATATCCTAGAACCAGAAGATAAAATACAATTTGAAAGAATCCACCACATTACTTCCTAAAAGAGATCCCAAAATGAAAATTCCCAGGAATATTGCAGAAAAATTCTAGAACTTCCATGTTATTACCCATACAACACCAATTATAATCTGTATTATGGAAAACTCACAAGGCAAGTGCTAACACAGAGGTCAGCAGAATCAATATAAAGACACCTTCCAGGTCTCTTTGAACTTCAGAATTTATTGAGACATGGGAGACACTGGTACAGGACTGCCCAGCGTGATATGTTCATGTCAAAGAAGGCACTGTGCTCTGTGAGCAAAGAAGAATTGCAGTAGTTAAAAATGAGAAAAAGTGAGATGTGTAAATTTAGAGACATCTGTGCTCCAAAATGGTCATACTGACTAGTTGTGCCTGATCTGTGGTAGAGCCTTCAGAGCTTGTAGTGTTCTGATCAATTACAGTCAGACACATTGTACCTTGAATTCTATATAGTGATGTCATTTTGGTCTCTTTGACCATGAAGAACAACAACCAACCAACCAGGGGATTGAAATATTAAAGTAGGAGATGAAAAAAAAGATAATTAGAATAACTGGCAATTTGCCATTGAATACAGAATAAAGCAGGGCAGAGACCAATAGAGATATGCCAAGATAATTTGATGGTCAGAGCAAACACTCTTTTTCAACAATCCAAAAGGAGAATCTATACATGGACAGTATATAGAACTTGATAAAATAATAACATTCATTTAAAAAAGCAAAAGATTTATAATACATAAAGGAACAATTAAAATAAATGATAATGAAGAAAAAATAGTTCTTCTAGATCTTAAACTATATTATAAAACAGTAGTCATCAAAACTATCTATTATTGGTTAAAGAATAGAGTAATAGATCAGTGGAACAGAGTAGAAACAATAAAACTCAATAACCTAGTATTTGATGAAGTGGAAAACATAAATTAGGGGAAACCTACCTATATTATAAAAAAAATGCTGAGAAAATTGAAAGCAGTCTCCAGAAATTAAGCTTACAACACCTTATATCACAATTACATTACAATATATTCTAAATGGATATAGGACCTTAATATTAAAAGTTACATTATAAAAAAATTAAGAGAAGCAGAACGTATGCCTCACACAGCTATGTATAATATGCATTCTTTTTTTTTTTTTTTTAGGCAATTGAGGTTAAGTGACTTGCCCAGGGTCACACAGCTACTAAGTGTCAAATGTTTGGTCTGAGCCTGGATTTGAACTCAGGTTTTCCTGACTCCAGGGCTGGTGCTCTATTCATTGCACCACCTAGCTGCCCTGATGATATGTATTCTTAACCAAACAAGTGATAGAGGCAATTAGAAGTGATAAAATGCATAACTTTGATTACATGAAATTGGAAAGCTTCTGCACAAGGTTAAGGCACATTGGATAAGAAGGGAAGTGGTCAGAATGGGGGAAAATCTTTGCATAAAGCTTCTCTCATAAAAGTTTGCTATCCAAGATATAGTATGTGTGTATTTGTATATATGTATGACTGTTAGTCCTTCCCAATAGACAAGTACAAGTGGTAAAATGATATAAACAAATGGTTCTTAAAGGAAGAAAGTTTTCACAACCACATTAAAAATGAAAATGCTCCAAATCACAAATAATAAGAGATAGCCAAATCACAAATAATAAGAGATAGCCAAATCACAATATCCCTGAGGTTTCACCTCTCTGTAAATTGGCAAAGATGAAAAAAATTGTCAATAGTTAATGTTGGATTAGTTGTGGAATGATAAGCACATTAATACAATATTAGTAGAGCTGTGAAATGATAAACCATTTTGGAAACCAATTTGGAATTATGCAAATGAAGTGATTAAAATGTCCATACTCTTTGTCCAGATTCTCCATTACTGGCCTTATGCCTCAAGGAAAAATTACAATAAATAATAACAAATAAAATTATAAATAATACAAATATAAATACCTTGCACACATTTGTGGTCTTTTTCAATCTTCATAAGGTGTTCTAATTTTATTTTCTTTCCTTTTTCTTTCTCTTTTTGTCTTTAAAAAATGTTATTTGTTATATGGGATTACTCTCTAGAAGGGATGGACATAGGATACTACAGATAACTGATGATTTAAAAAAGACATTAATTAAAATTCATTTTTAAAATAGTAGACTCATTTACCTCTTAGAAAAGACATTTACTTTAAATACTTTAAGTATTAAACAAAAATTGCTAACTTAACTAAATGTCTTTTCTAAAAGCTAAATGAGTCTACACAAATTCACAAATACTAGTTATAAATCATTTCTACTCATTTTTACCAAAACCCAAGGGAAACAGTCTTTCACAACTGCACAGATTTTATGAAGATAGAGTAGGCAAAAGTGTAAAATAAAATTGCATTGAATAGCCAAAACAACTGATAACACCAGAAAAGCAGGGCTTTGATGTTCTTTTCTGAAAAGTCCTCATGAAGTTTGCTATATTCATCTATTTTTAGAGATGCACATGAAAGGTGGATTGCAATAGTTCTGCATAGTGAAAGAGAGCAAATCTCAGAGCAAGTGGTAAAAATTTCAAGAAAGTAACTTTAAACTTGATTCAAGATGAGGGGAAAGCTTACTGAACATTAGAACTATTTAAAAGCCAAATGGTCTGTTTCAAGAGGCAGTGGATTCTTCTTCCAGTAGATAACTTCTAAATAGAATTAAGACTTGTTAGATTTTTTGCAGATGGAATTCTTACTTTACATGAGTTGTCCTGGACTCAGTTTTCTTCCAACTCTGAAGTTCTAAGATTATATGATAATTCTTTATTTTAAACAATGCATTTTTTTATTTAAATGTTACATGAATATATAGTTCAGACCTTGCCCTTGTTTTACAACCTTGGGTAAGTCAGTGAACCTGTCTGAACTGTGGCTGTGAGTCTTTAAAAAAAACAACAACAACAACAACAACTGTAAAAATTGCTAATGAAATTGGGAAATTGCAAATACAAAATTACATGTACATATATTAGTAATACAATATTCTTGCTTTGTCCAATTTTTAGTTTTAGGATTTCACTTCATTTTAGCACTAGTCTAGGGAATTTTTCTTCTTAAAGAAATAGTGGAAAATAGCAAGGAATCAAACAAACAAAAATAGTTTCCCTCTCTCTCCTACTGCATCAATATGGCAGCTGATTCTTCTTTGCACTCATTTGACCTGATCAGTTTTGGTGCAGGACCAGATAAGAGTGCTCATGGGTGATGTCAGCATCAGTGTCCTTGATTTCATATACAAAGGAAGCAATCAAAGGAACTCAGTCAGCACAAAGGAGTAGAGGGAACCAGATGTGAAACTAATGAGAGAATAGCAGGGAGCAAGTTAGAAGCTTGAATAGGCTTGTTAGGCAGAGCTGGAATACCTAGAAAACAACTCTCTCACTGGCTCTCAAGTTCTAAGAAATACTGTCATTTTTTAGCCATTATTTTCTCCATATAACAGTGTCTGATAAAACCTGTTATAGCTCATTTATGCCAAAGGATTAATATAAATATTAATATAAAATATAAACATAAATTTTAATATAAATATTAAAATTAATATTAAATTAAAATATTAATTTATTAAACAACAAGCCTGTGTTGTTATTTTGCTCCAAAGAAGAGTTTTGAAATGTTTCAACAATCCACTTTAAATTTAATTTGAATATTTAAAAATTTCCAATTATGTCTTATTCAGTTTTACCTTGTCCATTTTTTCTCTTTGGTTCAGTATAATTTTTTCCTAAAGGTAGCAGAAATCAAGAAAGTGTAATTATTAGAATTCTAAATTGAAATGTAATTAATTAATTTAGTTCACTTAAACAATGTTAGCAAGTTAATATATTTTGAAATGGAAAACAAGATACTAAGCATGCAACATTTTAAATTCACAGTTGTATTTTGCATTCACAAAATGAGATATTTCATTTGTATATTATTTCCATCATATTTGTGTTTTGTATTACACCTTATTCTATTTATGCTTTTTCTTTAAACTTTCAAGATGGCTCAATTTTACAAATGTTATCTTTTCCTGCCTCCAACTCTCTTATATAATCTTTGTACTATTTGGAGTAAAAAAGCAATCAACATATAAATGTTTTTTAATATTTATTTAATATTTTATTTTCCCAAATTAAATATAAAAATGATCATGTACTTGTTTATTTGATGCACAATATGTATAAAGTATAGTGCTCATATTTAAATACAAAAAACAAAGAAATAAATACTTAACACCCAATGGGAGTCTGTCATAAGCTGAACACTTAACTGATTTTAAAAATGAATTCTGCATATGATTATTTAGTGGTCTCCCATATGCACTATTTTACAAATACAAATGTAAAAGATAAATTTTTTTCAAAATAAAAATACCCAAAAAGCTCATTTAGCTTCTTTTTCAATCACTTCATAGGAAAAAAAGAATGATTTCTATATTCCTTGCAATCAGGATTGGTCATATTTATGAATGAACAAAGGAATTAAAAAGCATTTATTAAGTGTTGACTATTCGTTTAGCTACGTGTTAAGCTCTGGCTATAAAAACACAAGTGCAAAAATACTTTATGCCTTCCTGTACTTTACATTTTAATAGAAGAAGAGAGCTCATAAACGGATATGATGTCTAAGAAGGAACATTTTGGTCCAGAGTGTTATATGGATGGTAAGTGAGGGTCATATTGGAGTAACGTGATACACTCCTTCCAGGAACAAGTGTAGGGTTAATTTCCAGGAGTGGGGTACAGTAAGAATGCAAATGTAGGAATAGTGTGTTTAAAAATAGGAAAGGCAAATGTTCATGAAAGAAGACCACTAGGCAGCTAACATAGGCAACTGCTATGCCCTCAATCTTCCAGAAAAATTCAAAATGTTTGAAGTAGCTAGTTGTCCATAGGGAAGCTTTCCAACTGTTCTCTGGGGTAATTCAATATTGGATGCAATCAAACAGTCCATTTAAACCCTATAAAAGTTATTTTGGGGGGAATTGAGAAAACAAATTTAACCAGTACTTTCACTTAAGGAAAAAAAAGGAGCAAAATGTCTAAAGAAAAAAATGTATTCTTTTTGTTAATCCATAATTGGGAATCCTATAGCAAACATTGATTTTCATAAAACACATTCTTAAAGAACAACAACAATAAATCACTAAAGTTTGCAAAATGTTTTACATACAGTATCTTATTTGGACCTCACAAGAATTTTTTACGCTTGGAAATGAAGGTATTCCAATTTTTTTTTTTTACTTAAATGAAGAAACAGAATTGGAGAAGTTAAACTGGTGAGGGTAAAGGGAAGAACTAAAACCCACTGACTTTTTTCACCTGTTTTTCTTCCTTTTCCTTTGAGTCCTCAAAGCCTCTACTGCCTTGTACAGTAATTATAATTTTGCTTTTACTTTCTTATTCATTTCTACAATGGGCAAAAGGGATACATAGACGAAATGAAGAATGGGTAAAGATTCTCTAAGGTTGTCCTTTAAAGTAAAACAAAGCATTCCTCAGATTTGGGGGAGGGGCAGCATGATGAAGAAATATGTGGAAATATAGTAATTATTTTTATTTAACTTTAACATTTAGAAATAATATTGATGCTTTATGGAAAAGATATAAGCAAACTATTTCAACCACATACTGATGCTTATGAAATATGCTGATACTAGAGTAAAACCTTGATTCCCAGAATGCTTGGGAAACATTGTTCTCAATACAAACATTTATTGAGAAGCTGAAACTTAAATTAAGAAAAAAACATGCAAAACAACAACATAGTTTTTATTTATCCTTATTTATATATCCTTGTTTAAAATGCTTGTTTAATCCTTGTTTAAAATATTTCTAAAATTGGTTAGTTCATTTTCAATAGGTTCAGGATATTGAAGCCTGCTTTCATAGCATACAATTTTGAAACGCTCAGGAGTCATCATTCTGAACTACAACCTATATTTGCCTATGAATATATCTAATTTTTTAGCTATTCAATTACTTAAAAATAACTAGATATATAGAAATCACATATCTATTTGCAGATAGTCATATATTTACAAAAGATATCTGCATTTACCTTATTTCTACAATTATAATAAATGTTGACATTTAGACTCCAATCCCTAGAAGTTTGTGGGGTGTGTGTGTGTGTGTGTGTGTGTGTGTGTGTGTGTGTGTGTGTGTGAGAGAGAGAGAGACAGACAGACAGACAGAGACATATATATTTGATTTTTGATTTTACTTTCTTAACCTTTTTCTTCTTTAATTGTGTCCCTGCCTCCAACTTTCCTGTTCTATAGTTAACATCTTGTAGTTCCTACAAACTGTAGGGCATCCCTATCATGCCTCCCATTCTCATAAATGTCAAATTCCTCGAGCTAGAATAGCCACATCTCCTCTCTCTATGGTAACACTAATGGGGTTGGTGTAATTCTTTAATATTGTCAGCTCAAGCCTACATGTGTGTGTTTCTCACTCCTTCCTAAGATTATCAGTTGCAAATCAATTTATTAAGCCAGTCTTAGATAGTTTCTAGAAATGGGTATTTACTAGTCTGGTTCACTATGAATAATTGTTACAAAACATCTACCCAAAGTCTACAAGACATTCTCCATCAGGTCCAGGGAAAGGTGGGCCCAAGCTTGGAGAGCACATATAGGAAAGATGTTTATTCAGCTTTCTTGATGGAAGTCCTGTTCTTCCATTCATGCTATGTTCAAGAATATTCATTTTAAGCATGGTAAATCTGATTGACTGAAGAAATATAACTGTTGCACATTGGTAGATCTATAAAACAGAAAGCCAGGTTCTGATCCAGAAGTTAGAGGGACTGGCAATCCAGGAAAGAAAAGTTCTGGCTAAGCCCCTGAGAAGGAATTGTTTGGAGTAAAGAGAAAGCTTCAGTCTTAGCTTAAGCCTTAGTCTTCTTCTACCTTTACTCAAAAAGAGGACCTGATGAACTTCGGAGGGCTGGAGGATTTAGGCTTTTGTTTGTTTGTTTGTTTGTTTTAAATCACTGTCCTAGTAATATTTTGGACTGAAAATTAACTTGAAATCAATTAGAGAAGTAAACACCGTATAATATGGTATTCAAGGGGCAGGTAAGGAAATAGACCACGTTTTAATGGCCAAGTTCTAGAATGTCCTACTGGAAGAATGTAACTTGGAAGGGAATCAATAGATGAGAATGGTGGTGACTTGCTTGAAAACAAAAGGTTTGTCTAATGATATATGCCACTCCCTGTATTTCCCATTTATATTGATACTTCAGATTATTCTGTCTATTCTGTGGTAGTCCACAATCAAACTAGAAATTTTTGTTAGTGCCAAGAAAAAAAAAACAGAGAGAAAAATAAGACTACATTTTTTTCCTGCATTTTCTCAGTTATTTTGAATTTTTGTCTTTTCAGTGTCAAATATCTTGATAGGGACCCATGAAGGTGCACAGTTTTGAAGTTCAGAAAGTTAGGAATAGAGCCAGGAGATGAATGAAGGTTGTTTAGCTTAGGTTCTTCCACAAAATGGAGTATTGTAATAAAAATAATAGTGACCATTTGGACCACCTAGAAGGATTTCAAGGACCTCCTGTGGTCCCGAGGCCACACTATAAGGACCACTGTTCTAGATAGAATATAAACTACTTGAAATTAGGGACTATTTCATTTATGTCTTTCTAGCTCCAGCACAAACTGATTGGCACATATTAGGTGCTTTGTAAATGATTGTTTATTTATTATTATTTTGATCAGAAGACTTATGTTCAATTATTGGTCCTGCCCCTATTTGGTATTGGGGCCTCTCTGTCATTCATTTTCCATTTTGTTCAATCCCAGTGTGAACTCCATTTCTAAAATTTCTAAGATTAGAGGAACTGTAATATTTTCTCTGGACCTTGAATAGGCATATTTTTAAAATTACTTTTTTTTTGTTTTGAGGTAATTTTCAGAATGTTTCTAAAATTCATTAACTTTTTAAATATAAATGTCATACATTCCATGGGCATGATTTGGGAAAGCAGTAAAGAAGTTGCAGTTACAAAGAAATTGATTTTTAGGAGTTTCGTGATTTGCATTCATCTTAAATTCTACTGATAGGCTTTTTTGTAGTTGAAAAATACATTTAAAAGTATCCTTTCAAGTAAGGTTTTTCCCATTTATAGGGTCATTGCTTCCTTTCCTTCTCTTCTCCTTTCTAAAGTGCCAAATGGAAACTGACATGAAGTTGGCATGCACACAAAACATTTTCAACTGCTTTTTTAAATCTTGACATAATCATGAATAGATTTTCTCTGACTTAGAGTTTCTCTACTACTGTACATCAAGCAGTTTGGTGAAATGAACCCAAAAGTGTTCATTTGACTCTGAGGGAAACAACTGTTCAAAGTAATCTAAACTTTTTTTTTTTCCTCTCTAGTTGAGCTTATCTCTCCTACTACAGATTCCCAATTATAAGTTTTTTTTTTACCCCTCACATTCTCTTTCTCTGCAGCCTCTTGTTCTGTTGTGTGTGTCTTTTTGTTGTATCAATGTTAGTGAAAGAAAACATGAAAAATGCAAAGTATAAACAAATTTGTCATAAATTTTCAATTTCATCAGCTACCCAAAGACAATTACTGAGACCATTCAGGGGAAAGATATTTGTTGGTGGTACTAATAATTCTTCTTTATATGTAATTACTATGTGATCCTAGGCACTAACATTTTCCCTCTAAATAATTTCATATTCCAGAGTTTTATAATTATAGAAAATCAATTTGGCAGGTGCAAAAAGTAATGTTTTATCTCTCAAAACCCTAAATCCCCCCTTTTAAAATATTTTCTATTTAAATAAAATTCATATAACATATAACTTATAGGAATGTAAATATTAAAGGTTATTTCCTAAGATGTTTTGTCCCCATATGATTTATTTACTGTCAATGATATGAAGTCATTTGATCAGTAAATCTTTATTAGAAAAGTAAAGATGCTTGACCTAAAGAAGTCAAATGTTTTTATGTTACTGAAATTTTTGAACTCAAAGAATTTTCCCTTTCTCCTTCCTGTTATCTGAGAAAAACAGAGAGAAAATTACATTTAAGAGCAAGTCATTAGCAAGTTGTTTTTTTTTTTCTTTTTGGTCAGGAAATCTCCATTTACTATAACAGAAAATGTTTATGTGTACTACATATATACACATCATATGAACATGTGCATTTATACCTGTAATATACATAGAAACATACCTTTAAAGAATTTATGTGTATATATGTGTATATATACTAATATACATATTTGTGTATATATACACATCTATAAATATATTTATGTGTGTATGTACACACACACACACACACACACAAATATGCACACATACATACACACTCCAACACTGTTCTTACCTCCATGGCTGTATTTATATTCCCAGTGCATGAAACACTTATCAGCAGTCTCTATTAGCTTTTCTAAATCCTCCCCATCTTTCAAGGCCCAGTTTGAATACCACCCCCTCTGTGAAGTTTTCTCTAACAACTATAAATACTAATGAATCATCCCTTCTCTAATTGTCTATAAAACTCAGAATTTAATCACCATATTTTGCCATTGTTTTCCCCTAATCTATGACTTTTGGCAAACTTCGATACTTGGATGCAGTCAAAAAAAAAACAAAGTAGAGTACTGGGGATATATAAGAATACTTATAAAAATCCTCTTTTCTTTTTTAACATTTCCTCTTTTTAAAAGGAAAAAAAAGAGAGCCAATGCCTTTTAGAACTAAACTTTAAAAGGAAAAAGTTATCTTTTGTTTATTTGTTGTTTTTTTTAACTAGTTCTCCATTAAATGAAACACACAGACAAGGGCATAAATTTGGCATTTGCTTACTACTGTAGAAATAGGTTCTTTCCTCCCACTCTCTGTTTTCAAGATTAGACTGACATTTCGTGACATTCAAAGGTTAGATACATTTGGCAATTGATGTTATTCTGAGCCATCTACAACAATGCCCTCCTTACAAATGGGTTCACTTTTGCCCTAATCAAAACACTTAGTATTTTCTAAAGCCTATACCTCTTAGGGCACCTAGCTCAATGATATTGCCATATGAGAGCTTGTTAAATAGTGGACAAAAATATAAAACATTCTAAGTTCCAAATGCAAAGACATTTCAGATGTTTCTAGGTCAGAATGTGGATGCAGGTGCTTCCCATTGCATCAATTCACGACTACATATTAAAATGAAAAGTGGGTTGGATTTGGCATCAAAAAGCCTGAATTCCAATCCTGACTCTGCCTCTTGCTCCTATGTGACCTTGGGTAGTCACTTAACCTTCCTCATCTTCAATCTTTCATCTGTAAAATGAGGGGTTAAACTAAATGATCTATAAGATCCCTTCCAGCTTTAAATCTGTAATCCAATGATCTCATAATTTCAGAGGAGCTAGCGTTACTCAACATTTATTTGTTGAACTGAGTACAAATGCAAATGAAACAATCTTCTTTAAACTGTAAAAACTGGGAACCAGAAAAAGTTCGATTTAAAATCATACAAATATAAACATAGTTGTTAGTTTTTGCTCTTAAATGCATGTTTACATGCTACTGTCATAAGTATAAAAGTTTTAATTTTTTCTATATTTTATTAAAATTAGAGTTGCATATTTTTATAGTAATATTTTTAGGGAAAGGGGAAATGAATGGGATTCATGATTTTTGACGAGCACCCCAAGAGATGTGTTGTTTGTCCTTTTTGAAGAGAACCAATGACATCATGGCACGATATCTTGATTTGCTCATTAATTGGATTTAAGTGAGGCAGAGTTGTGTAACTTCATCAGCCTCAGTCTATGTTCCAGTCTTCAAAGTCCAGTGACAAGATAAAAGTCAGGATGACTGGTGAGGGCCAGAATACAGTGGATGACTTTGGTGTCTTTGATGTTTGACTAAGCTCTAAGCACTCTAAAACACTTGCTTCAAGTGCCATCATGGCTGCTGGAACAAATTGTTAACATCTGCCCATTCCCAACAGTTAAGGGGGACTTAAATGAGAGTTCTTGTAAAATTGTCATATAATTTAGGTTTGCTTCATAGTACAATACATAACTAATTCACTCCCCTCTTTCTGTATCCTGTTATAGGGGTAATTTGTATAGTGGCAAAAAAAGTGGGAACTTTGGGGTCAGTAGACCAAGATTTGGCTCCTTGCTCTCTTATTTGCTAGCTGTCACATTAGAAAAGTCACGAAGTCTCTCTGGTTCTCGTTTTTCTAATTTTTAAAATGATAGGGTGAGAATAGATGATATCTAAGGTCCCTTTTAGATTTCAGTCTTATGATTTCACCATCACTCCCTACCTCTATATGTGGAATTTTTCATCTTTTTAGCACTGTACTCAGAGATCATCCTTACATTTTACATACTCTTCCATATAACATAATTTGGTTTAGAAAACTTCTCCAATTAGATCATACATGCATTTGCTACTGTTGTTATGTCATTTCAGTCATGTCTGATTCTCTGTGACCCAATCTGGGGTTTTCCTGGCAAAGATACTGAAGTGATTTGGAGTAATAGAGTAGTTTGCCATTCCATTCTCCAGCACATTTTACAGATGAGGAAATTGATGCAAACAGGGTTAAGTGACTTGTCCAGGCAAACACAGCTAGTGAGTGTCTGAAGCTAGATTTGAAATCAGATCCTTCTGGCTTCAGGATTGGTGATTTATCTATCCACTGAACCACCTAGTCACATATACATATGTGTATGAATATATACATAGAGACATATATTTATGTTAGTATATCTAGATGCTAATACTGTTATTTAATAAAAGTTTAATAAATATATCTAATCCTATTGTCTAGCTGCTAGAGCCTTACACTTGGAGATTACCTCCCAACTACTATATATATATAATATGTATATACACACATACATATATATGCATACATATACATGTCATATATACTTACTAGGTATATTTACTGTGTGTGTATATATATCTGTGTATATATAATATATCTACTATGCATATTTATCTACTTTGTGTGTATATTATATATATATATATTACATAATACACACACACACACCTTAAAAGTACCTACTTTTTTACATATGATTCAGTTAATGAACATTGATTAAGCCCCTCTTATGTGTCAGGCACTGTGTTAAGTATTGGGGATACAAAAAAAAGGCAAAACACATTTCCTGTCCTCAAGAATTCACAATCTAATGGGGGAGATAATGAGCAAACAAATATGCATAAACAAGCTATATACAGGATAAATGGTATTTTTTTTTAAATAGGAAGGCACTAAAATTAAAAGGAGTTAGGAAAGGCTTCCTTTAGAAGACCCAATTTCAGTAGGGACTTAAAGGAAATTAAGGAAGCCAGTAGGAATGAAAAGGCAATGCTCAGGGCCAAGGAATGAAGTGTGTTGTTCTTGCAACAGCAAGGAGGCCAGTGTCACTGGATTGAAGAATATGTGGTGAGGAATAAGGTATAAGAAGACTGGAAATGTAGGTGGTACCTAGGTTACGAAAGGCACCATCATGAAATATGGCAGATGAAAGATGAAATGACTGAGAAAACAAAGGTTCAAGCTCTGAGCATATCAAATTAATTAAGTAATGCATGCCAATTGCATTTCAAATCAAGATCAGATTTCCTCGTGAGGAAACAAATTTTTATACATTAAAAACAATTAATCGAGTAAGACCAGTTAATTATAAGAAAACAATCTGGATGCAAAATTAGGTCATCTGATTTCTAATTGGAGGAAAGATTAAGGACTTTCCAAATTGAGAGGGGGAGAGAAATCAGGTTCAATTCCCTACAATCAGAAAAAAGAGATGTCTCACCATCCCGCCCCTAAGTATGTGTATTCAAACAAAGGTACATGAAAACAATAACTGATTAACCAGTATGGAGCCAGTTTACAGATAAGACATATTAGTTGCTTGAGATGTATAATTGCGAGAAAATTCATTGCATCAGTCTTTGGATTTGACTGGGTTTCTGGTCAGCATAACCTAGGTCCTGAGTTAAGGATCTCTAAGCAGCAGATAGAGGTAGCCCAGTTTCCCAGTCACATAGATCTACATTCAAACAATGCAATAAGGTTTTCTCCCAATTCCCACAATTGAGTAAAATTTTCTCACAAGGCAAAAAATTGAATTAGACCCATAATTGTAAAAGAGAACTGAGCTGCCTCCAGAATTGAGTCACAAGAAGGAGTTGGTGTGGTTCACTCAATTCCCACTACCGCTTGCTGTTCTAATCCCCTCAGAATGCCAGACAGATGATTTTGTATTTGATCCTGGAGGCAATGGGGAGCCAGGGGAGTTTGTTGGGAGACATGATTGGATCTTCACTTTGAGAAAATTGCTTTGGTGGCTGATTGGGGAATAAAGGGAAGGGACTAGCATTTATAGAGTTCATAGTGTATGCCAGGCACTGTGGTAAGTGCTTTACAAATATCTCATTTGATATGGAGGATGGACTGGAGTGGGAAGAGATGAGGCATGCAGACCCACCAGCGGCAGCCTATTGCAATAATCCAGGAGTTAGGTGATGAGGGTTTGCACTAAAGTGGTGGCAGTGTCAGAGGAGAGACGGGAGAGTATTTGAAAGATACAAAGGTACAATTGATGGACTTTAGCAACAGATTGGATATAGGGTATGACAGATAGTGTAGCCAAGGATAATACCTAGATTGGGAGTCTGGGGAACTGAGAGAGCATTTCCCTCGATAGTTATGGGGAATTTAGGTGGGGTTGGTGAAGTTATTTAGGGGAAAAGGGAATGAGTTCTGTGGGAATTTGTTATAAAAAAAGATCTCATGAAAGAAAAATTATTAAATTGCTATTTAATCTGGACTCTTTGTTATGGGGGAAATAGGGTATTGGCACTATTAATAAAGCTATATTAGTATGGAGATTTTCTATAATCAACATTTCCCATCCCCAATCTATTCCATTGTGGAAGTAAGAGAGCTACTGATTATAGGACATAAATTATTGAGTATACATTGCATGGTAAAATTTGACATAGAACAGCAAAATGATCTTTAAAAAATATTACTAACTTCTTGATCCTTGGAGGGAAACTGATGTTGTAGGTATTAAAAATGAATCAAAAATTCAAAAGATATTTATGTTCTTTAGAAATTCAATTTAATTCAGAGAGATGAATCAATATTTAGGAGCTTTGTTATTGAACAGAATAACATTGCATACTTCTGTCAACATTCCATCTATGCATAGCCTGTGACACAGTTAATAGCAGGATATTGTCTAAATTAAATAGTGAGGTTAGTAATATCGATGAGTGTTACTGATTTTATTTAAATAGGGCTTTTGTGGCTAAGAAATAGTCATTCCAATTTGCAGGCTATATTTGTAAAAATTCTGAAGATTTATTTTTGCATGAATGAAATCACTCTTAAGTGCCTGAGTAGGATGGAAGACAGACATATAGTTGATAATTCACTCAAGAAGTCTGAAAAATGTGAGTCTCAATAGCATACGGAAAGTTTCAGAGTTAAAAACCAAGAGCTCATGACTTTTTGAGATATGGCCCTGAAAGAAATGCTTTTTCAAGAGCCTTTTCTATTTTGAAAAGCAAATATATAAATACTGTTCCTCTGTGCATTGATTTTCCCTGCTGAGAAAAGACAGATATTCCTTTTGTACTTTAGTAGTATATCCTTATGTACTACTCCTTACTTTCTTCTAAAAACATTTACTGTTTTTCATTGTGCTGATTAAATATCATTTCAGTAATAACTTATAGTTCAATTTGCATATTAAAATATTATAAAATCATGATAAATAATAATATTTATCATTAATAGAATTTACATCATGATTTCAGATTTATAAAAGACTTTATAAATATTATTTTACTTTATTCTCACCACAACCCTGAGATGTAAGTACAATCATGATCCCCATTTTGTAGATGGAGAAACTGAGGAGAGCGAGATTAAGTGTTTTGCCTAGGCTCATGTAGCTAATAAATGTCTGAGGCTATATTTCAGCTCAGATCTTCCTGACTCCAGGACTAATGCACTATCCAAACTACCAAATGAGATATTTGTAAAGTGTTTAGCACAGTGTTTGGCACATAATAGATAATATATACATGCTCATTCACTTCTCTTTCTTTTTTCTGCATAGCCTGGATGTCTCATTGCAATGAATTCATACAACTTAAAAATGCAATTTACATGTTGTTATTTGATACCTGTTGAAAGACCCCCTTGCCTAAAAATATTTCCTTGAACACTCTGCTAGCATTGCACCGATACTCAGTCTTTTGGCATTGAAGGCCACAGTTAAATATGGGCTTATATCATTTGGAATGGGACACCTTGCCACAATATATTTACATAACATCATTAGGACATAACTTGGCTCTAAAATAATTAGCCATAAAAAATATTACTTTTGATATGTGAAAAGATGCTGGCCATACACTAATGATGACATGATCACACAGATATGGACATGAGAATATTAAGTTCTAGGGGCAGCTAGGTGGTACAGTGGATAAAGCACTGGCCCTGGAGTCAGGAGGACCTGAGTTCAAATCCGGTCTCAGACACATGACACTTACTAGCTGTGTGACCCTGGGCAAGTCACTTAACCCCAATTGCCTCATCAAAAAGCAAAAATAAAAAAAAAGAATATTAAGTTCTAGAGATATGGATGGAGATGGAAGAAGGCACTCTTGGAGGATCCTAAAAAGAAGTAAGACAGAAACAGAAATGCCAAAGACTCAGGGTAGATTAGGTCCCAGTGGATCATTTGGTCTTCCACCAAATGCAAGCATCTCCTTTAAACTATCCCTGATATAAATTTTGTGTAATTACAAAATAAGTGGAAATAATCTAAAATAACAACAAAGTACACAAAATCTTTTTTTTCCCATTTTAACATACATGATAAGAATCATTTTGTTTTGTTTTGTTTTACTCTGCCTTTCTGTATTGAAAGAGATTTTTAAGAGATTCATTTAGGGGGCAGAGCCTAGATGGTGATGAAAAGACAGGGACTCTCCCCCAAATCCCTTTAAACCACTTCAAATCAAGATGTGAGCTCTTCCACCCAGTGTGCACTTGCCTCCCCCCTGCCTCCGGGTGCGGCACCACCTCTTCTCTCTCTCTTAAGGGTTTGAACTTGCCACTTCAAAATTCTCCATGGATGATGAAATTGCTCCTCTTGTTGTGGACAATGGCTCTGGAATGTGCAAAGCTGGATTTGCAGGTGATGATGCCCCTCTGGCTGTCATCCCTTCCTTTGTTGGGCACCCCAGATATCAGGGTGTGATGGTCAGTATGGAACAGAAAGACAGCTATGAGGGGGATGAGGCCCAGAGCAAGAGAGGTATTCTGACCCTGAAGTACCCCATTGAACATGGTATTGTCACGAATTTGGATGACATGGAGAAGTTCTGGCATCATACTGGCATCATACTCATCTACATTGAGCTCCATGTGGCCCCTGAAGAGCACCCTGTGCTGCTTACAGAACCACCCCCCCCAAACCCTAAGGCCAACAGAGAAAAGATGACTTAGATTATGTTTGAGACCTTCAACACCCCAGCCATGTATGTTGCCATCCAGGCTGTGCTGAACCTGTATGCCTCTGGTCATACCACCGTGATGGATTCCATTGGTGGTGTGATCCACACCATGCCCCTCTATGAAGGTTATGACCTTCCCCATGCCATCTTCCATCTGGATCTGGTTGGCCGTGATCGGATGAGCTACCTCATGAAGATCTTGACTGAGAGAAGGTACAGTTTCACTACTGCAGCTGAGAGGGAAATCATGTGTGACATCAAGGATGTCATGTTATATTGCTCTAGACTTTGAGCAGGAGATGGCCCCTGCTGCATCTAGCTCCTCTCTGGAAAAGAGCTATGAGCTCCTTGATGGTCATGTTATCACCATTGACAACAAAAGTTTCCAATGCCCAGAAGCTCTCTTCCAGGTATGGAATTCAGTGGAATCCATGAAGCTACCTTCACCTCAATCATGAAGTTTGATGTTGACATCTGTAAGGATTTGCACACCAATACCATATTGTCTGGTGGTACCACCATGTACCCAGGCATTGCTGACAGGATGCAGAAGGATTACAGCCCTAGCTCCTAGCGCAATGAAAATCAAGATCATTGCCCCACCTGAGTGCAAATACTCTATCTAGAATGAAGGTTTCATCCTGGTGTCTCCTTCCACCTTCCCGCAGATGTGGATCAACAAGCAGGAGTATGATAAATCTAGACCCTCCATTGTCCACTGCAAATGATTCTAAATGGACTGTTTTATTTTTGTCAAAGGGTATGACATTATAATTGTCCCCCACCCCCCAAAAAGAGATGGGATTGGCATGGCTTGATTTGATTTGATTTGATTTGGTTTTATCTTGTGCTTGACTCAGGATTTAAAAACCAGAACAGTGAAGGTGATGAGCAGTCTACGTATGTTGGAGGCAAACATCCCAAAAGTTCTATGGTCCACCTTTAGGACTCTATGTATTTTTTATGATTATTCCAAATATTGTATAATGCATTCTTACAGAGTTACAGGTCTCTTTGAAGGCTGTCCTCTGCTAGAGCAAAGGAGCTACACAACAAAAATCCAAAAGGGGAGGGGGAGAGGGAGGAAGGTACTAGTATTGCTTTAAAGTAAATTATGTAATCCTTTAAAAAAAACTTTTTGTATCTTCTGCCTTAATACTTGTTCCTTTTTTTTTCTTAATTGTCAGGCCTTTTTTTCTTAATTGAATGGCCCCCTAAATTCCCTCCCTGCCCCCAACATAGACGTGAATGAAGACTTTACAATCTCCTTGTGAATTTTATGAGATTGGTGCCAGTACTTAGGGAGGGAAGGAGCTTTACCTGTACACTGACTTAATACCAGTTCAAATAAAAGTACACATATTAAAGAAAAAAAAAAACACAACTTTAAATCATGCCCCAAAACAAATTCTGAAGCTGCAGAAGATAAAAAAGGAGGGAGTAAAACAATTTTCCAGCCCAAGACAATTTAGAGGAAAGATTTGTTGTACCAGGGTGAGAGTGAAGAACAGTCCAGTGCAGGTTGTACTCCAGAAAACCAGCAAAAGGCCTTGGGAGTGAGTGAACCAGTGGTGGTTTCCGGATTTCTCAACCCATAGAAGATAAAGGGATCAGACAACTGGTCAGAAGGAGAATACAGGAGTGACACTGCTGATAAGAGGACTTGGATCTGAGTCACAGTTCTGGGTCACAGTCCCAGGGTAAAGAGGAGAACTAACATACCAAAACTTACAGCCAAAGTGAATTGGGATACTGGTCACAGTACCAGCACTGAAAAGAGTACTTGTGATCACTCACAGACTAGAGGAAAAAGCCAGGAGAGTAGTAAACACTTTTCTCCCTACATCATGCCACCTTGGAAGAATCTAAAACTTACAAGTCCTCAGAATTAGCTCTGAAAACAACTGCATGAAAAAAAAAAACTGAAGCATAGAACAGTAGCCCTTCTATTCCAAAAGCAGAGTACCATTTTACCATAGAATTAAACGTCAAGACAAAGGCTGGGAAAAAGAGCAAATTGCAAAAAGATTCTGACTATAGAAAGTTATCATGGTGGTAGGGAAGATTAAAACACAAACTCAGGGGAAGACAACAAAGGCAAAACTGCTATTTCCAAAGCCTCAAAGAAAAATATGAATTGGTCTCAGGCCATGGAAGAGCTCAAGAAAGATTTTAAACATCAAGTAAGAAAGGTAGAGGAAATATTGGAAAGAGAAATGAGAGTGATGCAAGAAAATCTTGTAAAAAAGTATCAATAGCTTGGTAAAAGAGGTACAAAAAAATTGAAGAAAATAACAATTTAAAAAACAGAATAGGCCAAATGGTAAGAAAAAAAAAGAATAAATTTCAATGGGGAGAAGAATGAAAAATAGAATTAGCCTGATGTAAAAAGATATACAAAAATTCACTGAAAAGAACTTCTTAAAACATAAAATTGGCCAAATGGAAAAGGAGGTACAAAAATCCACTGAAGCAAACAATTCCTTAAAAATTAGAATTGGGAAAGTGGAAGGTGATGACTTTATGAAATGCCAAGAAACAATAAAACAAAACTAAAAGAATGAAAAAAAATAGCATGGGAAATGACTCATTGTAAAAACAACTGACCTGGAAAATAGATCAAGGAGAGATCATTTAAGAATAAATGGCCTACCTAAAAATCATGATCAAAAGAAGAGCCTAGATATCTTCTTTCAAAAATTTATCAAGGAAAACTGCTCTGATATTCTAGAACTAGAGGGTAAAATAGAAACTGAAAGAATCCACCAATCACCTCCTAAAAGTTTCCAAAATGAAAAATCCCAGGAATATTATACCCAAATTCCAGAACTCTCAGGTCAAAGAAAAAATGTTGCAAGCAACCAAAAAGACACAATTCAAATATTGTGGAGCTACAGTCAAAAGAGCATAAGATTAACAGTATCCACGGGAAATAATTGGTGGGCTTGGAATATGATATATTAGAGGGCAAAAAAGCTAGGATTAGAATCAAGAATCACCTACTCAGCAAAACTGAGTATCATCCTTTAGGGAGAAAATAGACATTCAATGAAACAGAAGATTTTAAAATATACCGGATGAAAAGATCAGAGCTCAATAGAAAATTTGACTTTCAAATATAAGACTCAAGAAAAGCATAAAAAGGTAAAGAGTAAAGAGAATTCATAAAAATTTAATAATGTTAAACTGTTTACATTCCTACCTGAGAAAATTATGCTTGCAACTCCTAAAAAATTTCTCATTATTATGACAGTTAGGAGTATACATAGACAGATGGCACAAATGTGAATTGAATATGATGGGATGATAACCTAAAATAAAAACTAAATGAAGAGGTGAGAAAGAGGAATATAGTGGGAGAAAGGGAAAGGAAGAAGTAGAATAGGGTAAAATATCTCAATAAAAGAGGCATGAAAGAGCTTTTACACGAGAGGATGGGGAAAGTGAGCAAGAGCACTTGAATCTTACTCTTTTCAGGATTGGCTCAAAGAGGGAATAACATACACACTCACTTTGTTATAGAAATCTATCTTAGCCTACAGGAAAATAGGAGGGGAGGAGGATAAGAGAAATGGGGGGGGAACTGATAGAAAGAAGGGCAGATTGAGGGAGGCAAAAATCAGAAATAAAACACTTTTGAGAATTGAAAGGGTGAAAGAAAAGAGAGAGTAGGATAAATGGGGGAAAAATAGGATGGAAGGAAATACATTTTTAGTAATCATAAATGAGAAAAAAATTACAGCAATTTTCCCTGATACACACCTAATTTCTCACATATGTAAAAACCTAAGTCATATTTATAAAAATAAGAGCCATTCCTCAATTGACAAATGGTCAAAGGATATGAACAGGCAATTTTCAGATGAAGTAATCAAAGCTATCTATAGTCATATGAAAAATGTAATAAATCACTACTGATTAGAGAAATGCAAATTAAAAAAAAAACTCTGAGGTACCACTGCATGCCTATCAGATTGGCTAATGTAACAGAAAAGGAAAATGACAAATGTTGGAGGGGATGTGGGGAAAATCGAGACTCTAATGCACTGCTGGTTAAGTTGTATACTGATTCAAACATTTCTGTAGAGCAATGTGAAATTTTGCCCAAAGGGTTATAAAACCATACATATCCTTTGACCAAGCAATACCAGTCCTAGGTCTATATCCCAAAGAGATAAAAAAGGAAAAGGACCCATATGTACAAAAATATTTTGTAACAACTTTTTGTGGTGGCATAGAATTATAAATTGAGGGGATATCCATCAATTGGAAAATGGCTGAACAAGTTATTGTATATGATTATGATGGAATACTAATTTGCCATAAGAAATGATGAGCAGGATGCTCTCAGAAAAAAAACATGAAAAAACTTACATGAACTAATGCAACATGAAATAAGAACCAGGACAACATGGTACACAGTAACAGAAATATTGCATGATGATCAATTGTGAATTACTTACCTTTTCTCAGCAATACAGTGATCCAGGACAATTCTGAAGGACTTATGGTGGAAAATGCTATCCATCTCCAGAGAAAGAGCTGAAGGAGTCTGAATGAAGATTGAAGAATGTTTTTTCTTTACTTTTTTCTTTTTTTTTCTGTGTTTTTTTTCTTTTTTGACAACATGACTAACATGAAAATGTATTTTACCTGACTGCACATGTATAACCTATATCAAATTACTTGCCTTCTCAATGAGAAGGGGCAAGGAGAGAGGGCAAGATAGAATTTGGAAATCATTTTTTTAAATGAATGTTAAAATTGGTTTTACATCTAATTGGGAAAAAATATTAAATTTTTAAAAAAAGATTCATTGACCCTCTCTGTTAGCAAGTCCTCTGCACGGTGGGGAAATCCACTAACTGTTAAATTTGCTAGCACCATTAAATCTATTGGGTTTCTTAACTTCTGTGGTTTTGTGGGGTTCATCTTCACTCATGAGCAAAGCTGATACCACAAATCAAATTGTATGATTCCATTCTAGAGAGAGAAATACTTGAGAATATAAACTGTAGGGGAATCCTTTGTGTTGTAATGAACATGATAATTTAGTAAAAATTGAACTATTAAGCTTAAGGTAGACAGACTACTAGGAGAAATATGAATAAATGAATTTATGAATAATATGTTCTATGAAATAATAATAAGAATCCTAAACATATAAATCCACACAATTATTCCTATAAAGAATATGATACTGGATCATTTAGGAATTTTTGCACTGCATTCTTTTGTGTATAAAAAAAGGAGAGGGAAGAGAGTGTAATGAGAGGGAGAAAGAGAGGGGGGGGGCAGAGAGAGAGAGAGAGAGAGAGAGAGAGAGAAAGCTATAGGACAGAATTAAGGATATGGAGAAGGAGGAGGAGGAAGGAAGAAGAAAAGGATGAGAAAAGCAGAAATAGGAGGTGGAGGAGAGGAGGAGAGGAAAAGGGAGAGGAAGAGGAGGGGAGAGAGATAGAGACAGAAAGAGAGAGAAAGTGAGAGAAAGAGAAAGAGAGAGAGAGAAAGAAATGAGGAGGGAAAGAGGAAGGATTTCTAGTCAAAGCTAGGAAGGAGGCACAGATTTCTCCTAATCACTAGAAGGAGAGGGGAGAAAAATAGGTGCGGAGCTCTTGCTCCCCCACCCTGCCCACAAAAGAGCTAAAGCAAGACAGAAACCTATATTATTAGAAGCAGAGCAAGAAAAAACAGTAAAAAAAAAAAAAAAAAAAAAAAAAGTCAAAGGCCAACATTCTATGTGGCCTAGCAACTACTTCCCATCAAACTAAATTTCATGCTCAGTCATGTCTCTTCTCTTCACCACCTTATTAGGAGCCACCTAATACTTAACCATATTGGAAACTTTAGAGATGCTAGGGCTGTCCAAGTTGAAAGTTCTGTCAATCAGTCAATTTGGAAGGGAGTCTGACTTTGATTGAGAACTAATATTCATCATTTCTTCTAATTTCACCACCATCATGGCAATAGCAGAAGGACATTTCACAGGAATATAGGCTATTTTGTATTTTGATTAGATGGGCATGATGAACACATTCTACACTTAGTGACCAAACTTGCTGATGAGTCTGTACTTCTCTTTGCTGGCCTTAAAAAAATTTCACACAATTTATTACAGGGTTTTGTTAGAGGCCTTTACAACTTGGTAGAGGTTGCTAGAACCTGTGCTCCATTGGAAGATCCTTCCAGAACACAGGATTACCTATCTATCATGATGAATATTCAAAAGCATTTTTTGGGTGACTGACAATATCAGAAAACCTTGAAGAACTGAATGACTGTCTATAGTCTGTTTTGATTTGTCATAGTCTTTAATAAGATATTTTTAAAAAGATAAAAGTAGGAAATATTGACAAATTTTCAATGAATGCAAATTGTGTGAATTCTTCATGAGCAAGGAATGCTTCATTCTCAGTATTAATTTTTGCCAGTGCCTAGCAGAATTCCTGGCATATAATGATTGAATTATTGATAAGTTTTAAAAGATGTAAATATAACATATGACTTTATATTTTTGGTTTTTTTAAAAATTCTTTGAAAAATTAGTTTGTTTTCTCCTTCACATGCTAATATTGACCAGTTTGAGCAATTTTTTCTAAGACAGCTTAATTGCAAGATATGCCTTTAAAGGAAAAAAGAAATGGAAATTCATATAAGATTTTCTCCATCATGCCCTTGGAGATAACCAGTTTTGTCACTTAAGGGAAAACTTCCCACTAGTGCATGTATATTATGTGTGTCCTTCACAGTATGCGCGAATGCAAAGCCTCATACTAAAATACAAACATCATGGTTGTAATTGGAAATGTAAAACATTTATAATTACATTAAAGTAAAACAGCTGAGAAATCTTTCAGTGCTATTTTCATTCTGTATGCTTTGTTATTTTGCTTTTGTTTGTACAATAGAATTCAAAATGTGTTACTGTAGAAAAGCATGAGATTGAAGCATGCTATCCTCAAAAGTATTACTATTTACTAATGTAGAGAAAAAAACATTAATATGGTAATGTGTAAATTATTGTTATCATATTAGAACATTTCCCAGTCATTCTAACATAGCTTTCATTTCTAGTGCACCTCATTTGTATGTTGTGGCACTTATTTATCATTCAAATTGGTAATTTTGCATATAAAATGTGAACCCATTTTAATAATATTCATAGAGGAAATTGCAAGTCCCAAACAGTACCAAAGCATACGTCAATGTACTGGCCAGCATTAAAAAAAAATCCTGCAAGAAGAAACAAGCTCTAATGAATTAACTCAATGCCTGCTCATCCAGGATATTAAAACAAGCAAATAAACAAACATAATCAACAACAACAAAAAGCCAAAAGCAAAAACCCCAAAGAGAATCACCCATAGTAAGACTTACCCAGCCTTGCCAGAGAGCTGAGATGGGATGAAGCCCTGGATCTTTCTCTTTGCACAGAACTATGTACAAGAGGTTTAATCAATGGGATGATGCATTGGCCAGGCTATTTGTGCTGCCTGAGGGTAATGCAGCAAGGCAAAGCACCTATTTGGCAGTACTGCAGGCAGGCTGCTTTAAGCTATAGAATAATTATCCAATAGAAATTATTCACCCAACAGTTTACAAAGGAAATTAATTTAAACTAGTGCTTCACACTTGGTAATCAAATTGTTATTCTTTCATGGTGGACTAAATACACATTTTCCCTAGAAATAGCTGCACATTTCCTCGTGACCAATATGTAGAACAATTATTTTTTTTCCAGATTTTATCTCTATGTCTATGTACAAAGATAAACCTGCTGACTTCAATGAGGCCTGTAACACTTTCCCTATATACTGCAACAACCTTTATACATAGGCAGAAGCATACTAACCATTTACCTAGGCTGGATCTGACACAGGCCAGTCCCTTGGAAGTTTAGATTCAACACTAGAACAAAGTAAGACATTTATATGTTACACAACAGTTAACAAGAAGAGATTTACTTCACCATTGTGAGAAGGATATTCAACAATAAGAGACATTGAAGACACTGAGTTAATTCAATTAACTGAAGCTCCCATGTCTGACCTGACAGTCATGATCCATCTTCCAAATATGAGTGCTACTGGTACTCCTCATGGCTGTTTTGTACTCAGGTGAACAGAAAGTGATGTCAATGGCCTAAGCCTTTACTTTCCTGACAAAATTGAGTCTCCAAGGTGGTATGAATACCTTTTATGGAAAATATAGCCTAACTTGCAGAAGGAGATGTTAGGATATTGTTTCTACCATATGAGCTATAGTTTCATTTTTTTCCTCTTGATTTCATGGGGAACCTTTGTAAGAAAACTTGACTATATATATATATATATATATTGACTTCAGTATATTTATGCCTTTCTCACCAGGAAGAAGAGTATAGCAAAGCACTCAGAGAAATTAAGTGTGCAGAAATTCTGTTTTACTGCAGGTCTGAGGGTACCAAGTATTTACAATTAGAAAGATAAAGACTGGTTACAAAATCCACATATGTCTAGCTTAAGAGATAAACCTTACAAGTTCTTTAGCCATAAACATATCCGTGCAGTTGCCCAAACCCAAGGAATTCTGTGCCTTGGTCTTTTTCTTCCTATCTAACAATCCTTCTGAATTTCCAATACCATCTGTTTTCACTCCCAGCCTAAGCTAGAGCTCTTCCTAAGCTTTCTTTTCCAGACAAAACAGGTCCCTTCTGTTTGCTTTTACCCAGTTCAGATGCAGTCCCAGACTTGGTTCTCCTAAGATTCTAAGCCTCCGGATCTGACTTTTACAGAAAGAGTCATTACTTTCTGAGTTCACTTCTCTTTGGAGCTTAGTCACAGACATACTCTCATTCCTTCCCATTGGGACACTGGAGTTTAGACCAGGAGTGAGGAACTTGTTATTAGGGGAATTTGTTCTGTGAAGTTTGGATTCAGTTAAAGGGCCACACTTGAGGACATAGAGGGCCACAGGTTCTCCACCCTTGGTTTGGATTTTTCTTTTCCCTTTCCTCAGCTTAAATATAGTGCCCTTGAGCCTATTTGCTATTATTATAATGTAAGCTTCTTGTGGTTCTGATTCATCTTTATATTTTCCTAGCATGATGCCATATATATAGATATACACATCCATACATAAATACACATGTATATATATACATATGTACATATATATATTTATAAATATATATATATATATGTGTGTGTGTGTATATGGTGCTTAACAAATGTGTATTGAAAAAGTGATTGAATATTTACCCACTTGGCTTTCTACAGCACCTTACTTTGGGATGCAAATATTTCTATCACTCATATGTGTGCTTATTGTAAATAGGACATCATCCTAGGTACTATGGGGGATAGATACATAGATAGATAGATCACTCAATCATCTGACTCCCTGACCTCAGGAAGTTTACAGATTTGCTGGGAAGATAAAGCATAAGTGAGAAGCAATTTTTTATATTGCTTGGCTTTTTCCTTGAGTCATTTATATCCTTTCACTTTCCCTAAATTTCTAATGAAATACTTTCCTTCCTTCCATCCTTTATTCTTTCCATCTTTCCTGCCTTCCTTTCTTTTCTTCCTTTCTTATTACCTGCCCACCTTTCTTCCTTTTTCCCTCCTTTCCTTCTCTCCTTGCTTTCTTTTCTTCTTTCCTTCCTTCACAAAACTTAGAGTTTAGTTATTGCTATAATGAAAAAAAAAAGGGCAATTGGCCTGTGGGACATGAAGGTTACTGGCAATAGTATCTCTAACAATGATACCAGCTCTCTTACCCCCTCAAGCTGAAATTTAGCCAGTTATATAAGTAAAGACAGCCCAGCTTTTTGAATTGGTGCTTCTTACCTGACCTTCCAACAGAGCTGACAGTATTGTTTGGAGTGGATAAAAGAAAGACGGGGGATACTTCTCTGTGGCAGAACAGTGCAGGTCTCAGAAGTCTGGCTTCCTGGGAAGCTTGCTCTATGTATCTGTGTATGTTTCCTGATGTTGTGTTTGTCTCTGGGAAAAATATCATGCAGTGGCCTGCGTTTCAAGATGCAGGAAGTCTTAGAGTTTGGGCAGTAACTACACTGTGTCACAGGACAGGCAACTAGTATATCTTGGAAATATTTTCTGAGCCTTTCCCTAATTTACCTGTGTCAGTTTCAAGGCATTGATACTTAATAGTGGGAGAAACAAAACACAAACACAGAAAATATGCAAAATTTCCTCATGAGTGCATTAAATATTTCAGTAAAATGATCAGCAATATAGTTGATTTTGGTGCTCCTTACACTAGTGCAAATCACAACATTTCCCAACCTTTTCATCTCGTGTAACTTGTGATCATACCACCTAATCCTACTTATAGTATCCTTTTGTATGTTGCCTTCCACTATTAGATTGCAAGTTCCTTAAGGGCAAGGTCTATTTTTATTTTTGTTTTTTGTATTAGTATGCCCAGCACTTAGCATAATGCCTGACCCATAGTAGGGACTTAAATGTTGATTGATTGACGTTTTATTAAATCATTCACAGAGGAGACGCACAACATTCTGCGGGCAGGAGAGCCTTCCCATAAGTCTCTTAATATTGTGGATATGGATAAGGCACAAAAGCTATCCATAAATTATTTCCTGCTCTCACGGTATTGCTGGAATACTTTTTTTAGTCATCTTTTTCTGGTGACATTCTATAGACCATTTCTACTTAAAACTTTTTGGACAGGTTTTAACCTTTGTGCATCCACAATGTACTTCTCCATTGCCATTTGAGTGACTCTCAATGTTAATTATTCAGAGACTATGGTATTCCATAAAAAGCAATCATAATATCACCAGAAGTATATTGAT
>NW_020954687.1:10299951-10373280 GCF_900497805.2 Vombatus ursinus
TTTTAATATCACTATGACTATACACACTAACCAATAATACCTACCCTTCCAACAAATAAATAGTCAGACCAAACATATCAATATATTGATCATGTCTACAAATCTATGCTTCAATTCACTCATATTTTTCACCTCATCTTTGTCCATTAGCAGGAAGTATGTGTTATAGTGATTGAAATCATGCTTGATTATTAAATTGAACAGAATTCTAAAATATTTCAATGTTATTTTTCTTTATAGTAAGTTTATCATGAACTGGAATAAGTATACATTAGGTACTTAAAATGTGACCTAGGCAGGTATGATTGGATTGGAACAATTTTTAATTATTTCAAATTGTTCTTGTTCTGATTACTTACTCCTACAAGCAGTTCATATGTGTCCCTAAATTACTCTGAATTCATCATATTTGTCATTTTTATGGTGAAATAATATTCTATTGCATTCATGCACTATAGTTAACTCAGCCATTCAAGAATCAATCAATATATTTCCCTTCTAGGTCTTTGTCATTGCAAAAAAAAAGTGTCACCATAAATGGGTTTTTTTTTTTTGGTATATATTGACCTTTTACTTCAGCATTTGTTCCTTGTGTGATTTACTCCTATTAATGGCATCAATAGAACAAATATTATTGCATAATTCTTCAAAGATAATCCAACTCATTCTATTTTTCCTGTCTAATTATGGGTCAAGCTCACAGCCCACCTGTAGTATCTATCTCAGATATATGAATGAATGGACCAACTCTGTTTCCCATCTAAATGTATCACACACTCTGAAAAATAATTATTCTTTATCTATTTGATTTTCCTTGTGGAAATAATAAGGTGAAACCCTTAAAGGATTAGAGAGATCATTTATTAAGTGTTCTAGCTTTCCAGGACTTGATACAATCAACACAATGTCATTTTTAATTATAGTATCTGGGATACTTCATGCTACATATACAAAACCTTCACCATTTAAGCACGTAGTGGTGGAAGCATGTTTGATAAATATGCATCTATTTTTTACCCTACATAATTAATAATCAGAAACATCAAACATATATTGGTTGTTATATATAGTGATTAATATTGTATGATTTTGGCATACACATGAGAAATGCCTTTTTAGTAGATAATCTTTTAGATATTATTTTGCTCCACTGTAACATATATTTTTCATGCTCAATAAATTATTGAGAATTTTTTGTGCCTTCTATACCTTTTGATCGACTGCATAATTGTAAAGATTTGTAAAGACACTCAACTAAATTTGCAATGAACCCCAGAATTTGTATTATGTGTCTAGACAAATGAAAAGAAAATGTAGAGGCTGGGAATCTATGTATTTTTCTGGGAAGCATCTAATAGAATATTGCATTTCCAGAGATCCCCACATAGTTTGAGTTGGGTTTTGACCTTCTTCCTTAATGGCTTCCACACCTAACAGTGAATAAATCTGTAGCCTAATTCATATACCATTAATTGACTAAGGTCAATTTTTTTCTTCTGTGTTTCTTAAGGTCAAAGATATACCTTGTATGTTTGTTTATTTTTTGAGGTGGGGTTGAGAGGCAGCAACTGCTAACTTCTATCAATAGAACTCTATCAAAATATTTTCATCATTGAATGCTGGTCTCCTAAGCTAGTTTCTTCTGGCTTTCAAGGGACAGAGAGCTTGCTGGTCTCCTAGAGTATTTGCTTCCTGTTACAGGGGGATAAGAAAAATGTTATTTTGCTAGATGCTCTTCTAGGTTGGCCTCTTCCGGCCTGGAGGAGATCAGAGAGACACCATTCTATTGCAGACCAGTGTCCTAAGCACATCTCTTCCTGCTTGCTTTTCTATATGAAGAGAACAAAGAAACTCCATTCCATTATGTTCCCTTGGCCTATCTCTTCACCAGGCCTTCCTACAGCAAAAGAAGAAAAATATCATTCTGTCAGCTCCCTCTCAACCCCTTGGCCCTTTACTTGTACTGCATAATACCTAGACAGGGCTCAAAGCAAAGGGCAAACCCCTAGTGGTGATGGTGAACCACATTGACTCATTTGTCAAAGAAAAACAAATAACCACACAGTCATACATTCCCCACCCTGGTGATTCTGATCCCCTGGTCATTATTCAAGTCCCTTTCCCCATTTCTCACTGCTCCTTCCCTCATTCCCGTTCTCTTCAACCTAACTTCTCTTAAGTCCTACTCTAAAACTACCCACTCATTCCAGTGTGCTCCCCATAATGCTCACTCTATAAGTGACATCTTATATATTTTCCTTACCTACTCCTTTACTCTCCTGGCTGTCACTGAGAAATCTTTCTCCTGATAACATAACTTTCCAGGTCATATACTCATGGATGTTCCACTCATTATACATCACTTGCTGGTAGATGTGGAAGAGTTGAAACAATGCTTGTTTCCCATTGCCAGTCCAAGTTGATCCTTTATCATTAGCATTCAGTATACTCTACTACTTTGTGGTTCACTCAATCCATATCTAAAACACAATCAAAATTTTGTCAGCTATGTGATGTAGATAGAATCCTGAACCTGGAGTCAGAAAGACCTGATTTCAAATTCATTCTCAGATACTTTCTAGCTGAATGTGATCTATTCCCTTATCCTCTGTCTGCCTCAGTTTCTTATCAGTAAAATGAGAATAATGATAGCATATAGCTCCCAAAGTTGTTGTGGAGATAAAAAGAGACATTTTTAAAAGTTCTTCGCCACCTTCAAAGCACTAAGTTGTCATCGTCATTGTCGTCGTCATCATCATCATCTTCCTAAAATACAAACCTAACTGTATCATCTTCCTACTCAATAAAAGCTCCTTTTCACCTCTAGCATCAAATATAAAATCCTCTCTTTGGTATTCATACACCTTCATAATTATCTTCTTTCCCACCTCCCTTTCCAGTCTTCTTTCATCTTATCCTTGCATACTCTGTGATTTAACGACACTGACTTCCTTGTTGTTTCTTGCACAGAGCACTCTATTTCCCAATTCAGGAAATTTTTGCTAGCTAGTCTCCACCCCTGGAATTCTCTTCCTCCTCATCTTTGTACCTGGAATTCTTTCAAGTCCCAGATACAATCCTGCCTTCTACAGGAACTCCTCCAAGCTAAAAGTGTAGTAGTATCCCCTAGAGCCTTCCATCTATTTAATCATCTCCAGTTTATCCTGTACATAGCCTGATTGTACACAGTTGTTTACATGTTGTTTCCCTCATTATGCTATCGACCCCTTGAGATCAGGGATTATCTTTTGCCTTTCTTTGTATCCTTAATTCTTAGTACACAGCTTAACACATGGTAAGCATTTAATAATTGCTTATTGAATTATTTGACACATATTATCATTCAGCCATATTAGTTTGCTTGCTATTCCTCATACCAGATACTCCATCTCTTTGCCAGTGCATTGGCTATACCTCACGCTAGGAAAAAAATCTTCCTTCTCATTTTTCTCTATGTATTGCGAATGCTGGTTTCCTTCAATACTTAGGGCAAAGCTTTGTGTAGTAAACTTTTACTACATTCTTTAGCTGCTAGTCTTCCCCCCCCCCAGGTTATCTTGTGAACATTGCGTATATATTTCATATATATATATATTATATATATATATATATAATCTTATATATATATATACACACATATGTCTATACATATATCTATATCTTCATTGATACCTCCTGTTTCCCTTATTCTAATGTAAGTACCTTGAGGATAGAGACTGTTTAGATTTTGTCTTTGTATTGCCAGCACCTCTGGAAATATGATGAGAATTTTTTTTTTACTTTTTACATTTAATTTGAATGAACATTTCCTCCATGTTTTTAAGCTGTAAATAATCAACACAACAATAAATGAAGCCTTTATTTGTAGCATTGGTTGATTTCCAAGATGTAAGTACTCAAACTGAAAATTTAAGTATCAGCTCTCTTGAGTTTGTTGTAGGTCCAGCACATGTCTGGAGCCTACTTTTGAGGAGACTGAGATTCAGAGACTTCTACACGGCCATATAGCTGGTAAAGGCCAGAAATAATACTTGAGGCCATGTCTTTAAGCCCTACTGCAGTGTGCTTCCTAGCATGCCACAATCTCTCTCTATGATACAATGCTTAGTGGCCTTCAGAGTAGGGCAGACCTGCTTTCAAGTTCCACCTCTGATACATACTGCCCTTATGACCCTGGTTAAGTCCTTTAACCTCTCATTTCTCCAAGAAATTCTTTGAAAGTATTAGTTGCAGAAGAGCTGTTGGTATGTATTAGTAGATGAATTTTCTCACTTGTTAATCCTTTATGTAAGTGAAATCAGAAGGCTGTACTACAGTAAAAATATAGCCCACAATTTTGTCTGTGAGCTTTCTCACAGCTGATAAATTGTAAATAATCATTTCTGCCTATGTTTTATCCTTGTTTCCACTGTTAACAAGTAGCATATTCCAAAACAATGTTTATTTAAACGTAGGAGATTAAGGGATTTTATATATAGACAGAGATGATCAAAAACTTATAAGAAAAGAGGTTCTACAGTTAAATATTTAATAAACTAAGGTGTGGGCTAAAGGATAATTGCTTAATTAATTATGAAGATGTTACAACTTCAGAAATTAAAAAAGAAACATCAAAACATATCCCTTGATTGCCTTAGTTCCCTGGATGAGAATAAGAAACAATGAGCTAAAATCATTTGAGTTAGAGATTATTACCCCACCTAGGCGATATGTAAGAGCTGACTCAGCAACTTATCTTGAAGTTATAAATTATATATAAGTTATAAATTATATATAAGTTATAAATTGTATATAAAAATTGTCTTTTATTCCCTGCGCAGTTATCCCAAATATCTTGATCACCTTGGGTTTGTCATGTTCTAGTACAGTTATGTCCCCTATGGTTTGGGATGAAGATTTAGCAGGGAATTTTCTGGGAAAGATGAATCTGGACAAAAAATGGAAAATGCCTCACTTGAATCCTCAGCCTAGTCTAAATCTGTATGAATAAATGAATTCCTCAATAAAGGTCCCTTTCTGGGATATTGGGAAATCTTAAAGCTTTCCTTCTCCTCGGGAGGGGGGAAGTGGAGGGGTCAAAAATAATTGGACATTTCCCCAAGAGTCTATAGAGAAATTCACAATTTCTGTATACCAGAGGCAGATAGATAGAGGCACAATGGATAAAGTACTGCTCCTGGAGTTCAGAAGAACTGATTTCAAGTTTGGCCTCAAATACTTACTAGTTGTATTAACCTGGGCAAGTCAGTTAACCTGTTTGCCTCAGTGTCCTCATCTGGAAAATAAAGATGATAATAGTACCTATTTCAGAGGATTGTTGTGAGTATCAAATAATAAAATATTTGTAAAAAGTCCTTAGCACAGTGCCTAGTATATAGTAGACACTATAAACGCTTACTCCCTTCCCTTCCATTTTTTACTGAAAAGGCAGCAACAGTGAACAGAGTGGAATGCTATCTAGTCTCTTGTAGGAATGATATCTGACTCTGGTATATGTACTTCCACTCAAATGAATATCCATATAGGCCCAAGAATTTAACTACCAGCTAGAGTTATGAGAAGTGTGACTGTGGACATGAGTTTAAATGAATAAAGTGGTTAGGTGAAAGGAAGAAGGTGGATACTGATCAACATATCATTCAAATTATTAAATTTAGGTATCCTGCCCCTAACTATAAATTTGACTTTATGTAGATCATTTAAATTCTCTGAAGTTTAGTTACTTAATTAAATTAAAGAGGGGTATTATTTAGATAATTTGTTAGACATGAAAGTACACTTATTTACTCAGGAGTTAAAATTCAAATTCCACCTCTGATCCTTATTACCTCTGAGGCCTTGAGGAAGATAGTCAATCAATAAGCATATATTAAGCATCTACTATGTTCCAGACACTGTGCTAAGTGCTAGGGACACAAAGAAAGGCAAGAGACAGATCCTGCCTTCAAGGTGCTGACAATCTAATGGGGGAGAAAATATGCAAACAACTATATACAAATAAACAATATACAAGATAATTTGGAAATCATTGACACAGAGAAGGCACTCAAATTTAGAGGGATTAAATTTCCTGGAATGGAAAGTTTTCCTGTATAAAGCTTGATTTCAGCTTGGAAAGTCTCAACTTTACTGGCCCTCAGCTTTCTGATTTATAAAACAAGGGAGTTGGGATAGATGTGTGCTGAGATGCCTTTCAGCTCTAGTTTTATGATCCTATAATCTCCCAGATGGAATTCAGCTGGAAAATTCTATGTTTCTTTGATTTATGGTACTTTAAATTATTCATGGGGTGGTTGGATAACTGACAGAGGGAAGCTGGAGCTCACAATAAAGGTAGTCACAAGGTGGAGGATGAGAGTAGTATGGAAGGAGAAGGATTAAAGTTAACATTAAGAACATCAATGGGGTAAACTTCCATAAGAAGCAAGACTTTGGGATTAATTTATAGATCCCAAACTACTAAGTAGGAATACCTATTTTGTATGAGGCACAGCACCAGTATGTACACACACACACATTAGGGGAAGGGTATGAACCTTTAATTTCATTGATGTAGCCAACTTCAATTAAGGAAATGGCCTCCACCAACGTACAACAGCATCTGTTCTTCAATGTATCATCTTATAGAGTTGCTCAGGCTACCAAGAAGTTAAATAATCACACAGCCAGTATGTATCACAAGTCTGTTTTGAAAACAGGTCCTTCTGCTATGAAGCTTTCTATTCACTATGCCATATTGTTTCTGATGTCACATATATATATAATACATCATATGACAGAATTGCATTAGAGTTTTGGATCACATATCTGATATACATACACATATATACACACACGTGTGTGTATATGCATACATTTATGGAGTATGAAAAACCTCAAGAGAAAGAGTTTTGGGGTAATTAATAATCATTTTACTAATTAGGCTAGCCGGTAATCAATAAATTGATGGTCAGTGATTTAATGAGGAGATAGGTTAGGAGTCTTCAGCTCCCCTTGCTGAGAACGTGGCTTGATCAGCTACCTCCAGCAATCTGGACAAGGGAATCCATCTCCATCCAGATCACTCTGGTTCATTTCCTTCTTCATGAGCTGGGTCACCTTAAACTGTAATGGAGGGGTACAAGGACAGGGGTTCGTTTCCCTGGGGAAAGAACTAGCTAGACTGGAGTCTGTTTATACTCTAAACAGAAGTTACGTCTTTTAGTTGGGGAGAGTGTCTTCAATTATTTGATTGAGGGCTAGGACAATCTCATCAATCAGTCATAATCTACAGAGATTGACTTTTTACAGGGGATAGGAGATGTGTATATATATATATATATATATGTATATATATATATTTATATACACACACACGTATATTTATATATGTGTGTGTGTATGTATATGCATATGTATCCCTGCCTTAGCGATTAAGGTCCAATATAACTAGGCTTATTAGTTGTTGAGAAAAGTCTATAGATATTCTTTGTGTAGTCATGCTTCTACCTCGTGAAGAATGGGTAAGAGTGGTCCTATAAGGAGCATCTCATAAAGTGTGTGCTTCATTTCTTCTAGATCTTCAACTAGTCCTTGTGAAAATCTCCCCCACTTCCTACTCCGACCCCCTTGCAGTTGTTATGGATTTACTAGCTCCTTCATTCCTTTCCAAGCTGGCCTCCTGAACTTGTGGACTTTCTCTGCAATGCCATAGAAACCTCTTCATCCTGGAAGTTTCCCTCTACCCTGGACTCTACACATTGGAACTACACTAGCGACCCATTGCTTCACCCTCTGACTGGTTGATTCCTTTCAGAACCTCCATTTTAGGGAGGATATCTAGGCCAGCCATGTCTTCATTCCACTTCAGGATGCATTCTTGACTCTATGGACTTTCTATACCATGTATCTGCCAGGTACCTCCATCTCCTCCCCTACCCCATTTCCTCCTGAATTTTCTGCTTCCTTTTATGCATAGTCTTCCCTCACTAAAATATTAATTCATCCAGGAGTAAGGATTATCTTTCTGCTTATATTTGTATTCTCATGACAATATGGTACCTTTTTCATAGTATGTATGTGTGTATATACATATATACACATATGCATGTATATATGTGTATACATATATGTGTATATATGTACTATATGTATATCTATGCATGTGTATTTTTTTTTCTTTTGTGGGGAGGAATCTCTAGATCTACCACAACGTTTAATACTGGTCAGTGTTTTCTTTCACTTATTAAGCTCTATAGTTTTAATTGCTGAATTAGAATTTTGTGCCAGGGCTAAGATCCAACTTCTGTGCTTCTGGATGTGGTGGCCTGCTCTGCTTGATCTTGTCCTGGGTTCCCTCAATTACTGCACTGATTGCCACCTTCCATGGGGTTAAAGTCACCTAATCTTTGAGATTCAGAAGAATGGATTTTCAGGCCCCTCCATGGCATCTCAGCATAGACTTCAGAACCCCTGAGCTGGCTACGTGTGTCCAGGTTTGAATACCATCTAACTGCTCTGCCTGTTGCTTTTCCCGGGGTCTTCAAAAGTCCCCACTCTGGGACTTTCTGACCACCCATGTTATTTTTAGGCAGTCATGATTGGGGTTCAGGAGGAGATGCCTCACTCTTTCTAACTCTGGGCAGGCTCTGTTCATGGTAGGAGGCTACTAACTTGTTTATATGCAAGTACTGCCTATGCTAGCTAGACCTTTCCAATTGTCCTGGGCTTCTCGCTGACTTTTTGTGTACTTCTGGAGTGAAAGAAGTCCTGTAGTTTGTCACTGGATATCTTGATCATGATTAGGTCTAGTGCAAATTTTAGATTTTGCTTTAGGAGGTGATTGGCAATTAGGCAGTCTTCTTCCATCCTGGTCAAAGATGACTTTCACAATTTTCCCTGGAATGGGGTATAAAGAGAAAAGAGTGTGAGACTGACTTCATTTTAGGACTGAACATAGTTCACTTGCCTGCCTAATTCAGATTATAAGGGTCCCTCAGTAGATAGGAAGGGGGCACATTACCCCAACCCCTGGATAACAGCAGTAGAAGTTATTATTGTTAGATTTAAACACTAGATTCTAAAAAAATAAGTATTTTCCTTTTTTAAAATATCTAATAAAAATAATATCAAAGTAGAACAGAAATTATATTTTAAAATCTAAACATTTTTAGCCTGATGAAAAAAGTAAAAATTCAAACAAGGAAAGAATAAATATCCTATTGCATAATAGCATATAGGTAAAGTGGAGTGAATAGGCATTCTCAGCGTAGGACAAGCAAACAGAGAAACAATCTACTCTGCATCCAGCATATCATAATTACCTGTCAGACTTGAACCCATAACTGGCAAAGTAATTTTTATGAAAAACATTTTAGCTCTCCAAAAGTATCATTAAATTAGCTTAAAAAACCTGTTACTATTTTTTTGGAAGTTGCTCTAATTTCTTTTCAAGCTTTTCACTTAGCATAGACTAACCTATAGTAACTTGTCATGGTAGTTAAGGTAATTGATTGGAAACCCAATTGGAAACATCAAAGTATTAATATTCTTTGCTCAAAAGCCATATGAAACAGATTGGTAAATAAATAGCAAGAAAAACTTTTGTTTAATGTATAAATCTAAATGTTAAATGTGGGGATGGGAGGAGACTTTATTTTATCTTACCTAGTCTTACCTAGCACTTTTTTATGTTTTATATTTTATGCTTATGTTATGTAAAATCACTTGAAAAATTAATAGCTTACATACAAGGATAGCAGAAAATTTCCTATATAACAATAATAATGAAAAATCAGCTCACATTAATTTATTAAAGGAAGTGGTGATCTATGATTTTTATGTGCAAAATTTGCAAGCCTGCCTTGATCTACTTCCACAAGCTCCTGCAGCTTTCATAAAATATGATGAAACAGTCTTGCTATATTCATGAAAAGACAAGAAATGAGAATGTTTTTGCCACATCCTCTCCTTTCATAGGGATAATTCATTTTGTTTATGAATAGATTATTTTTTAGAAAAATAACTTTAATTGATGTTGGTGGAACAGAGTTATTTTCCTACTAATGACTCTCTTCATTAAATAATTTATTGACATAAAGAACTACCAGTTCATAACTACTCATAGATACCTACCATAAAACATCAATGGCACTTAATTATGGCTTTCTACAGGGTCATTGTCTACTCACCATAGTGTCATTTAGATTTTTTATTTTTTATTGTAGACTATAAATATTTGAGTTCCAAAAGAGTAACTCTAGAATGATTAACTGACCTTTTTATACCAAGCAAAATTCTTACCAGTGACTTTCAATTTTAGAGCTCCTCCCTAATGTGTGGTTATAAGACATATCATTATTTGTCTTGGAAAACCTACACTTAGCACTTTCCATTTTTCTTTCACAGGCTATCTGTGCTATAATCAGAGTCTGCTGTAGTTAGTTTATATTAAATATGAAATTTAAGTTACCAAATAATGTTGGGTAGCTAAAAGAGATGAATAGTTTTCATTTTTAGACGGTGTTTATACTATTTCCTACTATTTTGAGTTATAACAAATCACAGACATCAAAACAAGCAATTTTCCATTTAATTTTTAAATAACACTTCAATGGTATGTTTCTGAAGCAAAGTTTGAGAAATTCTCATTTGACTAATATTGCTGTGTATAAAATGTATTGACATGTTAAGAAAAAAGAGGGGTATTAAAAAAACTAAAAATGAGTGTTTAAATGTGAATTAAAGCATTTTCTTTATATTCTCTATCTGCTACGTATAGGCCTGAGCTTTCTCCTACTATCACATGATTCAGAAGTGACTTTAGAGAGCATTAAGTTCACTTTCCTCTCATTTTATGTATGAAGAAACCAAGGCCCAGAAAGGGGAATTGACTCATGGGAGATCATACTGGTAGAAAATAGCAGAGAGGAGACTTGAACTCAGGTGTTTTTTTTGTGAATTCAAAATCTAGTATTCTTTCTACTATATCACACTTCTCCTTAGTGAGTATGAGAGGAGGAAAGAAAATTAACATATTTTGATGGTATGTAAAAGAATAAAGTGCTATTAACAATCTCTTATTTACAATATTTAATTATTCCTACCATGTGGTTGTAAGATGAGCAATATTATAAAATACTTTAAAATGCCCATTATGAATTAAAGCATCCATTATCCAAAAGGGGAGAAATTGCTTCCTATCATAATATTACTACAAGAGCTGGAAATTATTTTGGTGGAGATGGAAAGAATCTATTAAGCTCATTTAAACTTATTAGTTGGGTATTAATAGAATGCCAGAGTATTAAGAGTAAATTTTTGTCATTGCATATGCTTTTCCCAATCCTCCTGAATGTTAGTGTTTTACTTCTAAGATGACTTCCAATTTATCATATATGTATGTGTATATACACACATATGTTTATATATGTGTACATATACATATACATACATAATTTGTACATAGGTTTTTATGCCCCCCTCCCCAATCACATTGTGAACTCCTTTTGTCTTGTATCTCCAACACCTAATCATAGTGCCTTATACATATTGAGTCTTAATTAATGACTGTTGACTTGTTGATTTGACATTAGTCTTAAGTAGCGAAATCCTAAATAATCCTCTAAACATTCTTCAAGATCAGAAAAATATTCTTTATAAATCTGAGATCACAAATGCTTACAAACTATATATTCACTGACCTATATTAATACTATCAAGTATTTCACTAATGTAATAATTTAAAATCATCTAAAGGACAGTGGAAAGATGTATGTAGCCTATATTAATCAGTCAATTATTCAATCAAGGATCATTTAATAATATCTAATCTGTACCAGGCCCTGTGCTAGATGCTGGGAATTCAATAAACATATAAAAATCAGACAGTCCTTACTCTTATATAATATATAGATAGATAGATAGATAGATAGATAGATAGATAGATAGATATAGATATAGATATGTGTGTGTAGTTTTAATAAAATATTATCTAATCTTTTAAAGTTACAAACTAAATATTTGACTCAGTAGACCAAAATACTTCTCAAAATATTAAAATCATACAACATACTCAAAAGGTATGACAATAGAGATAAAAAGTGTTCAGTGATATTCTGAGTATCAACAACAAGTGAAATATGGAACAAGGAGGTTTCATGCTCAATAAAGATATTTGGCAGTATTATAAGATCTTCAAAAAGTACAAAAAAGAAAGGAATCTCTTTTGATAAATTAATTGTATTAACAACAATAATTTCATTATATAATACTTTTAAGGTTCTACAAAGCACTTTGTTATTTCATTTGTTCCTCACAGCAAGAATGTGAGATATTCTCCCCATTTTAGAGATGAAGAAGCTAAGACAGAAAGGTTGTGTGCCTGGGATCACACATGAAGTGAATGTATGAGACAGAATTTGAATTCAGGTCTTCCTGAGCACAAGTTTAGCAATTTTTTATCTGCTATACTACATAGCTGCCTACAGATGTTCTGACTTGTGGATGAAATTGAATTAATTGTATCTATCTCTGAGGCATTTTAAGTGGGGACTACTTAGTGAAACCCATATAGATCTCAATGAGAAATACACTAACCACCCACTCCATTCAGTAAAATGGAACCCACTTCAGTTCAATTCAGCAAACATGTAATAATTGATTAGTTAATAATGGTACCTAGGTGGCACAGTGGGTAGAGTCCTGGTCCCAGAGTTCAGGAGATCAAGTTCAAATCTGGCCTCACACATTTATTAGCTACGTGACTCTGGGCAAATCATTTAATCTTTGTCTGTCTCAGTTTCTTCATAGTAAAATGTGGATAATAATAGCCTCTTCCTCCCAGGGCTGCTGTGAGGATCATCAAATGAGATAATGTTTCTAAACCACTTAGCAAAGTGGCTGGCACATAGTGAGCATTAAATAATACTTGTTCCTTTCCCTTCCCTTTCCCCCACTCTCCCTGTTACCATATTTAAGGTATCATTGGCTCTTGGGCTACAAAGGCAAAAATGTCAAACTCTTTACCCTGAAGGAACTGGCATTCTTACTGATTGTAGTTGGTAGTAAGCATCTGAATTTACAAAGATAAGTATAAAATGAGATAGAAATAGATAGAAGCAAAGGAGAAATTCAGATAAAATGCTTTAGGAATATTTGAGAAGGAAGAGAACCCATAAGAGTGGAGAGTATTTAGAGTGGGGTGGGGGCAGGAAGAGATCAGGGAACATGACATGAAAAGACATTTACTTAAGCTGAGGCTCAAAAAAGATAAAGTTTGAGAACAGCAGAGATGTGGAGAAAGTGTACTTCAGGCATGGGGGGATATTGTATTTAAAAGTCAGAGACAGAAACTACCAGGTTGAGTTCAGGGAACAGTTAGTAATACAAGTCATTTGGAATGTAGGGTATATGAAAGAGATTGATAGGAAATAAGGAAAGAAAGAAAATTGAAGTCAGATACTAGAGGGTCTTAAATACAAGGCTGAGATGGTTGTATTTCATCCTAGAGGTAACAGGGAACCCCTATGATAATGTACATGTGGATTTGGAACAGTGGAGTTATGTAGTCAGATCTACATTTTAATTAGATTGCATTGACATAATCCCATTCCTGGCTGTCAAGTGGGCCATTAGCTTACTGGGTTCCTGCCTTGTATAGGGTCCTGTAGTCAAAGGAACAATACAAGACCATTTTTAAGAGCTTAATCTATATCTGAAACTATGTTAGATCCTGGGCATTTAAACACAAATACAAGTACTGAGTACTTCAAAGAGTAAAAATAGAACACAGTCACCCCAGTGAACCTAAATCTATCCTTAATTTCACCTTGAAAATAGTCAATTGGACATCCTGTACTGGATGTCCCACATCCATCTCAAGCACAATATGTCCAAAATGAAACTCATCTTCCCCTGGCAGAGATGAGAGGGGGAGGGGGAGAAGGAGAGAGGGAGAAAGGGAGAGGGGGAGAAGGAGAAGGGGAGGGAGGGAGAGAGAGACAGAGAGACAGAGAGACAGAGAGAGAGAGAGAGAGAGAGAGAGACAGAGAGAGAGAGAGACAGAGAGAGAGAGAGAGAATGAGAACAAAACCTGCCCTCTTTTGACAACTTCTCTATTTCTCCAAAGGTCTATCCCAGTGACCTTGAAATCATCCCTGACTCTTCAATATTCAAGAATTTCCAGTGACTCCTATGAACTCTAAGATTAGATATGAAATTTTCTCTTTGAAATTTAAAGTGCTTTATACCATGGTTCCAGTCCATTTTTTTCATTATCCATTATTATTATTATTATTTATTATCCATTATTCCACTTCACCATCTTTTTATTGCAATGAAATCTGTCTTCTTGGTGTTTCTCACACATAACATTCTTTATGATTTTATAAGTTTATTCCTTAGTGTACTCCTTCCTCTACCCTACCTCTTTCAGCATCCCTAGTTTCCATAAAAAAAATCAGTTCAAATGCCAACCCATTTAGGAAATATTTCCTGATTTCAATTCCATCAACTGCTATTCAACTCTCCCTTCAAAAATAAATTATATTTATGGTGTATATATTTTCCATACACTTGTGTGTGAGAGTATATTTTTTGCAACTAATTTAATATGAAGATCTTGAGAGTGAGGAGTATTTCATTTTTTACTTTTGTATCTCCAGCACCTATCAGAAAGCACATACTAGGGCACATACTAGGTACTTAATAAATGCTGGATGATTGACTGATTAATCATTAAAGGGATATTTTTAAAATGATAAAAATTATTTTTTTCTAAAGCTAAAATTTGGCATTATTAGTAATGGGGAAACACTTTTATTGTTGTTCAGTTGTTTCAGTCACGTCTGAGACTTCAAGATACCATATGGAGTTTTCTTGGCAAAGATACTGGAGTGTTTTGCCATCTCCTTTTCCAGTTCATTTTACAGATAAAGAAACTGAAGCAAACAGGATTATGTGACTTGCCCAGGATCACATAGCTAGTAAATGTCTGAGGTCAAATCTGGACTCAAGTCTTCCTAACTCCAAGCCCAACGCTCTACCCACTACACCACCTAACTACCATAGGGAAAACACCAGAAACTTTCTAATAAACATATAATGTCCTTTTCCCCCCACTGTCATTTGACACAGATCTAGAAATATGAATGATAGCATAAAATAGAAGAAAGAAATTAATGGCCTAAAATGTGCAGAAGAAATGATAGTTTCCTTATAAAATCACAGAGAATCAGCAAAGAACATAATTGAGATAAACACACACATACACACACTCATTGAAGTGGGAGGATGCAAAATACATTCACAAAAAGTAGTAGTACTTCTATATGACAGTAATAAAATAAAGAAGCAAATAATACAAATGGAGTTTACATTCAAAATGACCAAAAAACATGTAATATTAAGTTAAGTAGGTTCAATTACAAAATACTTTAAATAAATAAAGAATTAATTAAACAATCAATGAAATATTCATTACTTAGCTATTGCAATATAAGAAAAATGATATTAATATTTGCATTCATTTATAGATTTAATACTCTTCTCATTAAATTAAAATAAGATTTTATGCAGATAAGTAAAATAATAAAATTCATTTGGAGGAACAGAAGGTCTAGAATCTAAAGGGATTTTTAGAATGAAGAGGGAAGGGGCAATAGCATTTCTAGTTCTCAAAATAATGAATTGGTGTGGTCAAGAAAAAATAGATCAGTTGAACAGATTGAATAAGAAAGCATCAGAAACCACTTAGTCTTTGATAAGAAAGGAAGGAAACAGTCATTTATTAAGTGCCGACTGTATGTCAGGCACCATGCTAAGTGCTTTACAAGTATTATATATTTTATCCTCTCAACAACCCTGAAAGGAAGGCACTGTTATCATTTCACAGTTAAGAAAATTGAAGCAAATAGAAGGTAAGTGAACTGCCCAAGATCACAGCTAGTAAGTGTTTGAGACAAATTTGAACTCAGGTTTATCTGACACCAGGCCTTGTGCTCTATCTATTTCACACCTACCTGCCTCCTGAACCTGATAGCATAAATCACTTGGAAACAACAACAAAAAAAAATCACAAGATCCAAGGGGGAAAACTGGAAGACAATTAGGAAGATATTAGGTTTTGCTCAATATCTTAGATGCCACAAAAGCTCAAAATAGATATTCTACTTGAATATTAAAGATGACATTAAAACTTTCATTGGGAAATGGCTAAATAAACCTTGGTTCATGAACTTGATGAAATACTAACATGGCAAAAGAAAAAAAAAGTGAATATAAAGTATTCAGAGATATATTATAATTTTATTTTGTTCAATGTGGATTGAGCCAGATATTTTAAACTTTAGGTCCAGTTTTGAAATGCCACTCTTCTGGTTGTAGAGAGAACTTAGATAAATTAGGAAACTAGAAACTGCATTAATGTTCTAACAGGTTCATACTATATAATATTCTCCCAAGTTTGTTTTTAAAAATGTTTTGCTATCCTAAATTGTCCCTGGAGGACACAATATTTTTAAAGGATCCTTTGTGTTATTTTAAGGCATCTCAAATTTCAGAAAAATAGCCTTAAAAATATCATAAAGTTCTGAACGAGTTGTCACACAAGCAATGAAAAGGTCAGGGTTGTGGAAAATGTCAGCCATACTATGAGGTCACAGTAATAATATTTGCTAAAGCTAACACATGTAGTCTTTTTTTTAACTAAAAAAATATAAAATATTTAGATAGGTGATTAATTTTAAGTAATTTGACCCAGAAATCACACCAGCAAAATAAGCCAGCAGTTATTTTTTAAATATATTTATAAAAAGAAAAAATCTAATTAAAAAAAAAAACCTGTGCCATTCTGTAAGAGAAGCACAGCTTAAATTTCATGAGATCTTTAAGATCCTCAGGCCTATCTTAGAACCAATCTCTCTTTTGGACATAAATAGACAAAAAGGTAATGTATCTCTGAAGGGAATAGGAGCTTAAGATATTTTTGGTCTTTTAGAAATCCAAGAAAAAGTTTCCATCTACAGAGCAGTTTTAATGTTTTTTTTTCCTTTGCTCCTAGACTGACTCATACAAGAGTAATTTATCTTGGTGTAGCTAACCCCTGACCATTGAACCCTATCTTGTTACTGAAAAGAGGCGACAAAGAGACTCAAGTGAGTGCAACATATTTTCAAGAACCCCCATCAGGTTCAAGTACAAACAATGCTCTTTTTCCTAGAGCACTGAAGCCAAAGAGTGAACTAAAAGAGTCAACATCACTGTGATTCCTACAGAGATAGCTGTATTATGTGTCTTATACAACCTGAGCAAAACATTTGTTTCTTAGGAAGAAATAATGGCATTGGGTGGGGGTGAGGAACAGAGTGGGATGGATATAATGCCATTGTACTTTTCCTCACCATGTTTAGTCACAAAGTGCCCCTCAAATGGCAGACCAAAAGTAAGCTCTTTTATTCTTCACTTTTTTTTTGTTGATGTTTTGTTTTTATATATTGCATCCATTCCCATATGATTCCTATTTCATGAAAGGTTTCTTGTAACAAGGTGATAAGGTTATGTATAACTATCAATAAAACAATCTTTTCTCAGAGTACATGTAACATTTATACCTGTATCAGCCCCTACTTCTATTTTTTAATGCATAGAAATATATTTTTCCTATCCTCATCTACACTACATTGAAAAAGAAAAAAATAAAAGTTCATAACAAATATGAATAGTTAAGTAAAACAAACACCACCAATGGTTATATATATATACACACACACACATATATATACATAAATATATACATACATAATACATATACGAAGTCTATATTTCATTCTTCAGCTTAAATATATCAACTCTTTGTAATGGATAACATGTTTCATCATCAGTTCTCTGGAATTATGATATTCATTGCACTGATCATAACCAGAAGAGATTAAAAAAAGAAGAAAAGGTCCTTTATGTACAAAAATATTTAAAGCAGCCATTCTTGTGGTGGCAAAAAAAAATGGAAATTAATAGGATTTCCAAGAGTTGAGAAACGGCTGAATGAGTTGTGGTTCAGGAATATGATAGAGTACTGCTGTGCTGAAAGAATGAAGAAACAGATTATTTCTAAAAGACTGCAAAGATTTATATGAATTGATGTAGACTCAAATAAGGACAACTAGAAGGATAATGTATATTATAATATCAAAATTTTTAAAGTGAAAATTTTTGAGGACTTTTGAGTAAAACCAGGAAAGTGATTTTATTGTATTCAACAACTTTGAAAGCTGTAAAAAATAATCTCTTGATAAGGAGGGGGGAGGGGGGAAAACTGAAAATTCTGGAGAAGAGGACGTTCTTCCTCTTTCAGAAAAGAGGTATGGAAAACTACTAGGCCATATTGTTGTATCTCTTTAAAGTTAAACCAGATAAATATAAGGATAAAAATAAATTCCAATGGTAGGTTCAAAATATCAATTTCACAAGTACCAGAGAAGGGAGAACTAGTTAGTTAGCCATTTGTATGCTGAGGACATGATGTTTTTCAGTGAACTAATAACTCAACATGAATCAACAATAAAATGTATATACAAAAAAAGAGTCGGGGTATACATATAGTGTCTTGAGTTAGGGGATATTACAAAGGAACTATTCAGTGGCTATTCAGACCACATTTGGTACTTTGTGTTGAATTCCAGACTCTATATTTCAGGAGAATCATTGACCAATGAGCGCATCCAGAAAAAATAACTATCTAGAAGAAGATGACTAAACACTTTATCACATGAGGATCACTTGAAAGAAAAAAAAAGATATTTACGATAGGGGGAGACATAAGGAAGACATTATGATTAATTAACTATTCATTCCACTAATTTAGATAATCAACAAAAAATATTAAGCCCCTATTATTTGTTTTGCAGAAGTTTATAACTTCATGATCACTTTGTTTGTGGTACATTTGAATATTTGAAAGACCATCCTGTGGAAGAGGAAATTAAATTTCATTTCTTTGCCCCCTAAGGAATAAATGAGGGGGGATGATGTAGAAATTAAAGAGAGGAAGATTTTTGTTAAAGTAGAATTTTCTAACGATGAGAACTATGCATAAGTGGAATGCACTGTTTTGAACCATGATGATTTCTCCATTACTGTGGAGGTATTAAGCTGTGGACCCTTGTAAACACAATACCCCTATGTTATTACACTATGGCAGGTATTCTTAACCTTGGATCCATGACCCTGAATACTTAAATATATATTTTGATAACTGTATTTTAGAATAATTGGTTTCATTAGTAATAATATGTATTTTATTTATATACATTTAAAACCATCATTCTGAAAAGGGGTCCATAGGCTTGATTAGACTTCTAATGATACTAAAAAAAATTAAGAATTCTATATTAAATAATTTCTAAATTTCCCTTCCATTCCAACATGCAGAGTCTCTGATTCTAAGATTGTATAAAAGCAGTTTTCTTTAGAAGAAAATGGAGAACCTTTAAGTTTCAGATGGTTTATTTTTCATTTAATTTTAGGAGATCTAAGTGTATACAAATTGAAGTATCAAGAAGGAAGAATGAATCACAAGTATACTCTAATATAACAATTTAATATCCTTAGAGAAATAATTAGGAAGTCTTTCAATTTTATTTACAGAACATTGACTTACTAAATTCTTCATTTTTCTTATAGAATCATAGATTTTGGTAGATTTAGAAGAGATCCCAGAAGCTATCTCTTTAAATCCCTCAATTTTATCAATGAGGAAACACAGGGAAGTAACCTGAAATAGTCAAGATAAATAGTGACAGAACCATAACTAGAACCCAGGTATCCTACTTCTATAATAGGATTAAAGTTTTTTTTTGTTCCCCTGACAGTTATTTTTCAGTCCTGTCTGACTCTTCCTGATCCCATGGCCCTTACTATCCATGGGGTTTTCTTTGCAAGAATACAGTAGTTGTTTGTCATTTCCTTCTCCAATGGATTAAGACAAACAGAGGTTAAGTGACTTGCCCAGGGTCACATAGCTAGTAAGTGTCTCAGACTGGATTTGAGCCCGGGTCTTCCTGACCGCAGGCCCAATGCTCTATCAACAGAGCCACCTAACTGCCTCTTGACAATATAATGCCTTAAAATATTTTTTAAGTAAATCACACGGAGAATTAATCAATCATCAAATATTCACTTATTGCCTAAATTTACTAGTCAATGTAGATGATACTGGGGATGCCAAGACAAAAGTGAAACTGTCCCTACTCTCGAGACAATATGTGTACATCCAACTATGTATGGAGTAAGTATAGATGTAAACACACACAAATATTAAGTAAATGCAAAGCAATTTTAGAGAGAATATCTTTTGCCAATTGATCCACAAGCACTTATTTCATGATGTATTGTGTTAAGTACTGGGAAGTAAAAAAGCGAGCCAGGTTCTCTGTCCTTGAGGAGCTCACAGCATAGTGTAGTCAAATATTACACATATAGATATATACAAAAAGATAGAAGGTGGTTTGATGGGGTAGGGGTAGGGGAGGAACCATTAACTATAGTAATCAGAAAAAGCTTGATGTTGAAGTGGACCCTTGAGCTAAGGCCTAAAGGAAACCAGAGATTTTTTTTTTAAATTTATGGAATTAAACAAGTATTTCCATAACATAGTACAATAAAAAAAAAAGATGATTGTACACAAAACTGCAAATCTACTATGTGCAACTTGCTATTCCTTTCAAATATACAACAAAATTATCATGTATTTTTTTCCTTTTTCTTCCCTCCCCCTACCCCTATGCCTATCATTAGACACAAATAGGTGTGTGTGTATATATGTATATATATTCTATACATACTTACATCTATTTATCAGTTCTTTCTCTAGATGCAGATAGCATTTTTCTCCATATGTCCTTTATAGTTAATTTGGATATTTATAATAGACAACAATAACTTATATGCTCAAAGTCATTCTTAAAACAATATACAATGTTCTCTGAGAGGTATGAGGGAATGAGAAGATCAGTTTTACTGAATCACATTATGCCTGGAAGTAGTAATGTAAAGTTTAGAAAGTAGGTTGGAGTCAAATTATTTAAGGCTTTAGAAATGTTTGAATTTGATTCTCGAGATAACAGGGAGTCACTGGAGTTCCCTCAATAGGGGAGTGAATTTTTAAGACCTCTAATTTAGCCATAAGATTTTGGCAGCTATATACAGGATGAAATGAAAAGAGGAGAGATTTGAGGTAGTATTGCAATAATACAGGCAAGATATGATGAAGACATGAAATAGGGTGGTGGCCATGGGAGCAGAGAGAAGGGAAAAAAAATTGATGAAATGTCATGCAGGTGGAATCTACAAGATTTTACATCTGATTGGATAGTCAGGTAGAAGAAATATGAGTCTAGTATTATTCCAAGGCTGTGAACATGTATATCTGGAAAAAATTTAAAAAAAAAAGGAGTACACTTGACTAGGGACACTTGGAGAAGAGGTGGGTTGGTGGGACAAAATAATTCTTTGTGTTATGGACCTGTTGAGTTTGACATACCAGTATGCAAAATGGGTCTGGAGCCAAGGAGAGGTTGTAGAGATAACACTTAAACCCATGAGGGATGGGGGAGGTTGTTAAAGTCACCAAAAACAAAAGTGTAGAGCTGGAGTGGGGAACCTGTGACTTCAAGGCCACACGTGGCCTTCTAGGTCCTTTGGTGTAGCCTTTTGACTGAGTCTTTTTATTAAAGAGATTGGTTCTATGAAGTTTGGATTCAGTCAAAGGGATGCACTTGAGGACTTAGAAGGCCACAAGTGGCCTTAAGGCCTCAGGTTCCCCACCTCTGGCTTAGAGGAAGGAGACAAAAAGCATCTTGGGGTACATCTACAGATAGGAGAATATGTATGATGATCCAGAAAAAGAGATTAATGAAAAGAATATAAGAAGTGCTAAATTTGAATCAGAAATTAACTGGTACACACATCAGACATCTGAATATCTGCTTAAATTACAAAATGTTATTTTACCTAATTCTATAATTTTTTAATAATTAAATTTAGTTTTATGAAGTCTTCTTATAAACTAACTACATTTTTCAACATGTATACAATAAAACTTTCCATAACACATTCATATTATTTATAGAACATTTTATAGTGAATATTTTAAGCTTTCATTCATCATATTTTATATTTCTAGTACTTGCTGTCAACAGATGAAACCTCTAATGGGTTATGATCAGAAAAGAGAAAATACAGATGTACTCTATGTCAAGTTCTCACTTCCTTGTTAGTCCAGCAGCTGTTTGTTTGACAGTTTGAATGATTTTTTCGGTAATTATTCTAGATCCCTTTTTGTAATTTACAGTGAAGTTCTGGTTGCGGCTTTGTAAAACCTTCTTATATTTGCATTTTAAGGCAACATAATGAAGTTGTCTTAGCTTGAGGAATATTTTGCCTGGAAAAAAAAAAAGCAAACAAACAAGCAAAACTTTATCCTCTACCTAAAGAACTTAGGATAAAAGAGTGCAAATTTTATAATGCAAATTGGTCTAATCAAGTATGGGTTTTCAATAAAACCTCTAGGGCTTTAGGTTGACTGTTAAAAGGGTCTATGTGTATTGTTTGAAGAAGAAAATTCTTATCAGAGATAAAGTAAAAGAAATGGCTTATAGATTTGTATTTTTACAACCAACTTCCATTTCTAGTATTTTCTATTTTTTTTCTTTAATTTTTTTTTTTATTTTGGCTGGGCAATGGGGTTAAGTGACTTGCCCAGGGTCACACAACTAGTAAGTGTTATGTGTCTAAGGCCGGATTTGAACTCAGGATCTCCTGAATCCAGGGTCAGTGCTCTATCCACTGTGCCACCTAGCTGCCCCTAAATTTTTTTTTTTTAAGCAATTGGGGTTAAGTGACTTGCCCAGGGTCGCACAGCTAGTAAGTGTCAAGTGTTTGGTCTGAGGCCGCATGTGAACTCAGGTCCTCCTGACTTCAGGGTCAGTGTTCTATCCACTGCACCACCTAACTGCCCTCATTTCTAGTATTTTCTAATCAATAAACATCTATAATATAGGAAAACTAACTTCTGACTAAAATTATTAGTTGGTCATTTTCTTTGATTATCCTTTTGTTCTCCCATCAATATTTAAGCACTTGAAGACCTTGATCATGAAAATGTAATTAGCGTAAATATATTCTCTATATACAGTGAAGACCTGAGAATAATTACCTTCACTAATCCTTTTTGCTAAATATAATAGACTAAAAAGAATAGAAAACCAAGTTGTGTCTTTCTGTGCACTGAAGAATTCTCCAGTTTTTTTATTCCTCAAAATGGCATATCTTGTACTTTTTAAAAAGTCCTCTCAGAGCATCAAAAACACAGAAAGAAGGAGACTAGGGAACAAACTTTCTCCCATTATAGGGGAATGGAAAAAAAAGTAGTAATAAAGTAAGCACATTAAAAGCAAACAAATAAAATTGAAACTAGTTATTTCACTGAATCAGCAAAATTAATTGATTTTTTTTCTCCTCTTTTTTGCATTTTGTTATATTATTTTGTTAAATGTTTCTGTAAAATTTAAATGTTAAGAAAATAAATTTGTCAACAAATTTTGGTAAAGACCTAAGAGGTGGCCTCGTACAAAGTTTTATCTTCTCTGAGTCTCAGTTAACTCATCTGTAAAAAAAGTGGGTTGTACTGGATGACCCTCATAGTATCTTTCAGCACTAAATGAATTATCTCATATTTGCAAGGTACTATGATGGTTACTACTGGGGGATTAAAAAAAAAAGTACAAGATAGACACATTAATGTTACCAAGTCTGCTCCAGTTTTGTCAGAAACCTACCGGAACTTGAAAAATGTTTGTGTCTCCACTTTTTTTTTCTCCCCCTAGGAGACAGAGAAGTCAAAAGAGCTTTGTGTTTGAGTCATGCCTCTGACAATTCATAGTTTTTAAGCTCAGGCAAAGCTTTTAATCTCACTGACCTTCAGGCCTCACATCTTTAAAATAGGGATAATAGAAATCTACCACAAAGGGATGATGGGATGATCAAATTAAGTGTGGAAATGTTAATAGGAAAGTCTTAGAGTGTTGTCTGAGGTACAGATATTAAATTATTTTCTCATGTTCATACAACTAGTGATTATCATAGAATATTTACCTAGGCATTGGTGTGCTGGTAAATATTTAGTATCTGGCTCTTCAGGGAAAAAATGAAAATAAAACAAAACACACACACACACACACACATACACACACACACACATATACCATGGCACACTTTTAAGTTTAAACTACATTATTAGCATTTTTCATCACTTTAAGTCATAACAATTAACAAAACTACAAATCAAGGTCTTACAAATTTCTGAGATGTCAATGATCACATTAAGAATCTAACTAGCAGTTGTATGAGCTAGTTCCAGAACACCCATGAAACCGAATTTTTCTAAGTCTAAGTCCAGCACTTCTTCCATTTTTCCAATCTGTCTTAATGTAAAGTGATCTAAAAACTGCAAAGTTATGTACACATAAGGTAGTATTTTATATTCAGAATTTCTATGGATATCATAAAGTTTTTTTCATGTACTGCTCATTACCTCAATAAAAACACATGAATACATATTGAAAAACAATGGTTATGGTGATTGAATAAATACTGCAAAGGATGATATATATATATAATATATATATATATATATATATAAACCAAAACTTAGAAATTAAACATATACATGCATATGTCTATAAGCTCTCTATCACGAGATTCTGGTATCCCCAAAGAGGTATGAATGCCTTCAACTCATATGAGTTCATTGACCTTAGGTAGAGAGAAAAAAAAAAATTGTTGTAGCTTCTACAACCAGAGTACTAAAGGCAAAAAATAAGCAAATGAATAAATAATATTGACTGTTACAAGCGCCAAAACCAATCAAAATTTGGCACCCCAAAGACCCTTTCTTCTCTATGACATGTAGTCTATAAGATCTGCTTTCCGGTTCTTTCCCAGATGTAGCAGAAAAAAAAAAGCACTTTATTGCTTTCCAAGATAGCCTTATTCTGTAGTGGAAAATGACATCAAAATAAGGGGGTCCCATTTCCCAAAGAAAGACAGCTTGCAGATTCAGACAATCTAAAGTATTCTAAGGCATTTACTGCGGTGGAGACAGCTCAAGAACAGCTGGGCTGCAGGAAGGCACCCATCGTCCCAGGATTGCTAAAATCAGTAGTTAATCAGGTAGAATTCCAAGGATTTCTAATCCCCCTCCCCCCAAAAAATCTTCCTGTCTTGGTGGAAAGATGATCTGGTGAAGGTAAATAACAAAATAAGAGTTAAGAAATATTTGCCAACAGTATATAGAACCACATAATTACATTGTCAGAAGGGAAGTAAGAGATAATCTAGTCAAACCCACCCACTCCTAGAAATCTCTTATCCTTGACAAGATAATATTCAACCACTGCTGGAAGACTGAGTGAAAAGACACCAACTACCTCTGAAAGCAACCTGGACTATCAGCTGCATTATACTCTATTCTCTGCCACTTTTAATGAAGTCAAAGATGATGTTAACTTTTGATTGCCACGTTGTCTTATTAGATCTTCATGTTGATCTTTCCATCCACTAAAACCATTAGAGCTTTCTACATGAACTATTGCTTAGCCATACCAATCCTGTCAAGTACTTGGGCAATTGAATTTTTAATCCCATTGTAGAATTTAACACTTGCAATTATTGAATTTTATCTTATTTGATTTAACTCATATCTGGCCTGTCAAAATAGACTGTAAAAAGGTATTAATCTTCAAAAATCAGGCTGCTCTCCCAGTTAGCAAAGAAGAACAAAAGGCTTGTTGAAGACATTACTCTGTAGGGTATGATGGAGAGTTAGAGTGTTTTTTCAAAAAATGGAAGAAGAGCTTCATGATAAAGACATATAAGACATCTGAAATGGTAGAAAAGAACTCTGAAATGTCCAAATTAAACAACAAAAGAAGAGGAAACAGAGGAGAAAGTTCAGAAGAAAAACAACTGAAAATTTAGTAATATGTAGTAGATATGAGAATCTTTCTACAGAGAGTGAGCCTGGAACCTCTGAGGAAGAAACAGCTATTTTTGAAGGAACAATAATGCAAATCCATTGGTCTAGTCAGTAGAAAGCTCATCAAGTGAATGTTAGATGAATTGTTGTTGGTAACTCTCTGCTAAGAGCACTTGTTGGTCAGATGTTAGCACTTGGCAGATTTACTTTATTCTTGGAGCACATTTCCAGGAGTTTATTGAGAAACTCCCAAGAATTGGAAAACACAATGACTTTTATATAATTCTGGTAGTTTATATGGGGATTTAGGATAATGCCAAAAAGTATCTTGAAAATACTTCTAGTTGCATGATCCTGCCAAGAAATTAAAGGCCTTAGGATAATAAGTATTGTTTTCAACTTTGTTGCCAACTAAAGATAAAGACATCTATCCAAAGCCGCAGATTTAAGAAGCTCCTGACCTTGGTTCAGGTCTGGGTAAAATCACTGCAGGCTAACCTGTTGTTGGAGCTCCAACAGACTGCTTCTGAGCTGTCACTTTAAATTAATTGGAATTTTCTACAGCAGTGGTATTGTTAGAAAAATCTGAAACAAAAATCTAATATAGCAGCGAGTGAAGGAAAGTCTTTATTCCACTTTATTCCACCGTAGTGACATGTGCACATTGGTACAGAAGTAGAATCAACTTTTAAATGGTTAGTAAAATCCATACTTCTCCCATATGAACCAGGATTGGATCAGTTCATCTGATCACTCTTCCTGAACTGCCCCTCCCATGTTCTTCCATGTTCCTCCTTGTCGTGTTAACTCCTCCCAGTTCGTGCATCTCATGTTCAAAAATGATCTCTGCCCTCGGGGTATGTCAGTTAATATTCAATAAGTTTATTAAGCAAGCACAGCGGAGAAAAGCCTTTGCCTCGTCCTTGACCCCGACAGATTGCAACCGGTTTAGCCTCCAAGGCTCCTTCTTAAGGAGCTAGTTGTTTTGCAGAATGTCTGGGGCACTTTCTGATTGGTTGAGGGACTATCCACAAGATCTTGGAAGTCCTTCTCAGAATTCCCTTGCTCTGCTGCAGAAGCCTAACTTCTAATTCTTTTCCACAGTATGAAACTTAGAAAGAAATGGGGATCACTAAACCATACATAAGGATCACTACCAGATGCATTTTTACTTAGAAAACCACATATTAGTACTATCTATATTCTATTGATTTTGATTTATTTTGTTTAATATTTCTCAATTATATTTTAATCTAGTTCAGCAGTACTTGGAAATGTTCAGGCCCAATCACATAGTGTGTTTGATACCTCTATTCAGCAGTGTCTATTCTGAATTCCTTGTCCTGCTTTTTCATTGAAGGCTAATGGATGGGTCTCACACTCTGCTGCAATATCAGCTCCTTCTTTTTTCTCTTCCTGGTCCTTACACAATACACAGTCTCAAGCCCACCACAGTTCCTTTCCATAGTCTGCCACACCAGGCCTAGGTCTTCTCAGTCCACACTTGCTCTATGACTCAATAACTGTTTACAAGTGATAGTGTTGACGGTTGACTGCTCCCTGAAAAATGTCAGGCCCCTATCTGCTGGCTCAAGGTTTTTTCTTGCCCTAATGCATGGCAACCAGCCCCATTTCAGCCCCTACATTTGAAGACTCCATGTGACACCCTCCTATCAACACAACTCAGCTAAACTCAACTCAACTCATTCCTAGTGTCTACGGACCTTATTCTCACTGTATTGAATTGGACTAGAAAAAAAATGACTCATTGCAATTCTTTTCCCCATTGGATTTCACAATCAGGATTCTTTCCAGTGCTCTTTATATATCTTCATTCAAAGGATATACTATGAAAGGTAAGTAAATGCAAAATAAGTTGAGGACAAGGAGAACACTAATGATATGAGGATCAAGGCTTCCTTTAGAAGTTAGTCACTGATTTGGGACTTAAAAATATATAAGGATTTTAAGAAGTAGAGGTGACGCAGGAATGCATTCTAGGCATTTTGAAGAATATGGTTAAGTCATTATGGAAAGGAGGGCAGGAGACAAATTGTGAAATGATTAAAATACCAAAGAGAGAAATTTGTATTTCAATATAGAGGTGATGGGGAGCCACTGAAGGTGGTTGGGTTTTTTGGTTTTTGGTTCCCTGCCCCTTCCCTCCCCACCCCCACAAGAAGGGACTTGGAACTTTGCTCAAGAAAGGTTATTTTTGCAGCTCTGTACAAGAGATTGGAAAAAGGAAAGACTAAAAGTAGGAAGATGAATTATGAAAACTGCAGTATTTTAGTAGTGAGGTCATGAGAACCTAAACTAGGGTGGTAGTCATTTGAATTTAGTTCAACTGGCACAGTGGACAAAGTGCCAGGCCTGGAATCAAGAAAATGCTCCTTCCTGAATCTGGCCTCAAACTGTTTGACATTGGGCACATCACTTAACTCTGTTTGCCTCAATTTCCTCACCTGTAAAATAAGCTTGAAAAGGAAACGGCATATCATTTCAATATCTTTGCAAAAGAAAATCCCCAAAAGGGGTAATGAATAGGCAAGATTGAAAAAAATTACTAATCAGGTTCTTTTCATCCTTTTTCTATTTTACAAATGTCCATTGTCTTTTCATTTTCATCCAGAAATGCCCACAGGATGATTTTGCTCATATTAGTCTCTTGTCAAACTTTCTTCCAACTTGTTTTTCCCATTGCAAATTCTCATTGTTTTATGAGGCTCATAAGTTTTCAATAGCTTTGTCTTTAATATTTAACAGGTGAGGTTTCTTTCTAAACCAGTGATGTTCCTGACTGCCATATCTCTCCTCTTGGCAAATAGATCAAGTGTTTTCTGATTGAGGCAGTATTTGTAGACTCTAGTTTTCATTGTTGTGGCAATTGATTATTATTATTATTATTATTATTATTATTGTAAATTATTGAAATCTTTTTCATTCATTCTTCCATTTATTTCCCATTTTAAAATGTTATTAAAGCTTGTTTTAATATACTAGTTATTTTAATTACTTTTTTTTACTGTCATTACTTCTAGTTTTATAGGAATTTTTAACTTTGAACAAGTTAGTGATCTGACTTCACAAACTATTGATTCAAGTATGACACCTACATACATTACTGTATGTTAGGATATAATCATATTCACTTTTTTGTTATATTATTTGTTATATGCCATTACTCCAGCTGCCTAACATTTTTTTCTTGAAGAAGTTATTTGTGATATATATTTGAGTAGCCTATAATAAGACTTTGGGTTCTCTAATTTCTTACCTCTCAACAATATTTTCCAAACTTTTTTTTGCCTCTATATCTGATGATTGCCTTTACTGTGAACTCATTTAATAGCAATTGTTTAATTTTGTAATGTCTTATCAGACTCTTCATAATTTTATATATATTTATCCTCTATAACTTATAAATGCATAATAAAACCAATTCTGTCAACTTATTTATCTCACCAAGGGCGATCAGTGAGGCTTCCTTCCATTTACTTGTAACTAACCCATGTCTTCTAGTTTGATTTATAGCAGAAATATCAAGATTTTTTTTAAGTACTTAATATAGAAAAAGAAAACAAGTATGGAACAAATTGATTTACTTTCTACTATGCAATGCTGCTTCTTATTTTTGATTTTTTTTTCCTGGATTGACATTGAGGTTTGTTTTCTTTTTATGTTGTTCATTCTTTTGAGGATGCTAATATGATATGGAAGAAATAATGCCATGTTTGTAATCAGAAGATATTCTACAACCAGATAGAATTTTAGTAATTCACTTAATATTTCTGGGTCTCAGTTTCCTTAGTAGCAAAATGAAGGAATTAGTCTACATGATCTCAATGACCCATTTCAACTCCAAGTTTATGATTTTGAGCTTTATGAGGAAGCTTACATAATTGGTCACAACAAGAACAGGATATTTATGATGAGAAATTCTTAAGTAAGATATTTGATATACTGAGTCTTCTATCATGACTGTCATTTTTGTGATATCTTTCATCCTTGATAGCCATAAAATTGAGATTCATTAAAAATGTAATATCACCTGCTACCTTTGCAGAACGAATCTAAGATAGACAATCTATGTGGGATAATTGCTTTTTGATTCTAATTACTCCAGCAAACAACTGTCTTGATAGAGGACTGAAGTATTGTTTACAATTGAATCATCTATCCATAGAGTAAGGGAAACACAGTAATTGCTGGTCTTAGTAGCTACCATCACTTTCTGAAATAATTAGTTTGTCATCCTTGAGGTTGGACAACAATGAGGACTTTGGTGATTTTTCAGAAATTTGAATTACATGGATTATGCAGGAGAATAACAGTAAACATGTAACTTATAAGGCATACATTTTGTAAATAACTAAACCCAAATGATTGCAAAAGGAAATAAATACCCCAAAAATATAGTTACTTCCCTCCATCTCCTATTTTTGAATCTCACTTTAATTTTCCCATCATCCTTTCAATGTGTGTGTGTATATGTGTATATATATATATATACACTTATGTCTGTCTATACATATATATGTGCATGCATATATGTTATATAATGATAGGAACATGTGTCATTTGAATTACATTGTTGGGAATAAAGTCTAAAAATGTTACTAAAAAATAACACCACCACCCCAGTGCAAACTGTTTAGATTTTTTTTGGTAGAAGAATTATTTTAAAATACAAAATGTGACAATCAATAAGCATTTATTACACACCTACTATTTATCAGGTGCTGTGTTAAGCACTGAAAATATAAAGAAAAGTAAAGGACATTCCTTGACTTTAAGACACTTACAATCTAATGGGCGGTTTGAAAATACAAAGGTTGAAACTTAAGTGTCAAATAATAGACAAAGGGTTAATACATTGCATACATTGGTATATTCAAAAGTTATAATGCAATTATGATTAACAAGTATGAAGGATATAAGGAATGTGGCATCATATTTATGAAATAATGCAGAATAAAAATTACAAAATGAATTGTATACACAAACTTTAATCATGTAAATGAATAATTGATTAGAAATGAACTGACAAAGAATCTTGATGGAATTGAAAAGTAATGGCATTTTATGTTTTAAAATTAATTTATTTAAATGTTAATATTCATAAAATAACTGTATTTATTTTCTTTAATATTATGAGCATAAAAATATTACAAAATATAGGCACCACTGAATTGAATCTCACTTGTGAAGAGTGCTCTAAAGTTACTTACCAGGAGAGAAGAGTAGACACATTATTATTGCCTTTTAATAGATGAGTAAACTTATGCTCACACAAATTGTATTGTGCCCATGGTTGTGTTTGTTCTTTTTCTTTTTTTTAAATTTTTTTTTTATTTTTAACATGTGTTTTTAAAACTTTGGGTTACAAATTTTCTGCCTTCCTCCCTCCCTACCCACCCTTATTGAAAAGGCAAGCATCTCAATACAGGTTATAGATGTGTAGTCATGCAAAACACTTCCATAATAGTCCTGTTGTGAAAAATTAAGTATATTTCCCTTCATCCTATCCTACCCCCCATTTATTCTATTCTCTCTTTTGACCCTGTCCCTCTTCAGAAGTGTTTGCTTTTGATTATCCCCTCCTACAATCTGCCCTCCCCTCTATCAACCCCCTGCTCTCTTGTTCCCTTCCCCCTTATTTTCCTGTAGAGTAAGATAGATTTCCATACCCCATTGTGTATGTTATTCCCTCCTTAAGCCAAATCCTATGAGAATAAGATTCACTCATTCCCTCTCACCTTCCCCCATTTCCTCTCCACTGTAAAAACCTTTTCTTGTCTGTTTCATGTGATATATTTTACCTCATTCTACTTCTCCCTTTCTCCTTCTTCCAGTATAATCTTCTCCCACCTCTTAATATTATTTTCCAGATATCACCCCTTCATCTTCAACTCACCCTGTGCCCTCTATCCATGTATCTATACAAACATATAATTTTTTCCCTCCCACTACCCTAATACTGACAAAGGACTCATGAGTTACAAATAACATCTTTCCCTGCAAGAATGTAAACCATTCAATCTTAATAAGTCTCTTATGATTTCTCTTTCCTGTTTACCTCTTCCATGTTTCACTTGAGTCTTGTATTTGAAGGTCAAATTTTCTATTCAGCTCTGGTCTTTTCCACAGGAATGCTTGAAAGTCATCCATTATATTGAATGACCATTTTTTACCCTGAAGGATTATATTCAGTTTTGCTGGGTAGGTGATTCTAGGTTGTAGTCCCAATTTCTTTGCCCTCTGGAATATCATACTCCATGCCCTCCGGACCTTAATGTAGAAGCTGCTAAATCTTATGTTATCCTGATTGTGTTTCCACAATACTTGAATAGTTTCCTTCTGGCTGCTTGCAACATCTTCTCCTTGACCTGGGAATTCTGGAATTGGGCTACAACATTCCTAGGAGTTTTCCTTTGGGGATCTCTTTCAGGAGGTGACCGGTAGATTCTTTCAATTTCTATTTTGCCCTCTGGTTCTAAAATATCAGGGCAGATTTCCTTGATAATTTCTTGAAAGATGATGTCTAGGCTCTTTTTTTGATCATGGCTTTCAGATAGTCCAATAATTTTTAAGTTCTCTGTCCTGGATCTATTTTCAAGGTCAGTTGCTTTTCCAATGAGATATTTCACATTCTCTTCTATTTTTTCATTCCTTTTGATTAGTGTTACAGTGCCTTGATTTCTCAAATTGTCCCTATCTTCCAATTTCTCCATTCTAATTTTTAAGGAAGCATTTTCTTCAGTAAGCTTTTGGACTTCCTTTTCCATTTGTCTAATTGTGCTTTTAAGGGCATTCTTCTCCTCATTGGCTTTTTGGACCTCTTTTGCCATTTGGGTTAGGCTATTTTTTAAGGTATAATTTTCTTCAGTATTTTTTGGGGTCTCCTTTAGCATCACTCTCAGTTTTTCCTCTACTTCTCTTTCTTGCTTCTCAAAATCCTTTTTGAACTCTTCCATGACCTGGGAACAATTCATATTTATCTTGGAGGCTTCGAATGTAGGAGCTTTGGCTTCGTTGTCTTCTTTTGGTTGTGTTTTGATCTTCTTTGTCATCAAAGTAAGATAATATAGTCTGACTCTTTTTGTGCTGCTTGCACATGATCCCAGCCAATTACTTGAGTTAAAAATTCTTTGTTAAGGTAGGAGTCTGTTTCCAGTGAGGAGAATGTATGGTCCCAAGCTCCAGGGGTTTTGTGCAGCTGTGTTCAGAGATACTTCTAGGGACCTGTAAAATTTCAGTTCTTCCAAGATGGTACAATCAAGGGCGAGGTGTTTACTCCTTTCCTGGCCTGTGCTCTGGTCTATGAGCACTCTTTCCTGTCTTGGAACTGTGAGGAGGGTTTCCTCTCCACAGCCACTACAAGCTCCACCACGCCAGTCCTCCTCCTTTCTCCAGGACTGCCACACAGAACTGTGACTCAGATCCAAGCATGGGCAAAGCAAGAGAATCCTGCACCAGCAGAGAGATCCCTGCAATTACCTTCTGATCAGCCACCCAATTCCCCCTCAGTCTGTGGGCCAGAAACTCAGGGAGGAGCCACCACTCGGGGCTGTACTCTGGGACTGGGGCTGAGATCACACTGTGCTTTTTTCTCACCAAAGGCATAACCTTTTCCTACTGACCTTCTAAGATGTCTTTGATGTTCATGGGTTGAGAAGTCTGGAAACCACCACAGCTGCCTGTGATTCAGTCCTCTGAGGCCTGCTGCAGGTTCACTGAGGTCTACATGACCACATTGAACTGCATTCCTCTCTCAGCTTGGAGCCTTATACCTTTCTGATCAACCACCCAGGTTGTCTTGGGCTGGAAATTTGTTTCACTCTGTCTTTTTGTGGGTTTTGCTAATTTAGAATTTGTTTAGAGCCTTTTTTATAGGTATTTGGAGGAGTTTGGGGGAGAGCTCAAGGAAGTCACTGCTTTTACTCTGCCATCTCAGCTCTGCCTCTCAACTCCATTTTTTGATGTACCCTTCTCAGCTTGAAGATCATTCTCCTTGGCAGAAAAAGCAGTGAGAAACTGATTTAAGCAAAAAATAAAATAAAATAAAATAAAATAAAAATAAATAAAATAATAAAAAAAAACTTTTCTCCTAATCCATTGTTATCCTTACCAACTACTCAGGCTGTTGCTTTATGTTATCCCACTTGTAATTTTTCTCTTGCCCTCCTAACTTACAAAGCCCTTTTTTGTTGTTCTAAGGATTCAATGCCAATACTAGTTCATTCTCTGTTTCAACAAACCTGTCACAAATCTTATAGGAATCTGTCCCACTTTTGTATTCATTCTCGTTACCTGACCTTTGCAAATACCAGATGAAGACAGTTATTTTTTTTTTTTTGAGTATGGACAAGAATCTTATATTTCCAGGTCAAATAGATCCTGGCAAGTAGTACCAGAAAATATGAGAAAAAAAACCATGATGAAGATAGGAAATCCCTCTATAAGCAGGACTAACTAAGAAGCACAAAGTCCAAAGTTCCTAATGAAGCATACATGCATGGTAAACAGTTTGCATTGAAGGAAGATTAGGACTATGGGAGATGCAAGTGAATATGATCCTTGGGGGAAAGTGGGAATTCCGTATTAAGAGTTTCTGATGGAGGAGAGGTGATCGTGTGTAGCACATGCCCTGTGGAAACTCTATCAACCCTCTTCGAATTGACATGTCCAAGTCCTGAGAGTTAGAGCATTGCACCTCCATTCTGGTCTCTAGGCGTATTCTTGGGGAATGAGGTGACTTTTTAAAGCTATAGTTTACAAACTCCTTCTTACCCACTTCCCCACCCCGGTAATCAGGTGATATCAACAACATAGACAGAAAATGAGCTCTTAGAATGGTTTATTTACTAAGGTATTACAGTAAGAACAGTTTGTACAAATCATCACCTTAAAGCCTTTGAAACACTCTCCCACAGATACATACAGAATCCACAGAGAAGTGGATTAAGGCCTAATTAACATATATGACAAAGCAGTAGCTCATAGATCCTGGCTACTAGATGTCTTTTTTTCCTCTTCTTAGGAGCATTCAAGAGTTTCGCCTGAAGAACAGTGTAGTTAATCTGCTAGATTGCTCACAAAGTCCTTGAGGCTTTCACTCCTCAATGTGTCCAGTTTGTACTTGGGTCCAGATCAAGACGCTGAGACACTTTTCCAGGGATGCTGCTAGGACTATGGGAAGTTCAAAATCTTTCAACTCTCCAGAGTTTAGAAATTTTTCCTTTGGTCAAAAAGATAGAATTAGAGAGAAGACCAAAGTCAAACCCTAGGCAATGGCCAAGGCTTTTCTTTTCTCTCCAAAAAATTCATTCAAAGGAACTTTGTTGGTGATTTCCTCTATAGTGACAGATGATTAAATCTTCAATTCCAAATTAGTTACTAGGTTTTATACACTTAAGTTTTATTTACTTATATACTTATACACCTGTCCCCAGGATGTGAATAGTCTCTTTAAACAATCTGAATATACTTGTTGTGAGTTATTTTATTTCATCCAAAGAAGGACTATTAAATTAATAATAATAATAACCACAACAATAATACTGGATTTAATCTAAGATCTATAATTAATGTCTAAGCCTTGTTCACACCTAGTGCATACCTCTCACTGATTTATTACTCTCACCTAACAAAGGTATCAGGATATAACATCTTGTCACTTGCTTTAAGTGGTATAGGTGATTTGATTGATTGACTCAATAGACATTCACCATTATATTTGCAATAGTCTCATATGCACCCTGGATTTAGGAAAATCAGATTTCTAAGAATTTTTAAAAATCACACATAGTATTTTATGGCTTAAAATTTTACAGAAACAGACAACCCAGGAGAAATATGAAACTCATGAAAGAAATTCTAAAGACACACTCAATAAGGTGCCTGGAATATAGAGTTTAATAAATACTATTTGATTGATACAAAGAAATGTTATTTGATCATTCAGTCATGTGGGACTCTTCATGCTGCCATTATGGGGTTTTCTTGACAAAGATACTGGAGTGGTTTGCCATTTCCTTCTCCAGCAGACTAAAGTAGAGGTTAAGTGTCTTTCCCAGAATCACACAACTTGTCGTAGGTGTCTGAGATCGAATTTAACTCAGGTCTTCCTGACTCCAGATGCAACACTCTATCCTTTGAGTCACCTAGCTGCCTCATACAAAAATTAAATAATTCCAATAAGAAAAATAATGCAGAGGAAACTTAACCAACTTAGATTTTATTTTAACAGAAGTTGGAAGAAGATGGAAGCACAGTGGTGTAGTAGTAGTGTAGTAAACTCTGAATTTAGATTGAAGTATATTTTTTTCCTTTTTATATTTTTGGAACATGGCTAAAATGGACATATGTTTTACATGACTTCACATGTATAATGGGTATTATATTGCTTGCCTTCTCAATGATTGAGGGATTGGCTGGAAAGCAAAATAATTTGGAACTCAAAATCTGAAAAAAATGGATATTAAAACAGGTTACGATGTTCTAATATTTCCCATTTGACAGTCAATAGACATAAATTAGAGATGTTATAAATATAGCTTATATAGATGTTAGCAAAGCTTTTGGTAAAGTCTCATACCATTCTTGTGGAAAATATCAAAGTTTAAATGGAATATGACAGCATAATTAAATATATTCATAATTGGTTTGATGTCCAGGCCCAAAGAATAGTGGCTTATGGTTCACATAATGGATAGAGGGGTCCAGTGCTATGATCAGAGGCTTGTGCTTGGCCTATGATCTAAGTAATTATGCCAATTACTTAAAGGTATAGGTGGCATGCTTTTAAAATTTTCAAATGATACAAAGCTTTTACTTTATTACAGAGTGAAGATCCAAAACGATCTTGACAGGATAAAATATTGAGTTACATCTAAGAAGATTTAAATATAAAATCTCACACTATGGTTTAAAAAATCAAATTCACAAATATAAGATGATCAAAAGCATTACTAGACAACATATTATACAAACATATCTGGGCTATTTAGAAGCTTGTAATCTTCAGATGAATCAAAAATAAGACATGGCAACTAAGAAGGTAATATAATTTTAGGATACATGATGACATGCAGCATTTTGGTAAAAGGAAGTGATGATTCTTCTCTACTCTGCCCTGATCTGGATTATTAGTCTTATTTCTTGTAGATACCTCAAACTATAGTCTAGTGGTCTTAAGGTTGACAAAATTCTAGAGTCTAGGACAGGAGTGGGGAACCTGAAGCCTCAAGGCCACATGTGGCCCTCTAGGTCCTCAAGCATGGCCATTTGACTGAGTCTAAGTTCTACAGAACAAATCTTTTTATTAAGGGGATTTGTTCTGTGAAATTTGGAATCAGTCAGAGGCCGTTCTTGAGGACCTACAGGGCCACATGTGGCCTCGAGGTTGCAGATTCCCCACTTCTGATGTAGGATGTTTTATCTATTTATTGGAGACTGTCCAGAGGAGGGCACCCAGAAGAGTGAAAGGCCTGAGCTAACCTTCTGTAAAGATTATGAGACATCAGCAATCACATCAGTATGTATTATTAGTATCTTATGATGCAATTTCTCAAGACCTGATGACTTGAACTCATTAACAGCAGTGAGGTGTATTCTTAGCGTATCTTTACTTATTTTTGGTTTTGAATCATTATTAGTAATTTTTCCTCTTTTTTTGTTGAGTGGTTTTTTTTTTTAATTAAGTGATTATAATGTACTAGAGAATGTGCTAGAGAAAGCAAGTTAATCCTTGCTCTCAAGGAGAACATACTCTAATTGGGGGAAACCAAAATTAATAGAAAAGTCTGCATGGTGGATAAAAAGCCCAATAATCTTAAAGTTCAGTTGCAGAGTAGATGGGAATATATTTTTTTTTCCAGTCAAAGACAAGGTTTATTAGAACATCTATCATGTTGTGCAGACTCTTAAGGAGTCTGAACATTAGTAAGCTATTGGCTTATTGGCTATATTATAAAAATCCCAGCAGTGGCTAGATTTTAGGAATCTGATCAGTGGCTAGATTATAAGAATCCCAGAATCTTTTTTTTTTGAACAACAACAAACTTTTTAATGTAAACACAGGTAGTAACTACTTAAATTAAGTTCAAACTGTTTCCCTTTTATTAAGGTCCAAGTAAATATTGTACAGACTGGGACTCAATAAAGAAAAACATGTTCAAATAATATTTTATCATCAGCATCTCCAGGTAAATGTATATAATCAAGTAGCATTACCAATGAATCCTTAGGGAGCCCATCCACAAGAGTTGATGCTTTGTCCAGGCCCAATTCCTCTGGAGTAGAGATTCCTAATTCCTCTAAAGTTGGTCTAAGTTCCTGGATAATATATGGGTAGATTTCCTTATGAGGTCCTGCTTTGTCCTTTACAACCTCTAGAACACAAACTGCACTAGCAAAATCATCTAACCATCTGCATGTCCTCAAAGCAGCATCAATGATTTTGGGTTCTGGAACCAGGTCATAGCCAACCAATGTATTCATTCCTTTTTGTAATTCCCAGACGTTAAGATCTGGTTTGCTGAAGTATGTCACCCAGCAAGCATCAAACTCCTCATCTGTCTCATGGGACCCATGGGAATAGCAGCAAACTGACTGGATAGCAGAGGTGGTGGGAGAGGAGGAAGATGACCAGGAGGAGGGGCATTCAGCCCCTGGCTTCGGCAGCAGGACCCGCACCAACACAGAGCAGCGGCAGAGAGTGGCGGCCAGCATGGTGACAGCAGGCGAAGAGGATGGACTGACTGAGCTATTGACTCAGAATCCCAGCATCTTAATGGAGACAAGATGGACCTTATATACAGAAAGACTGTGGCAGGGATCTAGGAGTGGCCAAGTAGTTTGGGGTGACTGGAGGAGGGGCCTAAGGAGGATCTGGATGGGAGGGGAAATGGCCAGGGGCCATATGGAGGTAAGACAATGAAAGGGAGATTGGGTGTAGCCACAATGAAAGGCCAATTGATGGAATTACAGCCTCAGGTGAAAGCTAGAAATTTTTGGCCATGTGGGAAAGTCCAGGGTTTTTCCTTTCTGGGGCCCAGATCCTAACCCCATCATTTCCGCCTCAAACAAATGGGACCCAAATTCTTTTGGGGTAAGGGGCAAAGGTCTCAGCTTCTGAAACTGCTTCATGCTGGCAAGTAATGTAGTGCTGTCCCCACCTTCAGGAGGCCCCAAAGAAGTTGACTGGAACAGAGCACAGGCTGCATCCAGAGAACGATGGGGGAACATTGGCTGGTACTCGCTGTTACCAACTATAGGTGAATGGCATGTAGTCTGGAAGATACAAATCTGACAGAAAAGACTGCAGGGCCCAGATATAAAGCAGGAACTAGATTTAGGGCCCAACTTTGAGAGGATAAAACATCCTTAGCTCTGTGTGGATTCAGATAATTCAGTTTTCCAACCATGCAGTATCAAATCCACCTCATAGCCATACTCAGGAATAGCCAGGTGGGTAACATTCCCTTTACTTCCCACCAGTATCACCTTCTCTGAGTAGCTTGTGGCATTTCTATCAGATGGTGGATTATTGGTTATCGATGGATTATGACCCATCAGACAACTCAAAATAAAATTCTATGAGCTTTTACCTCAAACAGCAAGTTTTACTAATCACAGCTTAGGAAAAACTTTTCCAGGATTTACATTTCAAACTTAAATTTGTCTTGGTATAAAAAGCCAATCATCAGATTCTCAGCAAGTCATACGTAACCCAAATAAGCTTTTTGGCTAATTTACACATTGAAACAATAACCAACAATAGTCAAACTATTTGAGTGGTAACCAAATTATGGAAAGTTGCTTGACATAACTGATACAAAAAGTTGACCAATTTGAAACTTGAAACAAACCCATTACCAATCAAGTGACTTCAGTTTTGTCAAATGCATTTCCAAGTTACTTTACACAGAGAATCAACATCTCATCATTAAGAGTTAAAACTAAAACTTTAATAAGAGTGTGCTTACCCAGGTTCAGAGGCCAGCTTCTTTACCTTGAGTAGGATGTGCTGGACCTGGGTGATTGCTTCCAGGTAAAGGTTGCCCTTGGGCCCTAGGACATTGCCAGGGCGGCCCACACTGTAATTGCTGCCCCTCCCCCCTCCTTCCTTTCCCAGGTGGGGCAGGGCAAAATCAAAGGTGAGGGGTAAAGGGTGAATCTCTCTTCTCTTATGAGAGGGGTTAACAGATACCCCCTTGACTCAAGGGAAGGGAGTGACCAGGTTGTACAGGTGTTTCAAAACTCCTTAATGATCAGTAACAAAATTTCTAGAATCTGCCAAGATATTTTTAGCTGTTCTAACTTTCCCTGTAACCTCCATGAAGGAGAATTCAGAGGTGCAGAGGGAAGGGAGTAAGTAAGCCTCAGGGAACCCAAAAGCAATTGCAGTTTCCCCCAATTCCCTAGTGCCAAGGGAATTAACAGAATTGAGCATACACTTCCAGATAGGGCATCTGTCCTTGTCCTCTATGCTGCGGAAGGTGTACCCAGGTCCATGGACTTGAACCAACCCAGTGGATGGACGAGCTTGAGAACGTCAGGCCAAGTGCAAGACAGTCTAGTAACTGTCTGCTCCAAAAGCACCTCCAAGCATTGGTGCTTGGAGAGCAACCCTAACTGCAGAGCAAGAAAGGAAGGAGGTGAGGCTTACATACCTTGCAGCCTTCGCTGGAGAAAAACTTGGAGTTAGGCAGTTTCCCCGTATGGTTCACCAAAATGATGCAGTTTAGGGGTTCAGGGGTCCTGGGACCCCAAAATCACAACACATGGGTCCTGCCCAAAAGAATTTGACCCAATCCTTCTTTCAGCCAAAGACAAGGTTTATTGAAGATTTGCCATATTAGTTAGACTCTTAAGGAATCTGAGCATCTGTAAGCTATTGGCTTATTGGCTAGATTATAAGAATTCCAGCAGTGGCTAGATTTTAGGAATCTGAACAGTGGATAGATTATAAGAATCCCAGCAGTAGATGGGAATATTTAGAGGTCCCTAAATTATATCAATAGATCAAATAACAGAGCCAGAAGTTGGAAGTAATAGTGACTCACATCTTATCCAAGATTGTCCTTGGTTGAGAAAACAAAATTCAAATTGAAATTGAAAAGTCCTACTTTTTCTCCATTGCCCATTATCATCTTCACATTTACCCCTTTCAAGATTCTTATCCCTATTTTACCTTCTTGACTTCAATATATTCATTTCTGTTGTCCATAGCAATAATTAACTAATTTATTTATTCATAAAGAACCCTACCTATCTTTTCTAATTACCCCAAGCTTCTTGTTCTTACTTCCATCTTTTGTTTATGTGTTTTTTTAAAACCTGGCCTTGTCAATAAAACTTCCTAAACAGACAGGAACATTTTTTTCTTTAGAACACATCTCCTTTTCTTTGTGAATGAGGAGGCCAGATGTTCACTAAGTGGCTAAATCTTATCGGTTTATGTTTCCATTGAGGAAGAATGTATTCAACAATGTGCTGGGCCCCATTATCTCTTTTCAAAGATCTAAATAGCTCCCAGCATGAACTGTAGTACCCATTTTGCCATTTATACTACATAGCTAACAGACTCTTATTTTCAGATCTTCAAGAGAATATAGCAGGGCCTAGTTGAGTGCTGAACACATTCTTCCTCAAAGGAATCAAAGAATTCCATGAAACAAAGTGGCTGTAGTATATGAAAATCATTTCTGGGATGTCAAGAATCTCAGTTCTAGGAAGTTTGATAGCTTCAGGGAAGCTTATGAAGATAAGACCAAAGAAATAATTCTGTTAGCTGTTAAGTTGATTCCACTTAAGAGGTTGTTATGGTACATCAAGTCATCCAGGGCACTGCCAAGCAGTCTTCACCTCTTTTTCTCCATGTTCTCTAGTAATTCTAAGAAAACAGAGCTGATTGACAGAGAAATTCTCCCTAATCTTAGAATGCTTCTTCAGAAGTTATGCTCTATTTGCCTTTTTTTAAAACTTATCAGCCTATTTCCACATGTAATGAGGTTATTTTCTTGTGTTAGTCATAACATAAGATATGAATTAAGATTTATTTCTAGTCTTTACTGTCAAATACAAGTATTGCATTCTAAATTTTCCTCATGTCTTTGTATAGATGAAATCCCTGTCATGTTCAATGAATCAACATGCATGTATGTGCAAATATATAATTAATAATAATAATAATAATAATAATTGCTATCACTTTCATAGTACTTTAAGATTTACAATGTGCTCTGAGTATATTTGTATCTGGGTGCACACACATAGAATCTTTAAATCAGTGAAAGTAGTTCATTTTGGAAATACTATATTCATTTCAGGCTATTGCTAAGGCCTCCTGATTTCATCTTTGCAACACCTCTCCAATACTCCCCCTTCTCTCCTCTAACATCAATCTTTTCTTCTGCTACCAATCTAGTACAGGCCTTCATCAATTCACACCTTGATTACTACAATAGTCTACTAATCTTTCTGCCTGTCCAGTCTTTTCCCATTGCAATTCAATCCCCATTTGGTCACTAAAATGATTTTCCTAAAATGCAGGTCAAGTCATATCACCACCATTCTACTCCCTTCAATATACTCCAGTAGCTTCCTTTACCTCCAAGAACAAATACAAAATGCTCTGTTTGACATTCAAAACCCTTCATAACCTAGTCCCTTCCAGTATTTCCAATCTTCTTACACTTTACTACCCAACATATACTCTTCAATCCAATGACACTGACCTCCCAGCTGTTCTACAAGTAAGATGCTCCATATTTGGCTGTGGGCATTTTTTCTGTCTATCATCCATTTCTGTAATGTTTTCCTTTCTCTGTTCATACTGTTAACATCTCTGGCTTCCTTTAAGTCCTGAATAAAATCCACCTTCTATAGGAAGCCTTCCTTAATCCCTCTTAATTTCAATGTTTTTTCTCTGTTAATTATTCCCTATTTATCTTGTACATACCTTGCTTTGAATATATTTGTTTGTGTGTTGTTTTCCCCCTTAGATTATCAGTTCCTTAAGGACAGGAATGTCTTTTGCCTCTTTTTGTATCCCCAATGCTTATCACAATGCCTGGTGCATAGGAGGCCCTTAATAAATGTTTATTGATTATTCCTCAAATTTGTTAGCCTGTTTATTAACTCAGAAATTGATAGCCTGAGCAACCACCATTTCAATAATGAAGTACATGTTCTTATCAATCTCTGATAACTCATATGGTAGGAAGCATAATTTATAACCTCTAGACCTTAAATTCCAGATGTTGAGTTCTTAAATCCAGAGTAAAAACTGACTTTATAAAAAAGGAATCAGAAATCTTATTCACATTTCAGTGTTGCATTATCCTTAGTCAAGGAAGAAGTAAGTATAAATTATAAATATATTTTTATTCCCTTAGGTTAAGAAAATCCTTGAAGTTAAGAATTTTTTTTCTATGTTTCTAGATAATTCTTGGGGCTTAGTACATTAATGTGTGTGCAAAGAATAAATTAATACAAGGAAATAATTGTCTCAATTCTCTATTTCTTTTTACATGAAATCTGACTTGATTTGTACTTTATGGAATTATAGAATATTAAGGCTGAAAACTATAAGGTACTTTTCTTTAACAAAGCCTGTGATTTCCCTGTTGTAGACAATGCCCAGAAAATGTTAGTTATAAATCCTTAGATAATAAAACTGATGCAAAGAAAAACTTCAAAACTATTAGAGCCATCCAAAGTGGAATGGGAGGGGCAGCTAGGTGGCACAGTGGAAAGAGCACCGGCCCTGAAATCAGGAGGACCTGGGTTCAAATCTGGTCTCAGACCAAACATTTGACACTTACTAGCTGTGTGGCCCTGGGCAAGTCATTTAACCCCAATTGCCTAAAAAAGAGAGAGAGAGAGAGAGAGAGAGAGAGAGAGAGAGAGAGAGAGAGAGAGAGAGAGAGAGAGAGAGAGAGAGAGAGAGAGAGAGAGAGAGAGAAAAGAAAAAAAAAGAAACAAAGTGGAATGGGATGCCTCATGAGATAGTGGGTTTCTTCTCCTTGTTATTCTTTAAACAAAAAGCTGGCCTTTCACTAGGCAATGTTTAGAAGGAATTCATGTTAAAGTATAGGTTGGACTACATGACCTCTGAGGTATTTCCACATTTAAAATTCTATAATTATATGGATAATCAGGAAAAAAAAAGATAGCAAACAATGGCGTAAAAGCAGAGATATTTAACTGTTTCCTGTCAGTTTTCTCTGGAAGGAGAGTAGCTTTAGACTGGGATGTTAAAAAAAAGTATACAATAAAATAGTTAGAATTTAAGATAAGTAAAGAGATTAGATGGGGATACCTAGCTGGCCTTTGTGAATGAGTTCAAGTCCCCAGGCCCAAATGAACTGTATCCCAGAATATCAAATTAAAGATTGATATGAGTGCTTAGCTACAGTGATCTTTGAAATATCATAGAATATAGATAGGAGCATTATGGAAAGCTTAGAGAAATGAGTATCTGCTGATTTTCAGAAAAGGAAAGAAAGTGTTATCTGGAGATGACTAGAGGATTAATTTCAGTTTGACGGCAAAATTCTATCATTACTTCTAAAGGGATGGCTAGTGAACACAGAACCGACCATGATGTACTTATAGATAAGATGGAGAGTTAGGGAGGGGAGCATATGTTTATTAATTTAGAATTGAATTAGATTAGAATAATAATAGATTATTAAAATTATGAAATTCTTAGAATAGGTTATTAGAAAAATAGAATTAGATTAGAATAAAAAATGATAAATAATAAAAATAAGATAGAATTAAATTAGAACTGAATGAGAATTACTAGATCCAGGGAGTAGCTACTTATGATTCAACATTGAAGTGACTCTTTTTACTATGATTAAATTATTTTCTCGATGCAAATAATGCTTATAGTATGATACCAAGACAGGAACAGTGACTTTGGAGTTTGAAGACATGGGTACAAGTTCTGTTTTTTACTATACGAACTTGGACAAGTCAATTCACTTTGCTAGACATTAGTTGCCTCATCTATAAAATGAGGGACTTGGATTAGATGTCCTCTAGGGTCCTTAACAGGTCTAGATCTGTGATCCTGTAAAGTGTGATTCTATGAAATATAGACATCATAAAATACAATGATGTATAAGTATATGTTACTTTAGAAAAATACATAGTTTTTAAAAGAGGCCTGCACAACCTGCAGACTGCCCTGGGGCTGCTTGGGGCAAGCCAAAGGATTTTGGGTGGCCTTCAAAAAATGTAGAGGAAAACATCCTTTGTATGCAGAGGAAATCCTTTGGCAGGCCTCAGGTTGTGCAGCCTTGTTTTAAAGTAATACTTCCTGAACTTTATTTAAAGAATAAACTTTCTATTCTCATTCTGATTCTTAGTAGAAAATCTCTAGTGGAATGTCCCAGGAATCTGCCCATGGTCCTATGCAGTTTATTCCTCTTATCAATCATTTGAATAAAGGTATAGATGACATACTTAAACAATTGATCAATATCTTGCACTGGTAAGCACTGTCCCAAGAGCTGGAAATACAAAGAGAGAAGTAAAATGGCTCTGTCTTCAGGGAGTTCATATTCTTATGGGAATAGATAATCCATATAGAAGAGTGGTAGACAAAAATGTTTGTTTTCTTTTTTCTTTTTGGTCTTGGAAATTAAAAAAAAGATGATAAGTGTAATAATACAGCAATCATTTGACACACTATTCCTAAAAGCAGTTGTTTGCTCACAATTTCAGTTACAATTCAGGGCAAGAGGTAGAAAGCCAAGGGCAGGTTATAAAATGCACTTAAAGTAAAAATAATATTCCAGAAAATGGTCTTCTCTCTTCTATTTGAAGACTTCTAAGGAGGAAGAATTCATCATTTCTATCTTCATTATGTTACCACCAAAATATTATGTTCATTTCTGAGTACCACCTCCTAGGAAGAATGCAGACCAATTGAAACATTCAGAGGACAATGATTAGGATAATAGTGAGAGCAGCCCTAAAACCTGTACTATGTCAGAATCTGCTGAAGGAACTAGAGAGAGTTAGCTTCTGTCAATTCAGGGGTTATTTTTTATTTTTTTTGTCACAATGCCCTCCCACTATTCTCTTCAAACACATCTCTACCAGATAAGACACTCACTGGTTTACCTAGTCTTGCTCCTGTTTGAAGTTCAACTCTACACATCAACTGTACAAATCATCTTCAAATGTACAAGGTGGAAAAATCACTGCTAGGCAACAGTCCTTGTGAAAAAGATCTGAAGAGTTACTGGTCAATTGAAAGCTCAATATGAGTTAATAGTTTGATAAGTCAATTGTTTAATAAAGTAACCATGAACTAAATTAAAAGAGGCATAGTATAACAGATGCAAGCAGTCATAGTCCTCTACTCCCATTTCCCTGGTTCATATCATACCTCTTTGGAGTATCGTGTTCACTTCTGGGAGCTACATTTTAGTATGGGAATTTACCAGCCAGAAAGCATCCATAAGATGTTTACCAAGATGATGAGGGTCAAAGATACCATATGCATAGGATGATCAGTTGCAGGAACTTGGAGTATTTAGACTGGAGAAGGCTCAGAGACAACTCTAAGTTTTAGATAGAACTCTAACTCTCTTCAAGATAAATCAAGTCAACAAGCATTTATTATTTATTGTGGGCCAGACGCTGTGCTAGGGCTACAAATGCAAGCAAAAAAGAAAAAATGTCCTCCTTCAAAAATCTTAGATTATAATAGAGGAAGACAACATATAAAAGGGATTTGAAAAGTAGAAGGAGAGTATGGTAGGGAAAGAAATCTGAAGAGTCAAAAGTGGAACCTGGTGAAAAAAATGAAGGAGTAAACATGGCTGACCTGAGCACCTTCTTAAAATGAAGGTAATGGAAGAAATAGAACAATCTTAAAATACCTGGAAAGCTGTTATAAATGTAAGAGGGATCAAAAATATCTTGCTTTGACCCAGTAAGGATAACAATTAATGTATAAGGTAGACTGAATCTTGATCTAAGGTGGGAGGAAGGGAAACAAACCAAAACAAAACAAGTACCTTACAATAAAGTCATACCAAACTAGCTCCACTCTCTATAGAAGTCTCCAAATGAAGGCCATTTGTTGATGATGTTACAGATGATATTCTTGTTCAGTTATAAATGTACTGAATGGTCTATAATGTACCTTTCAACTCAGATTTAGTGATACTGTGAGTCTATAATTCTGCCTGAATCAAAAAAATTGCCATCATATTTCTAGAAGACATGATACTATATAATTTATATACATAGTCTGTATGTATGTCTCTGTGCGTATATTGTCACTATTACTGAGTTCGTTCTAAGAAAGATAAACAAAATTAAGCTGCATGTGCAAGTTTATTTCTCTCAAAGCTTGCCTAACATGTATATAGAGATGTGCATGGGAGTTCATTGTAGAAAATGAACCCAAGGATGGAGAGACAAAGGGGATCTTATAACTTCCAAGCAATTCCCTCTCACCCCTCCCTCCCTTCTTGGCTCAGGACGCCAATGTCGGCAAAAATTATAGTCTCCATATGTGTTAATCATAATATGAAAAAGGAATTTCTTTTTTATTAATTTATTTATTTTTGGTTTTCAACATTCACTTCCACAAGATTTTGAGTTCCAAATTTTCTCCCCATCTTGTCCCTACCCCCACCCCAAGATGGCATGCATTCTGAATATCCCTAATCTGTCCTCCCTTCTATCTCACCCCCTTCTCTTCTGCCCTTCCCCTTCAATTTTCCTTCAGGGCAGGATAGATGAGAAAGGAATTTCTTAATTGGGTAGATTGCAAATACAATAAGATAGGAAAATGTCAAAACGTCAGTTGAAACTAAAAATTCAGGTTGTCTGTGTTTCTTCTATCATTAACATGACATAATATAACATGACGTGTATATAGAATACTAAAATAAGAAAGGTCTCATTATTTTCATGATAGTATCTTGGTCAAGGTGCCTTGTCCTTGGCAGTCATAAACAGAAGAATGTTTCTGGTCATCTTCATCTGGCCTTGTAGTTGCTGACACAGGAAGGAGAATTTTGAGTTCACTCAGAGAGCAAAGCAAAGCATGTCTGTTATGCCAGAGCATGCAAAGCATTATGGTAGGTTAAACTCAGATTGGGCCAAAATGTCTCTCCTGATTGGCCAATCCAGGTTTTAGGCCTTTCTCAGGTGATGGGGGTTCAAAATGGCTTAGGGAAGAGGTCCACAATGTGTGTATATATGTATGTATTCATTTATGTATGTATCTACAAACACACAAATGCATACATGTACATATTATATACATATGTTATACAATATACATATATACACACAATTATACACAAAGTATATTATATATAAACATATATACACAGTATATACCTACAGACACCACATACACATGTACACAGTCAAAATACTCAAATAGATGTAAACTTCTTGAAGAGGGTACTCCTTCTAATAATACAGATTGAAACCTGCCCATCCTTGCCCATCTTGTTAAGACTCTTATACATGTCCTCAGTTCATTACAAGGGATAAACCTAATTTTCTTAGGGCCTGTTTATTTTTTTCTTTTGACTTAAAAATATGTATAGTGCCAAATAAATTCATTTAAAAATAAAATTGATTCTCACATATAATTCTATTATGGAGTTTTAGTGGAAGGTAAAATTTCTTAACATAGAAAAAAGAGAATTCTTTCACTTCTATCCTGGCAATGTTTTAAGGAATATCAAGAATAGTATATGATAGTTTTCTATAACATTTGTATCTGGTTTCATGGTGTATAGCTTTTTAGGGGAGGAGATATAATATTTAAAGCGAATGATAATGAATATGAGGCTACATTCAATTTAGAATAAACTTTCATGTTCTTAGGTACTATTAGAGATGCACATATCAATAAGATCTAAATAAGAAAGCTATTCTATAGTGATATTATATAAATGATTTTGATATAATCACTTTTATAGTAAAAGTAGAGAAGTGATATATGTGTGTGTATTTACTTCATGTTCATGCTACCCCATTTATTTTCTACCCCATTAGAATGGAGGCTCAATGCAAGTAGGAAATAATTCATTCTTTGTACTTTTAGTCCCTAGTACCTGCCACACAGTAAATATTTAATAAATACTAATTGATTAATTCAGAGGAAATCAATTTTAATGAATCTGACCTATAACATGCAAAGAAATGATTATCTGTGAGGCAATGAAACATTATTGATAATATATGAATATGTTCCCTATAGAAATGTTTTATTCCAATATTTATATTTATTAGTACTTTACTAAGTAATCTGGAAAGATTTTTCCAGGCCAGTATAAATGGGTTATAGTATCAACCTGAAACAAAGCCATTCCATTTACAAAAGTGTTTCTGGCATTATCTGGGTATTGGCATGTTAATACCTAGACATGCTGTCAAACACATTATCCACAATGTTGATTACTAATAACCATGAATCATGAGATTTTCTTTCAGGCATTTGTATCAGGACAATTTTTTACCCCATGGTATAATGGAATTTTGCTAAAAGGGATAAATTGATGAAATTCATTTTACTAATCAACAGGTCCTACAGATTTAGAGCTGGGGCTTCAGTATACTGTGCTAAATTCTCAAGTACAATTTCTCTCTTAAATTAGCAAGTGTGGCATAGCAAATAAAAAGACTAACAGTGGAGTAAGGAAGACCTAGATTCAGGTTGCTTCTCATAAGCATGGTAGCTGTGTGATCATACAGATGCTATTAAACCTCTAAATCTAGGCAAGTCAAGTCAACAATATTTTAAGTGCCTATTATATGCCAGACACTCTGCCAAACACTGGGGCTACAAATATAGGCAAATAAAATGTCCTGCTTTCAAGGAGATCACAGTGTAAAACCATAGTTTGCAGACATGTTGCTGATCTATACAAAGAGAGTTCCTACACTAGGAGTTTCCCAAACTGATGAAATTCCAGATTGAGACCAAAGAAGCTCTTTTAATTCAATGTGTTGTTGTTGTTGAGTCATTTCACTCATGTCCAACTCATCGTGACCACATTTGGGGTTTCCTTGGCAAAGATGTTGGATTGGATTGCTATTTTTTTCCTGTTATTTTTACAAATGAGGGAACTGAGACAAACAGGGTTAAGTGACTTGCCCAGGGTCACACATCTAGTAAGTGTGTGAGGATATATTTGAACTTGGGAAGATAAGTCTTCCTGACTCCAGGCTCAGCACTCTATCCACTGTGCCACCTAGAGAAGATTTCATGTTCGTTATTTCCATTCTCCTAGTCCCCTTCAGAAACAAATATTTCATTTCACTTGGGTGAGTAATTTAGAAATTTAGGTCAAGTTTTATTGTTGCTGTTATTTTGTTTTCAGACTGTTGAGATACCGGACATTAATGCCTAATCATATTAAAAACAAAAATATTCTAAATCATCTGATATTTATCAATATAGAAAAATAAAACATTCATGTTAGAATTATTTGCAATGATGAAATACTAGAAAATTTGCTAATAAATATAGAAATAAGATGAACATGTTCCCTTTACTAGCTGTTATTTGATATAATTTTTATAAATGTAGCATACCATAAGAAAAAAAAAATTAAAGATAAAAGCACAGCAAATGGATGAAAAACTATCCTAATTACTGACAATATGGTTAATCCAGAAAACCCCAAAGAATCTGTGAAGAAACTAATTGAAATAATAGAAGAGTAAATGATAGAAAAGCTTCAGAAAACATCTACCTCCCAGGGTTGTTTTAAGGATCAAATCAAATAATAATTATAAAGTACTTAGCACAATACCTGACATAATGTAAGTACTATATAAATGTTAGTATGATGATGATTGATGTTGTTAACAATGATGATCAAGCTTGGCCCTTAAAAGAGATGAGAAAACATACCTCTCTCTTATCTTTGTAGAAATGGGAGATTGTGGGTATACTGGATATACTCTCTAATTCGGTTGATATGCTGATTCTTAGGAACTTCTTGCCACCCCCCTTCTGCCCCCTGCTACCTTTTCCTTTTAAAACATTCTTCATGTAGGAGGTGTGAGAAAGATATATTCTGGAAATAAAGGCGATATAAAAACAGAAATTAAAGATTAAAAGTAGTAATTTTGTTGTCTTTTTTTTGATGTTTTACTTATTAGGTATCCCATAGTGCCTATCAGGATAATTTACACAAACTTTCCTATTTCAGAGATCAGTGATTTATTGATTTTTTTGTGTTGCTACTTCCCCTTCACTGATGGAGTCTCTCTGGCTTAAGGAGGAAACAGTATAGCCTTGGATCTAATGTACAGAAAGTATACATCCAAAATATCCAAAGGTTATTCTTTGAACTTATCCAAGCTAGTCCTTAGACCATAGAAATTCAAGTTATCATCAGCCTGTAAATGAAAACTTTTTAGTATGGCAGGAAAAAAGTAGACTTTACATTCCATTGGCAAAGCACTCAAGTACCTGAATCACCTCCTCTTCACAATGAAGCACTGGAAGTGGGCTTTTCAGAAGAAAGTTGTGCACATAATCAGTATCTAATAAATATTTGCGGTATAATGGCCCTCACAGATAAGCTATTACTTGACAGCAAGGCATAAATGTAGAGATCATCTAAAGCCCAGTCTAGGTTTCTTCTCCCTACCTGAATCACGAGCATTATAGAATCTGATTCTTTCATTAAGGAGAAAAACTTCTACAAGATCAGAATCAAAGGAATAACTCATCCAATAGGATTATTATCTTAACAAAATCTACAAAATATCATTTCCTGGGGTTATCAGTTATAATGCCATCCTGTAACTGTTTATACAGAAAGATTCTTTGGAAGATTATTCTTGAAGTGGAGGGCAGTTAAGTGGTGCAGTGGGATAGAGCACCAGGTCTGGAATCAAGGAGACAAATCTTCAGAAGTTTAAATCTGGCCTCAGTAACTTATTACCTATGTGACCCTGGGCAAATCACTTAACTCTGCATGCCTCAATTTCCTTATTTGTAAAATGAGCTGAAAATGGCAAACAACTCCAATATCTTTGCCAAGAAAATTCCAAATGAAATCATGAAGAGTCAGACAGTTGAAACAAATGAACAACAACAAATTCTTGGAGTTTTTACCATTCAGTTCTGTCAGATTGTAGATACATATGTGTGTATATATGTGGGCAAAATTGCATTATATATTATACTAGATAATTTATAACATGTGCTATATAATGTATTATGTATCATGCATTCTATATAGTACATTGTATTACGTATATGCATATACACACATGCATATATATACAAATATATATGTATATATAAAATATTACATTATATACTATATAATATATAATCATATACAGTTATATATAATGCATTATATATTGTATATTATATGTGTTATGTGTGCATATATACAGGAATATATATACATTTATATATGCACAGATATGTATATTCTAGATTACATACCATCTGGTAGGAAATGTGTGTTATATGGTAAACTTGAAGAAAACTTCCACTTTCCCATGTTTTTTTTCCTATTTAAACAATTGCATGGTGATAGTGTCACTGATGATCCCAGGAAACAATGCTCTGTTGATATGCATATACACATATGTTCATGTGTTAAGTATGTATAATACATGCAGACATATGTACCCTACACAACCATGTATAATCTGATCCCTGCATTACTACTACAGCAATCACTAAGCTGTTAAAATAAAATAGATGCAGCTAAGTATAGGTGTGTGGGAATATATTTGCCAAGATACTTTTCAAATCAAGGATTACTCTTCATTTATTTTATTGATGGTTTTTATGATTATGTACTTCATGTCACTGAAATTATTCTATTATTTCCCTAATTATCCAGAAACCAGATATAGATGATGTTATTCATACTTTTTATCTTGAGATAAAATGAGGTTTCACTGAGAGGTTTACTTTGTACTCTCCATCAAGATACAATATGGTAGAACAAAAAAGAAAAAATTGTAAATTGCCATAATAGCGTAACCAATTTCATACCCATCAGATAGGTCCAAAAATCTTCTCATGTTTAGAATATTTTCATCCTCAAAATAAAATTAATATGATATAAAATTTTTGGAAAGGTTGTCATTTATGATATGGATCACAAATTACCAGAGCAAAACAGACATACTAAGCAAAATTCCATTATTCATTTTCCGTATAAAATTCACAGTAATTTGTGTGGAAGGAGAAATGAGGCCCACTGACTCTTTCAAGAAAGCCAATTATGCAGCTAAAATTAGATCCCAAATATACTACATGGATCTATATAACAATGATTTTGCCTACAATTGTCATTTTTACTACACTTCATGGATATTCAATCTCCATCTTAATGGAGTTTTCTCCATATAAAATATATCAATATTTAAATGTGTACAACCTATAGTCTGTTGGCAAAGAAATTATTTCTTTCCAGGTCATTTCCTGTCTGGCCTTACTGTGCAATCTGTCCATTTAATATGACACTATAGCTCTTCCATCTATTTGAGCCTGAACTTTAACTTAAAAGTGTTTATTCAGAAGCAAATCATGGATTTGTTCAGAGTCATGGGATTTTTTTGAGGAGTCATAAGCATTTTTGAAATGATAATGGGTATGATCTATACATGAAGAAAATACTTCTTTTTAGATGTGAATTTCACTGAAAAGGTCAATTTATGCTTGATTTTTAAAAATTTATCTTTTGGTCATTTTGCTTACAAATTTTCCAAAGAAGGTAATTAAAGCCTTATTTTCAACTATTCTGGCTTTGGGAACTTCACTGGTACTAACAATGTGTTTAGTACAAAGGATATTTTAAAGTTATTCTTGAAAGAAAAAATATTTTCCTTAATTGTTGAGCATTGATTACTTAAAAAAAAAAGGTATTTCCTTTAGAAGTAGATTAATGTGAGGTCTCGTATGAACCATACTTGGAAAAGATAGCATAATGAATGCAGTGGTTGATTTTGCAATTAGAGAGAAGCATTGTTTCTCCATACTCAGATTTGGTTCTTTTTTTAAAATCCTTCCACCAGTAATAAGTAACTATCTCTAGTACATCTGCCAATGAAATCACAGGAGCATGAATAAGGTCAAACACCTTTGTTTTAACTTATTTCCTAGTGCCCAGAGTATCCTGAAATAATGAGAAAGGGAAACTAGACAATATGTAGAAAAGCCAACTGCCAATAATGGGACATCTGAATTAAAACTTATAAAGGTGCCTTTATTAGTTTTCTATACATATATAATAACTGAAAGGAAAGACACTACTTTACCCATGTTAGCAAGCTGAGAAAAGTTTATGAATACAGATCTTCTGAGAAGTTACTCATATGAGTTCTCATATGAGACTGTAAGTAACTCTTGATATTTAAATAGTTCTTTGGGACTATTAATTTATTAATTGAGGGTCTGCATTCTGTGTTCATCTTTAAATGAATAAATACATATATGTATATGCATATATGAGGGTATACATACATGTGCACTCTGTTTACACATTGTAGACGTATATATAATTTTTGACATCGATATCATGAAGTGTGTTATTAAAAGTGGAGAGTCTTCATATATTGGATATGCACATATTTCCCCAATTTTCCCAGATCAGTGTATAAAAGCTATTAAGAAATTGCCTTTAAAATACATTTAGGTTCTTTGTGTCATGAACTTTTGCAAAGTTATACTTCTATTTAATTTAGACTAGTGTCACACAAAGTTTTTTTAGTTGCTGTAATCTGATGAGCTTTGCTAAAATTCTTAAGTATTTCTTTTCTACGTGAATTATTGTCTAGCTTTTCTCCTTTATATAATTGCTATTGCCTGTAGTTCATTGATTTTACCCTAGTGCAAGATTTTAAAATTATCCCTAAAATGTCATTTTCAATTTGACCAAATCCTAGCCTGTGGAGATATTACTGGTTTCCAAATATGTCCTTCAACTATTATCTATACCTTTCTACTTCAAGTCATAAACAAATCTGATCACTAGTCCATCTATGTCTGTACTAAAATGAATGAGTGTTCTGACTAAACAACATAAAAAGGATTACATTTCCAAAATTCTCCCATCATTTACTAAAAGAGCTTTAAAATGTCAATATGTTTTATTTATATTCTGTGACTTGTTTCAAAACATACCATCAAGGAAGCCTTGCTAAAAGCAAATTGGTCAATAGCATTTAGTCTACCACTGCATCAGCAAAACAAATTTATGTTCCTCTAATTAATATCGATTCAATGTTGACAAAATAGCTAAATACAGTCCAGAAGACAATGAGAGTAATATCAAAATGATTCTTTTTTTTTAACAAAAGATTGGCAAAATGCAAATCTCTACAAAATCCTCCATCTATAATTATTCCCCTAAACTATTATCAATGTTGCACATAACTTTAGAAGCAACAAAAAGCAGTCAATTAAAAATTATCTCTGATATGCTGAGTAGCTTTAATGGCACTTTTAAAATTAGATGGAACAATTGAAGGAGGAAGAGAAGTAATGAGCACGTACCTACTATGTGCTAGACTTTGGAAACAAGTGTTCTCTTTGACTTAAAGTAAGATGAGAAAATTGTTTCTGGTTGATTTCTTTTTCAAAGAGATTTTATGAATGAGTTGCATTAGGGTATCTTTGCTATTTCTATTGCTTTTAAAATACTCACAAAGCCCTTCAAGGTATGATTTCCTATTTAAGTGTACCTTTTTTTTTATACAAGTTATAAATATGGGTCAGAATTTTCTGAAAAATAATTGACATATCTATAAAATGCTCTTTTCCTAAGTAGCAACAGAAAAATGTATTTCCCGTTATTATAAGTGGATAGATAGATATGTATATGTTTGTTGTTCAGTTGTTTCAGTCATGTCCATTTCTTTGTAACCCCATTTGGGGTTTTCCTGTTAAAAACACGGTAGTATTTTGTCATTTCCTTCCCCAGCTCATTTTACAGTTGAGCAAACTGAGGCAAAGAGGGTTAAGTGATTTGTTCAGGGTCACATAGCTAGTAAGTGGCTGAGGCTGGATTTGAATTCAGGAACAGGAGTCTTACTTAGTCCAGGCCAGTACTCTATCCATTGTGCCACCTAGCTTCCAGATATGTACACATGTATAGACAAATATTTGTATATGGAAAGGTGAAGGGAATAAGCATTTAGGCACTGTGCTAAGTGCTTTACAAACATTATCTCATTTAACCTCACTACAACACTGAAAGGTAGGTGCTATTACTATCCCCTTTTTAGAGTTGAGGAAACCAAGGTAAATAGAGGTTAAGCAACTTGCCCAGGACCAACAGATAGTATTTGAGGTTGGATTTGAACTCAGGCCTTCCTGACTCCAGGCCCTTAACTCTATCCACTGTGCTACCTAGTTGTCTACACACACACAAACACACAAACACACACAGTCATGAACATAATATACACAGACATATATACACATATATTACACACTTACAAGTAATTTTTATCTGTATTAGATGCTAGTTATTACACATTAAGAGCTCTGAACAGAATTAGAAACTGGAACAACTGTTATTTGCCGGACAGGGAGCTTTAATATATAAAGAAAATAGTCAGAAAAGGAAAATTTGGCTCATTTTTTACTTTGATTCTAAATGAGAAAGATGCTTTATATAATAGGTAAGGAGCAGGCCTAGATATCAAAGGACCTGGGTTCAGTTTCTGTTTGTGACACATACTGGTGCTGTGACCCTTGCCAAGTCATTTAACATCTTAGTGCCTTACATAAGTCTTCTAAAGGATGAATTGCACAAATAATGTTTTTAACTGAATCCTATTTTCTTCCAAATTGGTAATGGGATAATGAAATCACAGATTTGGGGATACCCATACACATTCACACACCTCCACACTCCCCACCACATATGTACCATTCATTTTAAATTTCATTCCACTTTCACTCAATGTTAATAAAAAACAAATTAGTCTAAATAATGATTAATGTAACTACTAGAGTAAATATGAATGTCTGGGGATCTTGTATTAGTCAAACAAGTCAGCATAGGTATTGAGTCAGCTTCAGAAAGCTCTGAGATAGTCAAATGGAAACAATGAGTTTTCTGCTCACTTCTCTTCATAGAATCATTTGCAGAAGAGCAAGCAAAAATTCAGAAGTGAATGGAAATGGGCCCATTATGATTAATGGATAATGACCCTCCCATTCGTATTTACTCCTTTTATATTTTGTATTTAGCATGTTGTCATGGATAGAACCCCGGCCCTATAATCAGAAAGACCTGGGTTCAAATTTCAACTCAGGTGCTTACTAGCTAGGTGATCCTATGAAAATTGTATTCAACAACTTCAAAGGTCCCCTTCAGCTCTAAATCTATGATTCGGTGATCTGCATAATATGTCATATACATCATTTGGGCTTGAGCAAAAGGGGATGGACCAGTTGGAATGATCTGTCAGGATATACCAGCATACCTATACCATATGCTATGTATTCTAATTGTGCATGCTGCCTCTTCCAACTTCCTACCAGTTGAGTTCTCCCTGTCCCTTGAGGGCAGGAACTTTTACCTTTTTGTCTTTTATATCTCCAGTGCCTAGCACAGTGACTGGTGCATAGTCACTTAATAAGTAATTTAATAAATGCTTTTTTAAAAATTTAATTTAATTCTCCACTTCTCTGAATCCTACTGAGTTGACAAAACTCAAGTCAAGTCTCTCCTTTTCCAAAGGCCTTTTCTGAGCATTTAGTCCACAGTGACTTCTGCTCAGTAGCACTCAATTAATGTTCACATTTTTACTTTTTGTCTGTATCTTCACAATTAGAATTTAAATTCCTGATGGTTAAAGATTATCTTAAGTCTTGGTACTAACCAATGTCAACTTACATAATACCTGGAATAATAATGTCTGGGTATTTCCAAAGCGTGGTATCAGATAATTGAATCAGTCAGTAAAAGAAATCAAACATTTATTAAGTTCTTACTATGTGCCAGGGGCTGTGTTTAAGGGATAAGGATACAAAGAAAAGGGCAAAAACAATTCCTGCCCTCAATGAGCTCACCTTCTAAAAGGGAAGACAACACACACAGAAACCTGTACATAGAAGATGTACTTGGCGCATACATGGTGGTCTCAGAAAAGAAGGTCTTAGCAGCTGGGTAGTTGGGACAAACTGAGGAAAACCTCCTGCAGATGGTAAGATCTGAGCAGTCTTGAAAGAAGCCATAGAAAGGAACCTGGAGATGAGGAGGGAGAGTGGTCCAGGCCCAGAAGACAGCTAGTGGAACGGCTCAGCTTTTTGTGTGAAGAACAACAAGGTGGCCAATATGGATGAATTTTAGAGTGAAATATAAGAATCCTGGAAAGGTAGGAAGGGGCCAAGTTGTGAAAGACTTTGTATGTGATCCTGGAGGTGATAGATGACAGTGGAGCTGGGGGTGAGCAGGATGGTCAGACCTGTGCTTTAGGAAAATTATCTTTGGGTTTACCCAACACTACATCAGTATGGTCATTTACTTTTGGGCATCAAAATGTACCTCCCTTTAGGCAGAACTGCCTCAGGTAAGGGGACGGGAGAAGAGAGGACAAGGGAGGAAATTTCTAGATTTCTTTCTCAAAAACCAAACCTTAAACCCAATTCACTCTTGATTTCAAGGTTTGGACAAAAGTAGGTCCCTACCCAAACACCACTTAATGGTCATTTTTTGGGTCCTATGGGCTCAGAGTGAATGTAAATAGTAACTGTTTCTCTTTTGACCAGCAACCCTGAGGGTCTTTCCCTTACAGTTTGAATTTTTTTTATAATTAAAGTGGTCATCCCTTGACTCACTTCTTAAAGAGACCTATTCATTGAATGGGCTTTGCCTTACTCAAAGTGAGAACCTGAAAAGATCTTTGCTTAAAAGGGCCAAAGTCTCCCACTGCATCCTGGGCCTTCTTCAGTCATCCTGATCTATATCTGGCCACTGGACTCAGATGGCTCTGGAGGAGGAAGTGAGGTTGGTGACTTCGCATAGCCCTCCCTCACTCAAATCAAAGTCAGATGCAAGTCATATCATCATCTCCCTGATGTCATGGTCCTCTTTAAGAAGGAAAGACAAACCACACACAATGGCATAGTACCTACCACCCAGCTGACTGTTCAATTAATATTATTGATTGATAGATTATTGTTGGCTTGACCTGAATTATTTCCATTTTTATAACTGGATGGAGATGGGTGGAAATTGTTTGTTTTATCCTGATATTTTAGCTTCCAATATCAATCATTTAAGTGAAAAAAGCCAAAATGGAGTTTTAACTCAAAATATAACCCTGCTTTTAACAGAGAATCACATTTTCTTGTCTCTAGTCTGAGTGCCCAAGCTTACAAAGGTTGATAGGATTGAAAAGCCACATTTAAAAAAGGTCAACACTGGGGTGTGGAATAATCACTAGGCCTACTTGTGCTTGTGGAGGCAAATTAAAGACAAAGTATTCAATCATGTCAAGAGAGGGGATTGTGAAAGAACTGTAACACTCAATTGCCAGCACTCAGAAGCCTTTTCCCGTAGCTAATGTAGACTCGGATAGATTGCTGTTTATAGTAACATTATTGTAAACTCACCTATGAATTTCCTGTGCTAATAACTAGACTGATTTTGAAATTTCCTAACATGGGTGGTGGTATAAAAACGCTTGGGAAATGTAAAGGTAATAATATGCCTTTGATTAATTAATCACCAATTAATTTATTTCAACTAGAAGGCTCTGCTTGTAAGTTAATAATTTTGAATTCTAATATATAAATATATATTTAAAAATGCTGTTTATGTTCCTCTTTCCATCTTTTTTTTATTCCTTTTCATTCTTTTCATTTGGATATGTTCTTTGAGCTGAATAGTCACCCATTACTCCATAATGCTGATATAAGCATCATGAACATGTAGCACATTAGCATCTCTCACTCAATCTTACATATTCTCTCTTCCTGATACATCTGAAATCCAGTCAGACTTCATCCAGTGCCTCCCTTTACCAAAAATGTTAAAGGGGAAAGCAAATCTTGAGGCTATTTTCCTTCTATCATCAACCTTCTCCCCCAAAATGAATAACAAAAATACAGGATTTGGGGGCTATTTTCAGTTATTTTAAGTTAGCATTTTGGGGGGGACTTGGTCTTCATGATCTATGGTTTAGTACAGGGAGGTCTCAGTTTGGGAGTTCTCTAAAACAATTCAGATCTGGAGTGCATCTGTAATACATAGTTAGTTGGCAGTATAGCACAGGGGAATGAGTTCTGGATTTGTAATCAGAGAACCTCAGCTTGAATCCTGGCTTGGCCATTTACTTTCTTTTCAAGTCTATTTTCTGTGAGAAAAGATTGTATGAGCTGGAATGAGAAAAGAGAGAAGGACTTGAGTTGTATAAGGAGAAAAAGGAAATTATGAAGGTAATATGGAGGTCTGTGAACTTGTGAAGGATGAAGATTGGATTTGAGAAAGAGAAAATTGGAAAAAAATTAAGTAAAACATGAAGAAAAATAATGTTGAAGTTTGGATTCTACTTCTGGCTTCTGTGTGAGAAAGCTATAGGATAAGAAGCATGAAAAGGGATAAAGTATTGCACTTAATAAGAAAGAGAAGGAACTTGTGAAAGTGATTTTTAAATGATTTACACTTGTACAGAAAACTAAAGATTGAATTTGAGGAGGAAGAAATTTGGAAGAATTTAAGGATAAAATGAAAAAGACAAATGGGCTGAAGGAAGACTCATGAAGGATGAAATGGATTGAGAAATAAATATCTAAAGAGAGAACTTAAGGAATAGGTATTTGACAAGGCAAATAAGAAAGGTAAATAAAGCCAACTGGTGAAATCTATAAGGGGTTAGTGAGAAAAATGAAAAAGTTTTTGGCAGGCCAGGTGAGTTGCTAAGATGAAAGTGTGTAAAAATCTTAATCATCTTCACTGCTGGTAAGATGTAAACACCGACAAGCAGTTAAAAAAAAACAAGTTTGAGAATCTGAAGCAGTATGGAGGGTATGCACTGTTTATGATATTTGCATTTCTGATAAAGCCAAATAAATGTTCTCTGTATTCTAAGTATAGACTGCTTTGAGTGTCAGGTTATGGGTTTAAGAAATGCTTCTCCATGATCCAGCTTATCAAGGGCATCAGAGTGTTCACACATACACACTCACTATATGCATGTATGCATGCACATACACATGCACACACACCAAGAAACAGGGTTAGGAGAAGGAAAGTACGTGGAGTGGCAGAAAGAAACAATATTCATGAGTCTGTAATGTGGAATTATGTTACACAAAATAGAAAAGGGAGAAAATATATATTTGTACACTTGGAATTAAAAAAAAGTATTCATGATGAAGGAAGATTTGGATGCTATTAAGAAAAGTCAACCACTTGTATAATAAGTAATAATAAAATGGAGCCATAAACAGCATCAGGTGAGAAATCATCCATTAAGAGTAAGAAGGAAAAATAATGAAGAGAGAATGGCAGTGATTGGTAATATCCTACTCAGGAGTAGTGAGGTAGCTATGCATCAAACTTATGATAATAATAGAAAGTTATCTTCATCAGGCATATATGCATCACACAACAGAAAACACCCTCAAAATCTGTCAAAACAAATAACTTATGCACATTGGTGATGATTCACATAGGGACAACTGATACTGCCAAGAAAATATTGCTGAAAAATATAAAATCTTGGACAAAAACCTGAGGCCATAGGAAAGAAGGGTTTTTTGATTTGTCTGTTTTACAGCTGCCCATTGAAGATAATGGATACATAAAAAGGACATTTGAATTAATTTGGGAAATTAACAACTATCTCTGAAGATGGTTTCAAAATGGAATTTAATATCTGGGACATGACTTTAAATATAGGAAGGACAGAGTTCCGGGTCTGGGGTAGAGCACAATTAACAAAAGCTTATAAGAAAAAGTTTAGTATCTTGCTAATCTAATGCAAATATATTTAAACAGAATGGGAGGGGGGAATTCTTCTTACATATATTTTATTATGGGTTTATTTTAATGCCCTAGGAATTTATCCAATATTTTAGAAAATGTGGCATGTTCAGCTAATAAATATGTATACTCCTTTTGATGCCCATTCAGTACTCATCAGAATGTATATGTAACTGTTTTATAAAATTCTTTTTATATTCTTCCCTCTTGTTTATCTTTTTTGTTAGATTTGTCTATACCTGAAATTGTCACATTGATGCCCCAAGGTATTATAATTTGGCAGGCTATTTCTCCCTGTAGATTGAACAGTTTTTTCCTTTAAGTATTTACATGCTTTGCCACTCAATGCACTGAGTATTGATATTATTTCATTATCTATGATGTTTTGAAGTACGATGTAATTTAATCCCTTCCTTATCTCTTTTTAACTGTTTTATTTCTTTGTATCATTATTATGACTTCATTAAAAAAGAAAATCACCTGAGAAATAAGTACTATTTCAATCTCTCATTTTAATGCTGCATTTTTTTAATGTTTTAAATACTTGTAAATGCTTGTAAACTCCATATGTATGGATTCTGCTTTCTAATCCATTATATTGCTTTTTCTACTTTATGGCTGAATTCATCACATTTATACACACACAAACACACACACACACACACACACACACACACACACACACACGTGCTTGTTAATTGCAGTTTTCCTTCCATACTATCTTCTTGTAGTATTTCATCCATTTAACTCTAGTTTCTTCTTTACAATGAAAAAAAAAAAAGATAAAGAAGCAATGAGATAGATAGTAGTAATCAATAGTTGAATTAGTCTAATGCCACTTCTCTTCCTCTACCTTCATGTAGCCTAGACCCTAACTACTGATTCCTATATTCTCTTTCTTTCCCTTTTAATCTCCTCTTTGTGATCCACTGTTTAAAGCTGACTAGTTTTGTTTCTGCCACTTCTACCTCTGTGTCTACTATTCCTCTCAAAGTCCCTCTGTTCCTTCTCCCTATCTCTATTTCTCTCTTGAATATAGATTTCTATAACAAAGACTGTCTGAGTGTGTTCAACCCTCCTCTGCCTTTTCCAGATAAAAGTGAGGTCCATGAGATGACCACTTCTGCCACCCCTACCCTCGATATTTGTATGGCCTTATTCTAGTACTCCCAAATTACTATGTGAAAAATAGTAAGGTTTTTAAAAAATTTTTTTGTCCTTACTTGTTTCTTATCTAATGTATTCCTATTCTCCCATTTTCTATTTTGTTTTCTTAAAATAAATAAAATCAAATTGAACCACAGTAGATCCTATATTGATGTTTCTTAACTCCTTCTAAAACTCTTGAACACAGTGTAATTGTGAAGGTCCGTCAATTTAATTAATTATATTCTTTCATGAGCATTATTTAATCCTTCCAAATGCTCAAACTTCAAGGTTTCTTCTATTCTATTTTGATTCCAAATTTTTCATACATATCTTGTATTTTCATCAAGAATACTTGAAAGGATTGTATTTTACTAAAGGTTCATGTATGTACATGTATATATAAGTGCATATGAATATACATGTGACATAAATTTACCTGTACTTACATAAACATTTTCTGCTGTAGGATCATACTCTATCTTGTAGCATACATTATTCTCAAATGTACTTATTTATCTTTTGCCTTTTATATTCCAAGATTTCCTTTCCTTTTAACTAGGTACAACATAATCTTATGTGCTGGTGAATGTGCTTCCTTGGTGTTCAAAATCTCTTTCTAGATGTTTTTGGTATTCTTTTTTCCTCTATCCTAGGAAATCTGGATTTCAGCTTTGACAGTCATAGTTGTTTCATTTTGATGATTTATTTTAGTAAGTGACTGAATAATTTCTGTTTTCACTTTATCCTCTGGTTGTAATAAATGAAGAAATCAACTCATCCTTCATCATCCCCCCCCACAAGGTTTATTATTTGTTTTTCAGGGAATCCAATGATTCTCAAATGCCATCTCCTTGAACTGCATTTTATGTCTCTCTCTTTTTTTTTGATAATAGATACTTCACATATTCCTCTGATTATTGTTTTTTGAATTTGATCAATTATTTCCTATTGGATCACTGAATTTGTTCTATTCTATTTTTGGGAGAGTCAAATAGTTAGATAAAATTTTCCATCTTTTGTCCTTGGAAATTCAATTTTTAAAATTTTTTCCTCAGGTTTCTTCTCCTCCTCTTCCTCCTCACCCTTCTCTCTTCCTTCTCATCTTTTTTGATGCCTTACTTTTACTTATAATAGAATTGATATTTTCTTCTGAGTGTACCTTCTAACCCATATTGTTTCTTTGATATTGTTTCTTAGATGGTGAAGATTTTCTTGGTTTCACTATATCTCTAGCTTCTGTTTCTAAATTGGGGATTATCCTAAGCAGAAATTCCTTCCCTCTCAAAGTCTTAGAAGGGTGGTTAGTGTTAGTCTTATCTATATTGCAGTCTGGATGTTGCTGACACTACCCTACCATAATTCTGGACAGGTTGACTGGCTCCTGGTCCCTATTCCATGCCTTCTTCTGCAACCCTGACCTAGAATAGAGCTATGAGCCCCACATTAGATCAGTCTCCACATTCTGCCTCAAAATTTTGCTTGCCTCAGCTTCCTGCTGGTCCAATTCCTGTTCTGGCCTCAGCCCCATCTCATTCCCTTCTCCTTTCTTCATCACCAATGAGAAGTTGGCTTTGTCCCCTGTTGCAGAAATGACATAATATATTTAAAGCATCTTGTAAACCTTAGAGTGCTATGTAGATGTTAGTTATTGTCATTGTTCTTATTGTTACTCAGTCTTATTTCCTTATATTCCACCATAATTCACTTTCTGATTTCCCCTTTGTTGATGAGTACAGTCCTGTGACTGGGGTACAAAGGTGCTTCAACCTCCTCCTCTTTAAGGAAACTTACTGTTATCCTAACTATATTTTTCCCCACTGCCAAACAAGACCACTTTCTGCCTCCCCAAATACCACAGTGTCTTCTCACACTGTCCAACCTTTGTACATATTGTGCTTGCAAATTTAATTTTCACTGAATCCCCTCTTCCTCAGCTGAATTCCCACCCATCTATGAAATTCCAACAGAATTTCTATTTCCTCCATTAACTCTTCCCTAATTCCCTCTCATATAACCATTTTGCTATTATTTAACACAGTTATTAATATGCTATATCATAAGTGGAAGAGATCTATAGTAGATAGATTGCTGAGCTCAGAGTCAAGAGGTCCAGTACTCAAATCTCACCTCTGACACTGCTTGTATGACCCTACCCAAAGGAGTTTAACACAACTGTAAAAGTTTATTAACTAATCAATAGGTTCTATTCTGCATTGGTGTCAATAAGATCCTTGCACATTTTACTTCTCAGTGATGGTATCTTATCCCTCTACGGCAATGTTTCTCAAAAGGTTTTTGGTCTTTTTTGGTTTGATTTTTGGTTATGGCATATTATTCTGTGAGGAATTATGCCACATACAACATTTAGACTTTTAATACTCTGAAGATGTTGTTGATACACACGTCATTGCAAGTGTAAGTTCCATAAAACTCAGGGGAAATACACATGTTATTTCAAGTATAAATTCAATATAATTTGCCTCATCTAGAGAAACTTAGCATATTCTTTGAAGAATTAATGTTCTACTAATCTGAAATCTCTTTGATGGCTAATCTAAACATCATCTCTCCATCAGTACCATACATGAAACTCTCTATGAAGGAACCACTTAAGAAGTGTTTGGTTCAGTTGTCATGCATATATACTATGTTATTTGTCATTTGTATACTGTTTTAAAGTTTGTGAAGCTTCATCCTAATAGGAAAATTATGTTCATTATCATAACAAAGCTCTGAATATGTAGTCATTTAAGATAGATTCACTATTAAGCAATTTGTGCTAATGAAGCAATAAAAATTTCAGTATTGATCCTTATTGTATATCACACTCATATGCCCCAATTTTAACATGCCAGAAACAACTAAAGGGAACCCATTACTTCCAAAGTGTGGGACACCTTTCACAAAGGAAGATCACAACTCCTCTATCCATAATTCATATTCTGAGAGTTTCCTGATGCTGAGAGAGATAATATGATTTGTCCATGACTATATAGCAAAGAAATATCTGAACTCAAGTTTTTTTTTTGGTCCTAAGTTTATTGCTTTGCTAGGTAGAGGTGTGCTGGGACCAGCTTTAATTAACTTGTGATAGCAAATTGTTAAATTTTCAGAATAAGCACTTAACATCTCAGAAATCAGCAAATGCTACAAATCAGAGCTTGGTTTATTGTTCCATTGATCTGTAGACTTAAGAAAGTGTTAATAATGCAGATTAAATTTCTCAGTGTGTATGTGCATACATTTTCCTCCACTATCCAGAACACAGGTTATTAAATATCTATCAGCACACTCTATATTACTCCATAAATATATTGCTTGATCTCAGTAGGGGGTGCAGTAGAAGACTCAGGAAATGGAATTATCACCAAACTTGAGGCCGGTGATTGGAGGCTATCATCATCATCATCACCATCATTATCAGTGACTTTTAAATAATTCTTTAAGGTTTACTATGTGCTTTACATGCACTATTTCACATGAGCCTTGCAGCACCCCTGATTCTACCTAACTGTAACAATTACAATGTGTAAACTTCTTGGAAACAGATTTTCCTTCTCTAGCCACTGCTAGAAGGCCTTTTTCTTCCCCTCTACTTTGTACTAATTTAGACAGATGGTAGGTAATGGTATACATGTATTAGAAACTCTTAAACGTGTAGCTCTTACCTTAATTGGCAACTAGCTGAGATGATAGAGATTGAAAAACTTCACCCAGTTGTGTAGGGAGAGGAACTAGGGAAACAATTTGGGTTGCTTTGCCAGTATGGGAACAAGAGGGCAATATTCCCTGAGTAGAGAATATTTGTTAACTGATGTGAGTGAGGAAAAATACAAGGGGGATTTGGTCAACCTAGGCAAATCTGATGTTTGAGCCAAATATCTTACGAACGTAACTAGATCCTGCTTCAGGGTAAGACACTGTCTGTGCTGAGACTAATGTCTGGGGGGAAAATGCAGCAAAGGGAATAATATATGAAATTTTACTTTTAATTAATAATGTGTGAGGAAAAAATTAATTGCTAGCTTTTGAATTAACTAGTTAAATGTGAATGCATTCTATTAAGAATAGTTTCACATTAAATATAATATAGTGCAGGCTTATGTGTGTATGGTTATGTGCTTAAAGAATCAAAGGATTTTTTTTTATTTGGAAGGGACCTTGAAGATTATATATGTATTACTTTATGTTCTTAGATAGCCTCAGGTGATAGAAAATGCAATTCTTATAAGCAAGCGAGAAAACTACTGACATGAAAATCAATAATAGTCTCTGAAGGAGTTGCTTCAAAAGCCCATAAAGCCTCCACAGATACAACATATATCTGAAAGAATTTCTGCTGAATAGGTTTAATGTTAAATAGCAGTCAGGATCCCGACTCTTGAGTGACTCACTCTATGTTTAATGGTATACTTTCGTGAAATATATCACAGATATTTTCATTTGGCATAGATAAAAATGTTGCTCATTTTAAAGAACATGGCTTATCAAGATCTTCATCATACAGAACTTTAGCAAATGATCATAAAGTTCAATATCACATAATGTGAATGTAATAAAACTGTTTTGGGTGTGTGGAGAAATGAAGAATGGGGATGGAACCTATTGGATGAATCCTAAGCCTCTGAGAGAGTTATTTACTGGTAAGGAAGAATTGGAGAGGAAAAACAGCAGCCTAATAGCAGGTAGAAATCAAATTATCAAAGAGACAGAGATTATCCAGAGTTTACTTTGAAAGGAGACCAAGATTGAGGTATTAATCTAGCTATAAATCTTTCTACTTGCCAATCAAACCTACTGGGCAATAGTGTGACTGAGATGGGCTAGAGATGAGATTAGGATAGTGAAGGTTAGATCCCTCCCTCCCATCCCTGCCTGAAATCAAAGCACATTTTCTATCTGATTTCTCCATTCTAATAACTTAAAAGTGATTTTGTCTTTGATAAAAATTTTGATGGAGCATAACTTCTAGGTGACCTTTGTTTATTCTTAATCATGAACAAGGTGTTGCAAAAGAGACCAGTAAATAGCTTGCAGCTACATAAAAAATGAACAGGATAGAGTTTTGAATCTTGGTCTCAAAAAACTAGTCTTTTTTTTCCTGTAGGAGTATGAAGGTTCTGAATTATAATTATGATATATAATTTCATGATATTTTATGACATAATTTTTAATAAACTTCAGAAAAGCAGAGTTTAAATTGGATCCAAAATTGCTTTGTGTCCTGCCCCTCATGATAAGACAAGATGTCAGGTAATCATCATGGTCAGGTGAGAGAATAGGTAGATGTGAGTCATCTTATCTTTACATTTTAGCCTAGTAGATGACCAGTGAAAAGAATATACAACTAAGGAATAGTTCTACCTAGTGGACTTTGGAAGGCTTGTTCTAAGAAAATTGCCCTAGGGCCAAAGTCCAAAGAAAGGACTAACTACTTCTGCACATTAATTAATTAATTAATTTTTTTTTAGGCAATTGGGGTTAAGTGACTTGCCAAAAGTCACACAGCTAGTAAGTGTCAAGTGTTTGGTCTGAGGCCAGATTTGAACTCAGGTCCTCCTGACGTCAGGGCCAATGCTCTTTCCAATATACCACCTAGCGGCCCCTGCACTTTAACTTTTGCTTTCTATATTAGACCCATCTTTGCCAAGGCAGAGACATTTACTGGTTACACAATAAATCTTTTATGTTTTCAGATATTGGGCTGAGCTAGGATGAATTTGGAGGGAATGACTAGTCTGAAGAGTGAGCTTGGTGGTGAGTTAGCGAAGTGACAAAAAGTGTGGGTGGGAAGGAATAAGACTGAGAAGTGAGTTAAAGTTGGAACAGATGATGAGGTTATAATGCCCTTTATAGTAATTTGAAGTTAAGATGAGACATATAAAACATAAGGCACATCCACTAAGATATGACCCAGGGCTCTATCCTAGTCTCTCTTCTTCCTCTGCATTATTTCATTTGGTGAGTTCATCATCTCCCATAGATTCAATTTTTGTCTCTATCTTGATCATTCTCATATTTGCTTATTTCCTAACTTTCTTAAACTCTCTCCTCTCCATATGTGAATCTCTAACTTCCTATTAAAATAGATGTCCTGTAAATTCAGTATGTCCAAACCTGAACTCATTACATCTTCCTCAAAACCCTCTCCCCTTCCATATTTCCATATTACCATTGAGGACACCACCATCTTCTCACTCACCCAGGCTCACAGTTTATGTGTTAACTTCAACTCCTCATGTTCCTCAATCCCCGATGCTCAATTTGTTGAAAATCCTCTTGATACTACTTTACAAGATCTCTGGTATGTGCCCTTTTCTTTCCTCTAACACTGCCAACACTCTGGTGCAGATAGTGATTACCTCATGCTTAGCCCATTGTAATAGCCTACTAGTTGGTCTCCCTGGCTCAAGTCTCTCTATACTCCAGTTTATCCTCCACTTATCCTTCTACCTAGTTTGATAAAAGTCATCTTCCTAAAACATATATTTAATGTCATTTCCCCTTTCCTCTGTTGAATAGACTCAAATTCCTCACTAATACCTCCAGGATCAAATATAAAAGCCTATGATTGACATTCTAAACCCTTCACAACCTCCCATCAGAGTCCCATAGCCAGAAAAGATAGAAAACATTACTTTAATCTATCCAATAGCATTCTGCCACTCTGAAAATATGCCTAAGAACTGGGATCCTTATATTTTTTCATGGGAAAAATGTTTGGTGTATCTGGATTATCACATTTCTTAGAAAAATGGAATAAGCTGAGGAAAGATAGGTGAAGGTATTAGGATTGATGGGAAGCAACTGGCCTAAAGCTTTCAATCAACAAGTGAAATTCTCACATTTGGACACATAGTATCTCAGAAGGAAATAATTAACAAATATGAAAAGAATAAATCACTTTGGGAAACTAAAAGAACAGATGTCTCTAGGATTTTGGTGGCAATTAGTAATTTTTGGAGGAACTGTGATATTTTAAACTCTCCTGATTATCTGACCAATAGTCATGAAGTTGAGAAGAAGCAAAAGGAAAAAGGAAAGCTGCAATAACCTGGAGTGAAATCACTGGAAATCATTAGGATAAGAAATGTTAGTAGTTACTTAAGAGCTTGGCTAGGTGCCTCACATTTTGTGTTGCACGTTGCATTACAGCACCAGGTTCAAGTATTTGGGGAAGTTTTATGCCAGGGAAATGAAGGCCAGTAGAAGCCACTGCATTTCCCAATAAAGGATTCTCCTAATTTCCAAGTGTGGAAGAGCATGTTTCTAATCTAAACTTTATAAACTCTTTCAAAACTTATTATAATTTATGTACTTAATAAATGTTGGCTTCTTAATATAAATTTTATTGACTTAATGGATAAATTTTCCCAGGTGCTAGCACCTTTCCTATACCAAACTGTGATATATCTACTTTGCATATAGTTGTATGCATTTTGTGTAATACCATACCTTTAATCAACAGGAACTTATTAAGTGCTGCCTATGTATAAAGCAATGTGTTATGTGCTTATTTATCCTTGGATAGAATGTAGTTTTCATGAATGAAGTAAGAGAATAGTTTGGTTTAGCTTTTGTACCCCCAGAAGATCATGCAGTGCCTGGCACAAAGTAGATACTTAATAAATTCTTATTGATTGACTAATAATGTTGCATCAATTGATAGGCTCAGAATACTCCACAAAGAAGAATCCATGTTCAATCACTTTAGTTGTTGTTGTCATTCAATCATTTCAGTCATGTCCAACTCTTTGTGACCCCATTTAGGTTTTTATTTTGTTTGTTTTTTAGCAAAGATACTGGAGTAGTTTGCCATTTCCTTCTTCAGCTTATTTTACAGATGAGGAGACTGAGGCAAACAGGGTTAAGTGACTTGCCCAGGGTCACACAGCTAGTAATCTGAGGCCAGATTTGAACTCAGAAAGATAAGTATCCCAGACTCAGGGCCCAGCATTCTATCCATTGCACTACCCAGATGTTCTGCACACTGATTATTTGACTCACTGCTTATTTTAACACAAGGGGAATAAGGTCCTGCTACTGGATTGTGTTAGATATTGTTTGCCTGTTACATTTCTATTTGTTTCAGTCTCAATTGTTTCACTTTTTCAATGCATTTCTTTGACTGAGTCTGTTGGGATGATATGAAAATGAATACCTGACAAAAGTTAAATTTAGAGATTGATCACACCATATTTTCCCACTAAATTTTCCTATTTTATATATTACATTTAAAGTATGTTTTCATATAATAATTTGAACCTAATTTGCTTTGGATGATTTTAATTTTCTTACTAATGGAACTATAGAAGATGCTAAATTTTGAGGACTAAGTTCATGACAGGATATAAGAAGCTTGTAAAATCTTGAGAACATAAGAAAAACTAACACCATTATAGTAAAAGAGGGAATTTGTCATGGTTTTTTAACTTACTGTCTTCCACAGGGTCAAACTGAAAGAGAAAAAACACAGTTTCAAAACAGTGCTGAGGGACAGAAGAAAAAAAAATATCTCTATACACTTTGCCAAATGTGTGTCAAGTTATTCTCATTCAGAAATTAATACCTCATTTGACAGTAGTTTTAAATCACATTTTAGCTAGCTTGAATGAAGACAGTAATATAGCATGTACAAATTTACCTAACAATAGAGAGTAAGCCTTTCAAGCCTTCTTTTGTCTTACTGCTGAAGTCAAGCAGATGATTTTATCAGAAAATTTAATTAATTCAACTTCATTACGGTTTGCATAAAAATAAAGATATGCTAATGTAGGTAAAATATAGTTAAATTTTCTTAATTGAGATAAATGCAGTTTCTTCCAATTCTGTGAATTTTTTTTCTATTCCATTGGGGATCTCAAGGTCACTATGCCAGAAAGGATCAAGATATAACTTTCTTCCAATTCCAACAGAATAAGAGTCTCCTCTATCCTGATACATTTAAGCAAGAAGATTATTTTTTTCTCTATTTTTTTCCAAGAATAAATAAAAGTTACCATTTGTATTTAGTTTTGTCTACTACCACCTATTCTTTGAGATCTACATTGGATTGCCAAAGATGAGAGCCTGCCTCAGGGTGATGAATATGTGTGAATTCTAAAAATAATGAACACATATACATATGGTTATATGTATATGTGTGTGTATATATTTATATATACATGCATGTGTGTATTTAATGTATATGTATTTGTGTGCATATAGAGAGATGGATGGACAAGTTTCTTAGAATGCATCTTAGTCCTGCACTGTGATAAAGTTGATAAAGGAGTGATGATAAATGGTTTCCTTTGCATATAATACTTCTCAATAAGCTGATGTTGTAGTTTCATGTTAAAACTCTTCCTTTCACACAGGTTTAATAAATTATTTTGAGTGAATAACATCTATATAGAAATGTAAGAATGCCTTATTACCTCATTCTTAAAAATCATAATACTTTTAAACCTTTTTTCCCCCATCAATTTGAGGAAGGAAGGATATTTCTGTGTATATGTATGAGAAGGAAAAAATACAAGTCTTTGGGGGAAAATAATTTGTATTTCTTTTTCTGTAACCATTATTCAGATTATATTCTTCCCTTTAGAACCGTATAACTTTAGTGGATATTTAATACATTTTGGTTGATTAATGGATTGATTTTTTTCAGTTCTGGAAATGTAAGGTAGTGGTAGTAATGAAATTTTTCAAAAGCTAAATTTGTGATGCAGACTAAGTCTATTCCTCCAGTCCATTCTCTCTGTGACAAAATTTAAAAACAGACTAAAATATTTGTGAGACATTATATGTTTGTGTGTGTGCATGTGTGTGTATATACATATATACACATTTCTGTTTATATATATATGTGTGTGTATTTTTAATAATATTATTTTTTAAAGTTTTTTAATAATGTTCTTCTCAAGAAAAAAAATTAGCATCCTGTTAAAACGTAGAAGCAAATCTGGAAAATGTTAAGAACTTTAGTTAAATTGTACACATATTCTAAAGTTCAAATTTTAAGTTGTGATGAAACATCATTATCCATACAATGTAGGTGCTCAATGAAGATTAAAGAAAAATAGTGTCTAAGTGTGAATAAACTGCATAATGGAAAGAGCACTTGCCTAAGAGTCATAAACAATAATTTATTATTATTATTATTATTATTATTATTATTATTATTATTATTATTAT
>NW_020954687.1:10373290-10476401 GCF_900497805.2 Vombatus ursinus
ATTATTATTATTATTATTATTATTATTATTATTATTATTATTATTATATCTTGGGAAAGTCACTTAATCTTTCTGGATTCTAAGTTCCTCATGTGGAAAATGATGCATTTGGATTGCCTCTAAGGTCATTTCCATCTATAAAATTTTATTCTCCCTCTTTCTTCTCTCCTCTCCCTACTTTTTCCTCTTTCCCTCTCTGTGCTGTATTGTTCTATCCCCTAATCTAATGCCACAGATTAAGATTATCCTCTACCTCTCTTTATCTCTTACTTTTCATTTTGTCTAGAAGTTTTTTTCTCATTCTTTCAAAGATGGCCTTGACAACATGATTAGGTGAGGAGTGTATCACTAGCCCCTTCACTTCAGCCTCTACCAATGAGAACAGACTTCCTTATCCAAACAAAAAAATCCATAGTCAGAAGTGGATTCAAATCCACACCTCCACTGGATTTAAACTTCAACCTGTAACACCTGAAACTGAAATTGATCTGTCATGAGAAGATATCATGATAAGAACTTGCAGTTTCTACTCTCAATGGATTGGAATGTATGGATCAGCCAGTCTTCACTTAAACCACTATTTGATAGAACTGATATATGTGGAACCTCTCTGGCACCCTTATTTTTTCCCCCATCTATGGATGTTCATCTGTAATTTGTTATTAAGTCATTTTCAGTGGTATCTGACTCTTCACGATCACATTTGGGGTTTTCTTGGCAGAGACACCAGAGTGGTTTGCCGCTTTCGTCTCTAGCTCATTTTAAAGATGAAGAAAGTGAGGCAAACAGGGTTAAGTGACTTACCCAGGGTCACACAGTTAATAAGTGTCTGAGGCCAGATTTGAACTCAGAAAGGTGAGTCTTCCTAACTTCTGGCCCAGCACTTTATCTACTGTACCACCATTCATCTGTAAGCAGGAACAACTAACAATGGGCTGATTGAATAAATGGTCATATCAAGCTATGAACGCTCTCAGTGTGATCTAAAAGATAGTGCTCTAGATATTTTGTTGGGGAAATAATACAGTATACATTATTTGCACAACTTATTTTGGTGCAGTCCACAATTTTATTTGTATAGGGAGATCTCTGGTGAAGAAATTCCTCCTACCAATAAATATTAGCAACTGTTTTGCAATTTTTAGACTTAGGGTTCCGGGTTACTGAGAAGCTAAGTGATTTAAGATCCTACAGCAAGAATCTGTTACAAGTTGGTCTTGCACCTAGATGTGAGGGCTTCAAAGTCAGTTCTTTATCCACTATAACCTATGATTTTTATGTATGATTTTGTATATGTAAACACCAGGGCAGCTAGGTGCCACAGCGGATAGAGAACTGGGCCTGGAATCAAAAAGACTGGACAAGACCGAAATGATATAACAACACATATGTACACACACATACTCACATTGTATTAACATATATTTGTATACAGTTTGATGATGGTTGTATAGGAAGCATGGCATAATGGAGGACAGCTGACCTTGGAACAAGAAAGACCTGGACTCAAATCCTATCTTTAACAATTATAGGCTATGTGACTTTGGGCAGGTCAGTGCCATAGGTAGTTATCTATTACTATTATAAGTTGTAGAGAGGTTGATGACCTGAACTGGTAGAGGGAGTTTCCTCATCCAGGAAGTTTACTTTACCAATAAAGTCACAGATCCAATCCTAATCCCTAGATTATATGTAAATAGGTATCCAGATACACACACATACATACATATATACATAAATCAACATGTATGGAGATAGATAAATTCAAATATGTCTTTTGTTTTGTTTTTTTTTTGAATTGTGCCACTGTTGTGTTTCTACCTATATGAAAGATAGAGGGAAGTTTCTAATTATCACAAGTAGAGAAGAACTGAAGTAGTGAATTGCTAAACTGTTATCATGTTTCCATCTTTCTTTTCATCATGATTTTAACAAATCTCTTCATAGCACTCTGTATAAATGAAGTACATGGCATGATAATTAAAGCACACAACAGAACTCTGAAATGAGATGTGATGGAGGAATAGTGTAATTTTTAAGTGACATTACCCAACAAAATTTTAAGGGAAAATTATTTTAATCCCAGAAAAAAAAGTTGCTTAGTGTGGATAAAATTAGAATTCTCTGTATTTGCTTTGTACCTAATTGTTTATAGGTTCCTCCGTGGTTTTATTTCAAAGTTCTGTTGTCATTCAGCTTGCTAATCAACCTCTTTCATTAGGTGCTTTGACTGCCACAGTTCCTTTCTGATTCATAGTTAATTACCTTCTTCAAATCCCAGAGTGGCAAAACCTCAAAGATGACAAGGGCAAATGACTGTATATACCCAAAGAGCAAAATTGGGTATTTTAGTCCAGATATCATAGAGTTTAATTGTAAAATAAGTAAGGTTAACAGAGATACATTTAAAATAAAAGATGATGGTTAAAATTACTCTTTCACTTGAACTGAAAAAAAAATGTCAAAGGGCATAATATCTACTTGCAGCATATTGTGTGACTATAAACACAAGTGCCCTATTAACCCCCTTTAATTGAATAGCCAGTATGAAATCTATGAGCTTGTATGAAATGCTTTTGTATGTTTTATGACTTAATTCTCCTAATCAGTTTCTATTTTTTCCTAGATGTTGATAAAACTAGGTAGTATAACTACCAAATTCAAATTCAATTTTCAGGAATGTATTGAGTTCCAAACTACTTAGCAAACTGATAATTCCCAAGACCTAAATCAGTTTTGAACTGCATAATAAGCAGTTCGGGAAACAATCTCTTTCCAGCACATAGGATATCTGGTGGAGAGCCCCAGGGTGCTTGTTTCTAAGGATTGTGCTACTTGACAATTTTTTTTTGGCCAGCTCTTTGGATGAAAGGCCAAAGTACAAAAAAGTCCCAACACAAATACTTGGGTAGCTCCATCTGCCAGTTTGGTACTGAACCATTCACACATACTCTTTGAGTACAGAAACTCATTCTGTTGTCCTGCCATTGGACGTTGATGATTCTGGAGGAGAGAGTGAAGCCGAAGCCTCTGTGCAATTCTGCCTTACTTAAATCCAGTTCTTACACATTAACTCATTAGCCTGTGATGTCATTGGTCCCCTTCAAAAATGAAGGAGGAACAATATGTCAGGTAATGTGCTAAGCACTGGGGATACAAATATAAGCAAGAAGAAGACAATCTGTGCCTTAAAGGAATTTACATTTTAATGGAGAAATTCAGCATATTACTTGGAAGAGGAAGTTGCAAAGCCAAGGTTTTGCTTCCAGAAGGTATGGAGTGAGAAGCCCAGCTGGGAGTGTGATGAATCTAACTTCTGGCTTAAGTTCTAAAAGACTGAGACTGTTTGATTAATGAATGGAAAAGAAGAGGTATACCTGAAGGTCCTATGGATTTTTTTTTGCTTTAACAGTATAATAAATAAATGGGTTCACAATAATAAAAAACGAAAGTTTTATCAATGCCTTCTATATACATACATACACATACCCAAACACACATGCATATATATCCTAGCCAATTGAAACCTCTTCCCAATATTGTAACAGAAAATTCAAAAGAAAAAATAATTAGGCAAACCTATTAGACACAAGATCATGTCTGACAGAGTATACAAGGAAAAAATGGTATAAGACTCCTTATCTATAGTCCCACCCTGACTCCCACCTTTCAAATCCCCCCACAATAGGGCATTTTCTAGCTAACCAGTTTAAAGTGGGACCCTTACCTGGGCTGGACCCTTCCCCAGGGGAAGGTTCTTCCATTCTTCCCTCTCCTTGTCAAAGTTAGGGGTTATTTGGTCTCCAAGAAGAAGGCTAATGGGGAGAGGGAGAGTCCTGATTGGGGTTGTTCTGATTTTCTGGTCAAGATTATTAGAGGCAGCTGAGGGCAATAAAGCAATTTTGTTGTTTTTATTCCGTCACCTCCAACTCTTTGTGACCCCTTTTGACAAAGATACTAGAGTATTTGCCATTTCTTTTTCCAGCTCATCTTACAGATGAAGAAACTGAGGCAAACAGGGTTAAGTGACTTGCCCAGGGTCACCCAGAAAGTGACCGAAGTCAGATCCAAACACAGGAAGCAGAGTTTTCCTGACTGCAGGCCCCACACTCTATCTAGCTACAATTAGCATTCCTTAATCGCCACCATAATCAGCCACACCTGAAGGTAAAAAAAAAAAAAAAATACTTTCCCCGAGATGCAGCTAATCATGAAGCTTTTCAACTATCCTTATCCCCCTTCCTTTTGCATCCTAATAGGGTCTCAATAAATATGGTTTGGTCGGTCCCATAGTGGTCACTGACCCAAAAAAAGGGAGAACAAATTGATCCACTTTGAACAGTTATGTGCATCACTGTTAATTATCTTGTACTGGAAAAAATGATGCCTAGGTTTGCCTCAATGTCATTTTACTCACCACAATTATGTTATAGTAGTCATTACAGACATTGTTCTCCTAACATTACTTCCTTTTACATGAATTGCCATGTTTCCCAATATAGCAATGATTTCTGATGTTAATCATTGCTTTATGGCACAATAATACTTCATCACATTTGGATATCACATTTTAATCAGTATTTCTCTACTTGATAAGTATCCAAAATGTTTCCAGTTCTTTTCTATCCTGTCTCCCCTGAAAAAATGGAGATTTTAGTATATTCAGTGTCTTTTTTTCTGTCTTTGATATCCCTAGGTCAAAGTAGTAGTAGTAGCAGTAATGGTGTCCTGGATAAAATAATAGGAACAATTTAGCCACTTTTCTCACATTATTCTAAAGAATTTTCCACAAAAATGAAATAACTTACAGCTTTACTAACAGTATGTAGTGTTTCTATCTACCATAAACCCTCCAACATAGAATATTTGTATTTTTATCATCTTTGCCAAATTTATGGCAAAAATCATAGTTGTTTTGAGTAGATTTTTAATTGTTTGCAATTTACAGCATATTCACAGGGTTATTGACAGTTTTCATTTTTTAAAGCTTAATACCCTTTGAATAACTTATTTATTAGGAAATGATCCTTGTATGGAGGGATGATGGAGATAGAGACAAATAGAGATAGTTATACATTCACATATATGGAATTCTCTATGTAGCTTTGATAATATAATTTTTCAGATACATGTGCTTCAAGAAAATTTTTCTGTCCAAAAATTTATTTATCATTCTATTTGAAGTTGTTTTTTTCCTCGATAAGTAGCTTTAAATATTTGTATAGTTTATATTATTATTTTCTAACTATTTATCTGCTTTATCAATTGTTGGTTTATATGAGAAAGGAATTTTATTTCATTCTTTCATAGCTGATATAGTTACAGAAAGCAAAGAGTACATATCAGAGGTAATGAGATATCAATTTTTAACAAGATATTTATATCAGTGATCCTTTTTACAACTTCTCTTAATGAATTAGAGGGGACAATGAGATCTAAATGACTAAAATTGGCCATGATTATGGGAATTTTAAATAGCTAAACTTAGGGAATACAGGTCAAATGAATCCAATGATAAAGACTCCTAAAGGGGGAGAAGAGGAATATTTTTTTTCTTCCTTCCAAACAATGATTTTGGAGTCTAGCAGCAGAATGGCTTATCCAGAGTAGTCTCTCCCCTTTATCTTTTCTTTACTAGTATAGTTATACAGTCAGTTTTCCACTATATTTCCTTTACAAGTCAACATAGTTGTGAGATAACCTTTTTCTGGTTAAAAGATTCCATACTGATGTCTTGTTAATTTTTATGTCCATGTAAAGTATGGAGGTTAATATGCATACTGTGTAGGTTGCATCCCTAGAAGACTAATGTCTAAAGTACATATGCTTAAAGTATAATATGGAAACCCATCCAAGTAACCTCACTCCTGTCCTTCCTTCCTTTTCCAATCCAGAATAAAGGGGCAACTTTGAGATAGAGGAAAAAGTTCTCCAGCCACACCACAGGTTTTGTGTTGTTACATAAAGACAAAGGCAAAGCAATAATAATAATAATTGTTATTATTTTACCTGAAAGGTAAAGCTATGGCTTCAAATCAACCCTGAGTCTCTAATACCTCTGAGGAGAAACCCTACTAATTCTGAGACCTCTGTAGTAGGCACCAGACTTTCTTTTTGTTTCAAGTAATTCATATTTCTTCCATTTTTTTATTGTCTTTGGGTTTATGGAAGGCCATTGTAAACACCAACATAGACAGTAATCTCTAAGAATTATGCAAAATTATATCTAGTTATTAAAATTGTGCAATAATGAATTTGGAAGTGATAATCACCAAGCCGATCAGCTGAGTTAAGTCAGAATTCTCTTGCCAGCATGTTTATTTTTTCTTTTTCCATATTGTTTGAGAATGTTACCACATGGAGTTCTCTGATACTTTTTAGCAGAAGACACTGGGGACAGCACCAGAGAGGAAAAAATACTTGAGACTGAAAGTGACTAGAGAGTTCCCCAGAACTGGGAATATAGTGTTAAAAAAAAAAAGCACACCTCCTTGATTTTCTAAGCACAATAAACATTTAATTTGGAGGGAGATAGGGATGGTAGGTTATAGCCTACCACCACCATAATCCATATTATAAAAAGTAATAAATAGTTAGTAGAGTTAATTAGGTGTTTGTGAGATAACAACATAAGAACACCTGATGATAATTTTGCGGTTATTTTTTTTTTCCTGAATGAATTAGAAGAGGCAATGCAATTGATTGGACTGAAAATGGGTCTTGCATTTGCGGACTTCAGAAATTGCTCAAACCCTGTAAAGATTTTGGACTTCAAGCGAATATGAGTTAGAAGTACTCTTTGGAGTGTAGTCGTGCTTTGGATCTAGAGGTGAAGGGAATAGATTTCTTTGACCTCTTCTACCAGCTGTGTGTCAAGCAGCAAATCTACTCTCTAAGTAGAAGTAACCCCATCCAGTAGATGGAGAAACACTGGAAGAAAGCTAAGGGAACAGATGAAGAAGCAGAAACTTACGCTCCAGATATTCACAGATATAGGGAGGTAGTCACTTAAGGGAGACAATGGGATCTAGGAGTTGGAGCTCTGGGAGTAATACTTGAAGTAAATACCTTAGAAGGTCCTTGCAAGAAACAAATAATGTAATACATATCCAGTACTTTGTGAACCTCTCTTCCTTCCAGAATTTCTCAAAACATTTTACTTAAAACTTTCCTTGAGATTTTTCTCACTGTCACTTATATCGTAATAATATTTTCACCTGACTTTCTACCAGTCAATCAACAAATATTTATTAAGCACCTACTATTTGCCAGGCACTCTGAAAAACAATGGGAACACAAAGAAAGGGAAAAGACAGCCTCTGCTCTCAATGAGATTACAGTTTAATAGATTATAAGCTCTTTGAGAGCAAGTCCTATGTTTTATTTAATGTATTCTCTATCACTACGTACAGTATCTTATTCATAACATATGAAAAGTCTTTGTTGAAATGAACTGAAAATGCCTAGACACTGCCAGGAACTATGAAATGAATAAATAAAGAAAGCAAGAATACAATACAGACAGTAGTCTTTGTAAAATGAATGGATCAGCTAAGTCAGGAAAAGGTAGACCTGTTGAGTTTTGTTTGTTTGTTTTTGTTTTTATTTTGTTTTGTTTTTAAATGTAATCAAACTCCATCCTACTCTTAGACATTTGCTGGAACCCCATGAAGTAGAAATAACTGATCTTTGATATTCAAGTTTTCTATTGATAGAAGCCATTGTTGATGTCAAAAGCAAAAACAAAGAATAACTAGAAAAGAAATTATCATGCATCATTTCAATACATTTCATTACAGACCGAAGAAAGGTAAGGAATTCTTATCACACTACAATTTCTATTCCTTTGAAATACACATTTCTCTTTCTTTTAGACTCATAAATGCTCTCCAAGGAATTTATGGTTCTAACTCCTGGGAAGTCACCTCCATGATGAAGCTCTTAAAGGTACTTTTGTGATGCCTCATAAATGGCAGTGAGATGTTTATTTTTAAAATATGGGTTTTAAAACTTTATAGTCTTTCCATTTGATTTCAATTTTCATCTGGTGATTATTCCTTTCAATCACAAAACCATTTATATCTTTTTGCATTTAAAATAAGAGAAACTTTCCATGGTCATTTCAGAAAGTTTTTGAACTGTTGCTCATCAATCAACATTCGTGGTATTGCAACTGCTCACAATCTTGATATTCTATCATTGTGTTATTCATGATTGTTCACATTGTTCATGTGTGATAGCACAACCAGATTCACAAGCTTGCAACAAAATTGGACTCTATGCATGCCAACCCTAGGCCTAAAGCAGGATTCTTTCTCTATCTAGAATTATGTGATGCAAAAGTACTCAGAAAGAAAACTGAGAAACAGAAGGGACTGGAGCAGAGCATTAGTGTGTGTATGTGAATGTGAGGGGCAAGGAGAGAACCTCCACTATAGCTGAAGAAAAAGAGGCTGGCATCCAACTAAGGCCAGTTCTATTCCCCAAGATGGTCAATGGGTACACAGACTAAAGCTGGTAAAAAAGTGAATTCCATGGTGTGAGAGGAGGCTAAGAGAGCTTTGAAGTCTAGCTTCTGAGGAAACTGCCATCAAAGGGGAAAGAATAAGACAAGGAACACTAGAAGAATATGAGGAAAAATATTTGTTACCAAAGCTCTCAGGAAGAAGAAAATGTAGTTAAAGAGAGTGAGCACAAAAATAATAAACAAATAGGGAATGTATTAATAGCAAAAAGGAATATGGCCTCCAGATCATCTGAGGCCAGTCATCTTTGGGGGGTACGGGAACATTTTAAGAAGAAGAAAAATGAATTAACACTTGAAAAGGCAAAAGATCCTATGGGTTTCCAAGAAAACATGGAACTACAGTAGAATATTCTTGAATGGTCCAAGAACAAAATAAGAACTGTGAAAGCAGAATTTGTACCCTGCATAGTAAAAATTATTGGCATATTCGAAAAACTTAAATCTATGATATGTCTCACAAAACAAACAAAACAAATGAGAGGAAAAAACTAATTGGAAATGCCAATACACAGAAATGAAGGAAAGTATGGAAGAAGAGAAGCAAAAAGCAAGAACATTAAATGAACATATAATTGCTATACAAGCAAAACATATTAATTAAGAAGACAGTATGTGCAAAGATAATTTGTGGTTATAATTCTCCCTGAAGAATATTGAAAGTAAAAAAGAAACCTGAGGACCAAATGACAATCAATAATACAAGAAAGAAGGAATATCTCTGAAAATACTCTAAAGTATGTAGCCTTTGCTAACTTTGAAACAGATTACTTACAAGAAAATATTTTTTAGCATTGTCCATTACCATGATCCAACATGCTGGCAGATCAACAGGCCAGTCTAATGCAGTATAAAAGATCTTCCACCTCTTCCCAAGAGAAATAATCACAACACAAGGAAGACACACCAGAAGAAACAGAGAGAGAGATATGAAGATACCTGGCACCTACAACCAGGATTCTCTGCTGTGAAAAGGTCCTACTCATCTACTCCCCTTCCTACTCAAAGGACTATTCTGTTTTACACAGGTAGGATGACTTGACCTAGTTTCATAATTCTCTTTGGACAGCTTATTTTTTCATCATCACTGGAATTGTTTTCATTTTTATCTTTGGAATTTCCTTTTGAGTTTTCCATCTTTCTTGGGTTGACATTCCATTTCTCAGCTCTGATCGTTTTCTCTGGCTTTCCCCATGTCTGTAATATTCTCCCTCCTCGTCTCCATGTACTGACTTCCCTGGCTCCCTTAAGTCCTAACTGGTTGAATGGTAGACCTACAGACTAGTTATTAACAATTCAATATCAAGTTGTCAGTAATTCTCTTAGTAGAGTGTCCTAACAATTTATCCTTGGTCTTTTGCTACTTAACATTTTAATCAACAACCTGGATTAAGTCAAAGATGACATGCTCATCAAATTATAGATGAGTCAAAACTAAGAAGATAGATAACATTCAGGATAACATTCAGAACTGGAAAGTAAGCTGCTAGGCTAGAGCACTAGGCAGAATCTAAAACATTGGAATATAATCAGGATAATGTAAACTCTTACACTTGGGTTTAAAAAAATCTACTTCACAAGTCAAGGATAGGAGAAGCATGGTGATACATCACTTCAACAGAAATGAAAACTAAAGATTTTTAGTGGACTGCAAGGTCAATGCAAGTTGGCAGTATGTTTTCAAGTTATAAAAAAACACACTAATATAATATTAAGCTACATTGAAAGAACCCTACATTCCAAGTAGATAGCACCTTCCTTTGTGATTAGTCTTCTGTATTCTGTCCTGGTCAGACTACATTTGGAGTAAGGTGTTCAGTTCTGGGCATAACAATTTAAAGACTTAGTTTAGTTGAAATGAATCCAGAGGAAAGGGCCTAGAATGGCATCAGACCTTCATTCCATGCCACGGTAGAATCAATCAAAGGTATGGGTGGATTTAACCTTATTAAGTGAAAGCTAATGGTGGACATGATAACTAGTCTTCAACTATTTGAATGAACTGTATTATGGAAGAGGAATTAACTTCCTGTTGGTCTCCACCGTGCAAAAACAGGAAAAATGGATGAAAGTAGCAAGACAAAAATTAAGCTTGATATCGGGGGAAAATAAACTTCTGAAAGTAAAATAACCTGCTATGAGAAGTGGTAGGTTTCCTACTCTTAGAGTTCTTTAAGCAGAGGTTAAAATATGCTTCAGGTATATTATAGCCAATATTCAATATGAATATGGGCTAGACTAAACAGACACTGAGAGTTTTTCCAATGCTGAAATTCTGAGAGTTTGGTATTCTATCTAGAATTAGACTATGTAAATGAGTACAATAATTGAATCAGAAACTTTTATTGTTAAAATTCCTTCCAAACTTAGAACCCCAAACAGAATGTTGAAAAAGTATTTTGATGTTAACAAAGATCAGGTCTACAAAGAGAAGAATTAACTTTCCTCAGATCAGTTAGGATAGCTCATTAAATCACTGATAGAATCACAACATTACAGATTATGATTTTTTTCATTAAATTATCTGATTCAATCACAATTAAATCACTCTGTCATTTTATTTTTTGTAGAATTTTAGATCTAAAGATAGCAGGACTTAGATGTCATCTAATTTAACACTGCCATCTGCCATACTCCCCCTATACATATACTTCTTTCTTTCACAGATGAAGTAACCCAGACTCATAGAGATTAAATGAATTTCTGGAAACAAGAAACAGAATTTCAATTCAGGTCCGACTCCCAACTTCAGTGGCCTTTCAATTGCATTGTATTGATAGTCACAAATATTCATGAACTGGAAAATGAGAGAGCAGACAATTCATTGAGATCATATAGCCATACCCTGATAAGACACAAAGCAAGTACAAAGCATACCCCTTATAACATGAACCATTTAGTAAGCACATAACAATCCTTCAGAATTTAAATGATGCAGGAAAATAGAATGATCTGTATTTGTATTGTGCAAAAATGGGGCTAATATTACTTATGTTAGGAAAGACAAGGGAAAACCTCAACAAATGAAGTTTGGATACTGATATCATTTTTTTTCCTTATAGAAAATTCAAGCCTCCTTTATTAACATTTTGGCACATCGAGAGTTTAAGCTGAAATATATGCAATCAATTTCATTTTTCCATAATTCAAAATGTTGATCTGCCACCATTATCAGTTCTGTTCTTAGCTATTCCATTTAGTTTTGTCAACTTAAAATGGCCCCTTCCGTGTTTCCACATTATTGATTTTATGGAAAATGGGAGAAATCATGGCACCTTTTTAATGAGTCTTTTAAGAAGGAATTCTCCCTGTATACAACCTTGGAATGATGGATCTTCCTTGCCCCAGGATTTCTTTTATATCATCAGTTGACAGAAAGTCAGTGCAAATTTAAATTAAAGCTCAAGGAATGATATTTTAAGATTTCAGATTCTCATTTTCTTTCTTTCTGTAATAAGACTAGTCCTTGAGGGCTCATGCCCTTATATAAAAAGGCAATTCTTCTCAAGATATTTCAAAAGATTAGTCATTTGAAGTGACTCATCATTTTCAGTCATGATAGTATAAGCATTATTTACTGATGTCACAGCATAACACACTCTACAAGGTGGAAAATGACAGAAATTACCAACAGAATGAACTCGTTCAGATTTACTACTGACAGCAAAGTTTCAAATGCTCCCGTAATGGGACTTTTCAGTCTGAGAAGTACAATCTATCTGACATGAAACTTGGGCCTTGAATGATAATTTGTTAATGTTAAGAAGTGGCAAGTGAAGGAACTGAAAGTCATTCATCATTGCAACACTTTGCTGTGGACTAAACAGAGAAAAAAAGATTATATTCACAAAACAATTTCCGGTTTTATCAACTTGTATATACCTACTCTGCTACAGTGACATATTGAAACTAATGAAATGTTTGTAGTTATGAGTAGTCCAGTTTAGGATCGCATGAATGGAGACCAAATCTATTCTAAGTAACATATCTTCCACAGACAATGCCCCACAATTGTAGGAGGAACACAGCAAGAGTGCAAATGGCCATGAGTGAAGACAAGAGCCTGAGGTCCTAATTGGAAACTAGGGGCACAGAATGTTGGGCCTGGAGTCATAATATCTGAGTTCAAATTCAACCTCAAAAACTTACTAACTATGTGACCCTGTACAAGTCATTTACCCTCTTTTTGCTTCACTTTCATCAATTGTTAAGTGGGGATTATGATAGCATTTACCTTACAGGGTTGGTGTAAGGATCAATTGAGATAATATTTGTAAAAAAAAAAAAAGTGCTTAGCTAGCGCAATGCTTGGCCTATAGTAGGTACTATACAAATGCTTATTCTCTCTCTCTCCCCTTGCCTTTCCTATTTGTGGGTCTTTGATCCTGGGAAAGAATTTCTTTTCAGAATATGGTCAAGGGAAAGCTTAAAGAAGGATAAAATACAGCCATGACTGGTTTCATATTTCTCCTGCCAACCCTGGCAGGATGATTAGGACAGGTATATTGGCTCTCCTCCTGCAGAAATCATGGAACAGTGAAAGCAAGATAAATGCATAAAAGGGAGTGGAAGAGAAGTACTAACTAGACCAGAGCACAACTGGGAGTAGATGTAGGGTGCTGATCAGATCAAAGGAGCACATGGCTAACTGGGAACCTGCAACTATGGCAGCTGATGAAAGTGAGTTCCAGCAAGAGCTCATTTCTCTCCACATCCCACTTCCCTTTATCACTGACTTGGGAAGCTCCCATATGACTACTTTTCTTCCTGCTTCCTTAGGAAACTCTAAATCTAAGATGAAAAACCTTTAATAATGAAATAAAAACAGTGAATTCTGTTTATTCCTGAAAAGGCCAAAGTCTTTCCTGTTTTCAATTCTGAAATGTTTTGTAGCAATGATTTTTTTTTAATTTGTAACCTTAAATCTAATTTTAATTTATAAAATTCTTGAGCATTGAGATATTTTAATTCATTACAATTTGACTATTTTTAAGAAAAAAACTTCATTATTATAGTTGTATGCTATTTTGCTTCTGCTTGCTTTCTTCTGTATAACTTTATTCTTCGTATTTGTCATCCTTCATAAAATAATTATTTTCCACTATATTAATGGGCCACATTTTACTCAGGCAGTCTCTAATCACAGAGCACTCATTTTGTCTCCAGTTTTTGTTATCACAATGAACATTGCTATAAGTATTTTATTAAACATTTATAGGCATATACATATACACATATGCATGTAAACATTATATATGCACATATATAATATATTCAACAGATATGTATATACACTATACATATAAGCATGTATATATATATACATATATACATACATATGCTAGGAGATGTCTGTGTGTGTGTGTGTGTGTGTGTGTGTGTGTGTGTGGAGCAGTTAGGTGTCACAGAGGAATAAGAGCTGGGTCTGGAGTCAGGAAAACTCATCTTAATGAATCCAAATCTAGGCTTAGACACTTCCTAGCTGTCTGACCTTGGATAAGTCACTTAATCCAGTTTGCCTCAGTTTCCTCATCTGTAAAATGAGCTGGAGAAAAAAATGGCAAACTACTCCAGTATCTTTGCCAAGAAAACTCCAAATGGTGTCATGAGAGTCAGACATGACTGAAAAATGACTATATATATGTGTATATATATGTATATGTGCATATATATATACACATATACATATATGTGTATCTACATTGATATCTATATATATCTTTCACCTCTCTTTCTGTCACTGATATTCTTGGGGAAATGTACTCCAATATTGGTGAGATTACTGGTCAAAAAATGTCAACTGTTTAGTGACTTTACTAGTGTAATTTCAAATTGAATTCCAAAGGTGTGAACCATTTCTCAGCTCACCAACAGTTTATTATACAGGGTCCATTCTCTCAACCTATCCATCTGATTGGATAGCTCCTCCTAGAACCTCCATTTAAAGAGGGTACCAAGGCCAACTATGTCTTCATTCATGACAGCTAGAGGAGCCCAATGGATAAAGCACTGGACCTGTAGTCAGTAATAACTGTGTTCAAATCTAGCCTCAGAAGCTAACTGTGTGATTCTGGACAAATCACTTAACCTTCATCTGCCTCAGTTTCTTCAACTATAAGTTGGGGATAATGACATTACCTACCTTGAATGGTTGTTGTGAGAACCAAATGAGATATTTCTAAAATTCTTAGCACAGTACCTGATACATAGTAGATGCCATGTAAAAATTACATATTATTACTATTATTCCTTTCCAGCCTACACTCTGAACTTTCTGTACCATGCCCCCTCAGGTACCTTCTCTCTCCTCCTCCCCATTTAGCAACATTTTAGATGTTGGCTTGCTCTAAACCAATGAAAGCTCCTTGAAGGCAGGGGCTGCCTCTTTCTGCTTATATTTGTATTCTCAGTATTTACCACACTGTGCCCAGCACATAGTACACACTTACCAAATACTGAATACTCAGTGCAAGTTCTGCTATTTCATCTTTTTATGTCATGTTTACCTCTGTCACCTTTATTTCCTTCTGCTTCTTAGAGAGGAAGCATGATGGAATGAATGACAAGAAGATTAGACTGGGAAAAAGGAAAACCTGGCTTTCATTTTAATACTTACTAGCTTTCTGACCTTTGGTACATCCTATTTAACTTCTCTAACCTTCAGTATCCTCATGTATAAAATGGAGAAAATAATAACTGCCATATATTTTTCACAAGACTGTGAATCTCATTCAAGATGGTGGATGTAAACTGCTTTGCAAATCTTAAAGTGTTGTCTAAGTGTTATCATTAAAGGAGTACTATCATTTGTCAGTAGATTCACAAATGTAGCAGAACAATATTTGTAACAGGCCATGAATTTTAAATTTCTTGTTCTATCCACATATCTCCAGGATATTAGAAAAGTCAGTCCACTCAATCAATTAACAAGATTTTATTTCATACCTACTATGTGCAAGATGCTAGGAATACAAATATAATAAATTAAACAATCCCTACTTATAAGGAGTTTGCTGACATTCTAATGGGGAAGAAAAAAGGACACAAATAAGTCAGGATATCAAAATTTAATGATTGTATAAACCTTTGGTATGCTGGTTTGGTTCTATTTTTATTTTTTTTAATTAACAGAAATCTGTTTTCTTCCCACTCCATCCCATCCCAACCCTATTATGAAGCGGAAAACAAATTCCTTATAACAAATATTCATAGTTGAGCAAAACAAATTTCTAGATTAGATTTGTTCAAACATATATGTGTGTTTATATTTATTTACATATGTATATATGTGTGTGTGTATTTCTGTATCCAATGTACATCATCTATCTCTCTGTCAGGTGGTAGGTGTAGATAAAATGCTTCATCTCCCCTTTGGCATCATGGATAGTTGTGGGGTCGATAAGAACTCCCTTAGCTTTCAAATTTGTTCATTTTTAAGATTTTGTTCTTATGCAAATTGTTCTTCTGGTTATGTTCATTTCATTCATCATTCGTTTACACACGGCTTCAAAATTGTCAGGAGAGCTTATTTAGTTTAGTTTTGTTTTAATCCTGGGTTAGCACTTAACTTAAGTCTGTGGCTTTGGACAAATTAGTGAACCTTTCTCAGCCTTACGATACCATATCTAAAATTAGGTGGTTAGGTTTCAAAGGTCCTTTTCAGCTCAAAACCTATGACCCTATCATCCTAGCTGACACTTCACTTTCAGCTCTTATTTTGTGATGCTATGTTTCTAAGATGAGTTAAGTCCTTGAATTTGGGGAATCTTCCACAAAATAATTAATTCTCCCCTTATATTGATCATAGTTGTTTATAAGATACTGGGCCTCCTGGAATTTTTATCAGAATGCTTCATATTCCAACAATAAGGTTCAAACAACAGAGATTTGATAGCACTGAATTGGGTAAATTATTGTGTATCTGTAGGTAAACAATTATACTGCTTAATCGAAAGAATGAAATGATATTGATTTTCATGCTTATTGTCTCATAAATCTTAATTCCATGCATACAAAACACTGGCAAAAAACCACGTTATCTCAATTAGTATCTTTTGGAATGTGCTCTTGTTCTAATTTCTCAAACATGAAAGATGTATCTAAGTCTCTTACTTTCAAACACAAACACAAAAGCACTATTAATATGAACTATACCATTTTGGCTTCTTTAATGCGATCTAAATAAACTTCATTGTGATCCAGTGTACCTTCAAGGTTACTGAGTATAAGTTTTATTGTATTTTTGAACCCTCACTAATGGAATAAACTTCAATGAGACATAGTCTGTTTCCAAAAAGTGCATGTTTTTGTATGGTTGAGTGTTCAAAGAAATTAGGCAATGCAAATGGCAAGAAAAGGATATAGTTATTTTAACAACTCAAAACCTAATATATCTTTATTGTACATATATTATGAATTTTGCATATTATAATGTAAATATCTTTGCACTATCTAAATCTTACTTATAGGATAATGCTTCTATAAGGAAGATTGTCTGCCCCTTTTTGGAAGAAAAAGAACATTATTTGAATTTCAAAAGCATAAACTTTTTATTTCATTGCATTAGAACTGAGACTTTAGGATATAATTCGGGTTAATTGTTCTACTGTCATTCACAAACTACTTATGCTGAACTCATGGAGTTTATGATGTCAGCAGAAATTAAATTACAGCCTTGTGTTCAGTCGGGAATCATTCTATTTTTTAAAATAATCTGACATCAGAAAGTAAAAATCTTCCACTTCTAAAGGAGCATGATAATTGTAGTTCATTATGAAAACTGATCAAGCTGCTGACATACTAATTTTTGAGGAGGCAAAAAAAACAGTAAGTTTGAGAAAGCTCAGATTATTTCTGAAAATAATGAACTCCAAAGGAGGGAAATAGCATTGCCTGTAATTTAGCTTTCATAAAATCATAAGAAGTAGAACTGGAAGGAAGTCCTCAAAGTCATTGGCTTTGACCTCTCACTTCAGGGCAGATATATTTCAAATACAGAAAAACAAGTCCATTCAGATTATTATCAAATTTTTTTTCCCTTAAGAGTGTCTAATGTTTTCCTGCTTTTCTAAGCAATTTCAGTGCTTAACTGATATCTAAAAAGACAAGTTCATGCTTAAACTAAACATATTCTCTTTCAGTTATTTTTTTTTCAGTTTAAATTTATTGATTTTTATCCCTGTCCTTTTATCCCTTATGGGATGAAAATTGATTATTAACCATTATGAATTTATAGGTTATCTTTCTAAATAACTCAAAATTGTACAACCTTTCTAATACGAAAACATATCTGAACATTTATTGTGACTTGAATGGCCTTTATGAACTTACCAGACAATGCCCTACAGTAAGTGACCACTATATAGAAATTCAAAGTTATTAGACTCCTTCACCCAAAAACTAAACAAACTATAAACTTCATCCAAAGTATACCTGGACAGATAGCTTTCATAGATCCTCTGACTCAGATTATGTAGCCTTGTAGACTTTCCAGAACATGTCTATTTGTTGAAGATCAAAAGAAAAATATTTTGGGCATCATCATTCCATAAAGGATTTTCTGTTTCACACTGGTGCTAAACTCTGACGAATATATACATTTACACAAAGGGTTAGATGCAGACACACACAAACACTCACATATGCACAGATTTGTGTGTATATATACATATGTACGTATATGTAAATATGCACATATACACATATACTTACATGTATACACACGAAATTGTGCCTTACCATGCCATCAAGCCACCACCATCTTTCTTTCCTACTTTTTTTCTGCCAAAGTACTAGTGCCATATTTACTTCCTCCATTTTCAATCTGCCATTTATTTCTCAACCCATTACAATCTAACTTCTGACCCCACTGCTCCACTGAATTTACTCTTTCCAGGGGTGATCTCTTAACTGTTAAATGCACTGGTCCTTCTTCCCTCCTTTGCCTTCCTAAAGAATTTGGCATTGCTGACTGCCCCTTCACCCTTGACTTTTGTGACACTTCTCTTGTTTTTTCTCCTACATGTATTAGTGTTCTTTCTTCATATAATGAATTAGATTATATTCAAACAAAACAATTCCCAAGTTGGACATGTTCCTGACCACCATTCCCCCCCCCCAAAAAAAAATGAAGATGCCTCTATCTGAAAACTCTTCATTTGTCTTTATGATAAAACAAAAACTCAGCCTAGCATTTAAGATTCTCTATAATGTGGCTCTTACCTATCTTGTCAGTTTTATTTCGTATTGCTCATATCTGTCAACTCTATAGCTCACCAGAACTGACCATTTAGCAGTTCCCTGAACTCAAAATTCTATATTCCTCCCCTCAGAGTTTCTATAGGCTATTCCTTAACTCCTAGAATGCATTCATCGCATCCTCATATTCTTCTCTTAGAATCCTTATCTTCCTTTGAACTTCAACCCAGCTATCACTTATATTATTATACTCAGCTTTTCCTCATCCTCCTATGTGTCACATTCTATTTCTACAAGTTATCTCTACTATATTTATTGTATAAATGTTGTCCAAATGTTTCCCTTTCCCAAATAGAATCTTTCAGGACAGAGATCATTTTTCTTTGTTGTACCTATCACAATACCCTACATATGGTATACACTTAAAAATATTGTCAAATTGAATTGAATTGAATTCCTAAGGTATAGGTCTGATCTGGTCATTATCCTACTTGAAAACTTTAAGAAGTTCCTCTTCTAAGACAAAATATCAACTTCTCAGAGTGTGACATTTAAGTCAACCATAATCTGCTTTCAACTTTCTTTTCTGACGTTATTTAATATGACACTTCTTTACTCGTCCCAACCAAAGTGTACTACTAGTTGTTACCCAACTTGAAATGACATGCTATCTCACAGGCTCATAGATTTAGAGCTGGAATGAACCTTGGAGACCATAGAGTCTAATATCTTCCTTTTACATATAACAAAACAGATACAGATAAGACACAATGAACACTCAGGGTCACACAGTTTGTAAATTTTAGAGGCAGGATTTGCAATTAGGTCATCCTGTTTCTAAGTCCAGCTTTCACTGTCCCTCATAGATTTCTCTTCCTCCTTCTCCTCTTCTCCTCAACTAAGCCATCCCCAATGTCTTGAAAATACTTATTTCTCACATCTAACTCCTCTCTTATCTTTTTTTTAGTTTACTTCAAGGAACAACTCTCCCATGAACTTCCCTTCAGTGTTCAATTTATTAGAGACCTTGCTCTTTAATATTCCTGTTTATATGTTTCATTCCCCATTAAACTTTAAGTATCAGGAGGATAAAGACATTTTTATTTTTTTTTTGGTGGAGTGAGAGGGAAGGAGATGAGGGAGAAATCGTTCCCCAAACCCAGATGCTTGTATATTGTAGATGCTTATTAAGTACTTTTTAAAATGGAATAATATTGAATTATAACATAGTCCTTACTAGAATGCAGCAAATAGGAATGGCATAAACACATTCTATCTGGATTGTAAATCATTTGTCAAAGTCTCTTAAAGATATCATCATAGACAACATAAAAACATACATATGGAATACTTATATATATATGTATATGTGTGTATGTATGTACGTATGTGTGTATATACTGTATGCTTAAATATATTTGGAAGTAATTTAACAAACCAACCCCAAGAGTAGTAATCATTTGATATATGTCAAATATCAAAAGCTATCCAATCAAAATATTACAGATTCTGTCTTTAATTCTTTATTGTTCAATACCTTTATCAGCAAAGTGGTTTGAGGCATAAATGGCACGTTTATCAAATTTTCAGAATTAGCCCCATTTTATAGAGTCAAAAATCTACCTTACAGGCATATCTACCTGTTAGTGTACTTACTGCACCCAAATAAAATAAGTCCTATCCCTTACATTAAAAGTTAGAATTGCCTGAAGTAGAATAGGCTCCCTCTTGGAGACAGTGAATTTCCGTATCAATGGAAGTCTTCAAATGGAGGGTTAATAATCCCTCCTTGTGTATATTTCAGAGGGGTTTTCCACTCAGTCATAGGTTGGGCTAAATGTTTACTAAATATCCATTATTCCATAAATTTGCATTATAATTATGAATATAGTAATACCCTCAGTAGATTATGCATAATATGAGGGCAGTGATTTTATTTTTTTCAATCATTATATCTACACCAGCACTTAGTACAATATTCTATACATTGTGGGTTACTTTTAATAAATATTATGAGAGAGAAAAAAAATGAGAAGGATGGTGGTTTAGATCCCAAACTGTATTTCAAAGAAGTAATCATCAAAAACAATCTCATCCTGGCTAAGAAATAGACTGCAGGATCAGTGGAATAGATTAAGTACACAATACAGAATAGCATATGACCACAGTAATCTGGTGTTTGTTAAATGAAAAGTTCCAAGCTTTTGAGACAAGTCACTATTTGATGAAAACTGCTGGGGAAAATGGAGAGTAGTTAGGCAGAAACTAAGTTTAGACCAATATCTCACAACATATATTAAGATAAGGTTAAAATTGATACATGACTTAGACATAAAAGGTGATATCATAAACAAGTTAGGGGAGCCTGGGAGAGTTTACCTGTCAGATCTTATAGATTTATAGATATATAGATAAGGGAAGAATTTATGACCAAACAAAAGATAGAGAGCATTACAGGATATAAAATTTATAATTTTGATTACATGAAATTAAAAATCTTTTGCATAAACAAAATCAATGTAGCCAAGGTTGGAATGAAAGCAGAAAACTCAGGAAAAAAATTTACAGAAGGTTTCTCTGATAAAGCCTTCATTTCGCAAATATATAAAGGATGGTATCAAATTTACAAGAATACAAGTCATTTCCCAATTAATAAATGATCAAAGGTTATGAACAGGTAGTTTTCAAATGAAGAAATCAAGGCTATCTATAGGCATGTGAACAAAATGCTCTAATTCACTATTGATTACAGAAATGTAAATTAAAATAACTCTGAAGTGCCTCCTTACACCTATCAGATTGGTTAATATGAAAAGGAAAATGAGAAATGTTAGCAGGGATGTGGGAAAATTAGAATATTAATGCATTGTTGGTGGAGTTGTGGACTGATCCAACTATTCTGGAGAGCAATTTGCAACTATGGTCAAAGGGCTATAAAACTGTGCATACTCTTTGACTCAGGAATAGCACTACTATGTCTGTATCCCTAAGAGATCAAAGGAAAAGGACTTACATGTACAAAAAACATAGTAGTTCTTTTTTGTGGTAGTAAAAAATTGGAAATTGAGGGACTGCCCATCAATTGGAAAATGACTGAAGAAGTTGTGGCATATGGCTGTAATGGAATACTACTGTGCTATAAATCATAATGAGCAAGATGTTTTCAGAAAACCTGGAAAGACTTACATGAACTGATGCAAAGTGACGTGAGCAGAACCAGGAAAACATTGCACGTAGTAATGGCAATAATCTACAATGATCAACTGTGAATGGCTTAGCAATTCTCAGTAATACAATGATCCAAGACAATTCCAAAGAACATAAGATGAAAAATCCTATTTACTTACAAAGAAAGAACTGATGGAGTCTGAATTCAGATGGAAGCATACTTTTTTAAACTTTTTTTTTCTTTCCTTCTTTTTTTTTCTCTGTGTTTCCTTTTACAACATGACTAATATGGAAGCATGTTTTGTATGACTGCACATGTACAACTTCTGTCAAATTGCTTGCCCTCTTGATGAGTAGTGAAGAAACATGAGGGAGGAAAAGCATTTGGAACTAACAATTTAAAAATGTTAAAAATTTTAAATGCAATTGCAAAAAATATTTAAAGTGGTAAAAAAAAAGTGTTAAGGGAAGTTAAAATCAGCCTTCCTTTAATGTCCCAACTAAATTCCACCTCCTCTCTCAGACTACCCTCATTTCCAGATTATTTAATGGTGATTCCCACTTTATTATTGAATCACACATTTGTTATCCATTCATGTATATCCTACTTCCCCTATCCTGGATCACAAGAGCAAGGATAATATATTTAGAATTCTAAGAGACCTTGGAGGCCGACTTGCTAAAGCTTTTTGTTTATCAAGTGAGGAGTCAGAGAAGTCACCTGACTAGCTAAAAGTCATATGGGTAATGACAGAGATAAGATTTGAACCTATGTCCTCTCACCCCAATTCCAGTGCCCTTTTCACAGTATCACATTAACTCTCCTGATGTTATGGACCTTGATGACGATGGCAAAGTTTTACATGTCTTGGTAACAATGTACCATACATAGAACAGAATTTTCATATACATAATTTGATGATAATTAAGATGAATACCAAATGAATGGTTAACAGACAAGAGGTCCCAATTTAAAAACTTTATTAAAGTCTTTTTTTCAATTTATGTCAAGACTTTGGGTGCGTGTTGCTCATTATTTCATCTTATGAAAAGTAATACAGGAAAAAACCAGCTCTGTGGAGTTCTGCCAGTGTAAGACCTTTTCTATGCCTGTAAGCAAGAGGATCATCTCTTCTGATATTCAATGTAACATGATTTGGATTTCTTTTTGGCAGTTTTTGCCTAACCAAATTTTAGCAGCTGTAATGCAAATGGAAAAAGTCCAAGAACTGTTAAACCCTGATTACATTTGCTCATTATTATAATTTTTTTGGTTGTAAAGCAAAAACATGTAGCCTTTCAATTCTTAAGTGCTATTTAATAATTGATGAATAGCTATAAAATGAGCTGATTTCATTGCTTTTCAGGTCTAATTTGTGTATTTAATGAGGTGTTTTTTATGGAGGGAAAAAATAACTTGACAAATTTTGGTAACTTTCTGTTCGAGTTATAAAATGTAAAACATGTTCCTGAAAGAATTATGCTGTAATTTAGGAATATTACCCATATGTTATAAAACATTATCACATAAGGAACATAATATTCAGGTTTCTAAAAATCCATCTGGCTTCAATCAAAAAGCAATATATGGTATATTTTAAAATTTTTCTTACTATTACCTTGTGCCTGCGATTTGTTAAAAGAAGACATGAGCAGAATGCACTACAGTCTATTAGAGTTTGAAGAAAATTCCAATCAAAATTAGTATAATCTTTATAACACCTAAGCTCCAAAATCATGAAATGTGAATATTCTCAAACAAAAGTCACAAAGGCATCTGTCAAACTGCTGTCTTTTTTAAAAAATAAAATGTGGTAATAGAATTGTCAATAATTATTTTGTGAAGTTGGATTTAAATTATTCAATCATGAACTGCTACAATGGACTCCTATCTGAATTATTTTTGAAAGACATTCATAAACAGGAGTTCCAGGAGAACTCTGCTTTCTACCTTCTTAAGTATATGTGTTTTTACTATGGTCTAAAATATACTCTTAAATTTGTGCTCTAGTTCATATGAAAGTGCTTGAGTTGGCTTAATTTAGATAATATTCTGTAGAGCTTTACATAGTCACTATCTCCATATTCATGTTTGGAACAATTCTAGAGACAATATAGTGTAGTGGTAAGAGTAATGAGTTGAAAATCATGAAGCTTGGGTCCAGATTCCAGTTCATCATTTATAAAGGAGCAGAATTGAAATTAGTAATGAAAATAACAGCAGCAACAACAATAACAGCAGCAGCAGTAATAATAGCTATAATTTTATATGATGCTTTAAGGTTCACAAAGCAATTTTATAAATATTATTTCATTTAATCCTTACAAAATCCTTCAAGGTAGATGTCATTATTAATCCTATTTTACAAATGAAGAAACTGAGGCAGAGATGGTAATTGACATATAGGATCAAACAGTTTTTAGTGTCTGTAACTGAATTTGAAATCATCTTCCAGATTCCAGGTCCCTTTCATCTTTCATATTCTAATGACACATATCCAAAGAGCATGTAAAAAAAGAGTCTTGTCCATATGCCATACAATATCTATTTCAATGCTTTCTCTTAGCATGAATTATAATTGATGATGACTTGAAAGAATAATTAGGACCTGTTTCCATCTCTTATTAAGTTCATTAAATCATATTTCAGAGGCTGGAGTGATCATCTTAACTAATGTATTTTATTCTATGTATAAATGTGACTGCCAATGCATCATCACTGTGGCAAGTGTTTGTTGCTTCTGGGGGGGAGATGATATATTTATACTGATCCACTCTGTCTTCACTGGTTTCTCTTAAAACTAGTAGCATGCATATGTAAAGTAGCAGCCCATAGTTATCAATGAAGATGCTGATGCTAAAAAGTACTGTAGCGATTCCAACTCACACCATCAGGTTGGCAAACTTGATTAAAAAAAAAAAGAAAATAACAAACGTTGGAGGGGCTATGGGAAAACAGGTATGCTCATAAATGTTGGTGGAGCTATAAATTGGTCTAGCAATTTTGGAAAGCAATTTGGAACTCTGAAAAAAAACTGTTGAATTGTGTATATGTTTGACCCAGCAATATCATGCCTAATCTACATCTATATGTCCATATAGATCTACATCTATATGGATAGACAAATATTGATGCAAACACAAATATACATATTTAATGGTATATCACATATACAATATGATATATATTATATATAAATATATGCATATATAATTTATAACAATTCTTTTTGTGGTTACAGAGAATTGGAAACTGAGGAGGTACCCAATAATTGGAGAATGGCTGAACAAGTTATGGTATATGAGTATGATTTTGTTGTAAGAAATGATAAGGAGACAGTTTAAGAGAAACCTGGAATGTTTTGAGTTTTAAGAGTGAAACTAACATAACTAGGAGAAAAAATTATACAATAACAACAACATCATAAAGACAAACATCTTTGAAAGAGTTGGCAACTCTGATGAATACAGGGACAAACTATAATTCCAGAGAACTTTATGACAAAACATGCTGCTCACCTGATGGAGAGGCTACACACTCAAGAGTGGAGATTGAGACATAGCTTTTGGCCATGGACAATGGAGTAATATGTTTTAATTAACTATACATGTTTGTAACAGGACTTTTGTTATCATACTTTCTCAGTTGGGGGTGGGAGTATGAGAAGGCAGATATTTGTAAATCAAAAAGGGAAAATAGAATTAAGCATTATAAAAGCTAAATGGCTCATATAGGAATGAGGATCCATAACCATGATATTTTTTAGCATTCTATTCTAACTAAAGGCATTAACCAGACACAGTAAGTTATTTTTGTTGAATTCAATCTTGGCATCTTCCAGCTCAACGCAGTAAATGTACTGAGCTCCTACAATGCATTAATGATCATTACATGATGTTGGGAAAGATTGAAGGCAAAAGAAAAAAATCATGGCAGAGCATGAGATAGATAGACAGTGTCATGGAAGCAATGAACATGAACTTGGAAAGACTTCAAGAGATAGGAGGATAGAAGGGCCTGGCATGCTATGGTCCATGGGGTCATGAAGAGTCAGAAATGACTGAACAGTTGAATAAAACAACATGATCAGTAATTTTTTCAAAAGGCTATATTCTCCTAATTCTCATTAAATGAATCATATACTTTTTTGTCAGTATGTATATATATGTATATGTATGTATATGTATATTATTTTCTGTGATAACTATGATATGCAGGTACTATAGTAGGCAATCATGACTTTTATTTCAATTCACAAGTCTTTTGAATCCACTCCTTCTTTCTCCCTCCCTTACACACACATGCACACACACACACACACACACACATTTCAGTAAAGATTTTTGAGAAAAAATGAATTCCCACAATTGATTTGAATAATTACCTCAGTAACAACAATATGACACAGTGTAAAGATGATTGAATTTGTACTGGGATTTGGAGCTGAGACTTACCTCTGACACTTACAATCTATGTGTCCTTGGGCAATTTGCTTTGCCTTTCAAGGCTTCAGTTTCTTCATTTACAAAATGAAGGGGTTATGTTCAATAAACTTCACCTTCTAAACAAGCATCAAAGATTCAAAATGATAATTTTGGGGGGGGGCATTGTTGTCATAGTCACATCTGCACAAGCTAAATAACCTTGAAAGTCTGGATAATTTAGGGGAAAGATATCATAGGCTATCTTTAATAACCTAAATAATAACACTTGAGGTTCAGATATTTTAGGAGAAAGCAGACTGTCATTGGGTGAAGAGTAGGGGAGTATATTTCAGGTCTTCTTTTTATATTGATTCAATTAATTCAATTTACTTTACTGTAGGTACAGCTATAAACTTCCTAGAATTCTCCTCCCCTCCCTAATGCTCATATTTGTAAACAAAGAAGTCACTACCAAAGCCACAAATAGCTGATATGTTATAAGGCTAAAAATCTTTTATATGATTGTGGTAAGAAAAACTCAATTGTACTATGATTGACTGACATTTCTTGACCTTTTCTCCATTTACTACTAAAATGTATCAAGCTAGTTTGTATGTTTTTCAGAAAGCAAACTTTTACCCTAGAGAAAATTGGTTATTTTGAGAAAATCATTAACTCTTTCAGGCCCCTGGGGTACCACTTAATGAATATTTAAATAGTATAATAATATTGGGCAAGAATTAAAAGAGCTTTTAAAAAATAAAACTTTCAGTAAGGGAGTTAATTCTTTGGAAAATCAAAGTTAATAAATATTTATTTTCTATATGTTGTAACAATGTATTGGTCAAAGGTATTATTTTAGGTAGTGCAATTAGTTACAACTATATACATATATGTATGTGTGGTTATGTACATGGATAAATACATGCATGCATACATTCATGTATACATGCATAATGCACATATATACATATGTATTTACCAGTTTCTAGACTGTAAATGTTCTTAAATACATAATAATATATTTGAAAAACCCAACTCTGAAATTGGTATTAAGAATAATCAATGTTTTAGCAGCAATTTAGTTTGTTTAATAATCTCTGTGAGTTAATTGAAAATTATGCAAGAACAAATAAATCAATGATTGGAACTTTGTTTTTTATTTCTGGGCAAGGAACAAACATCAATTATTTGTTATTTTATAAAAAGTCAGTTATTTGTGAAGGACTGATATGTCAACCAGTTAGTATTACATCTCTTGTCTTGATTCTTTAATAGCTAATAGCAACACTCAAAAGAAGAATCAAACCAAATCATACCTGAACTCCCTCAAATATCTATATATAAAGCATTTATTTATATTATGCAAAATTCATGTTATAATCACATCTAATTTAATCCAGGGAGCACTTATTAAAGGGCTACTTTGTACAAGGTGCTGAGCTAGGCAGTAGAGATTCGATGACAAAAGGAAAACAATACCTGCCCTCAAGAAGTTTACAAAAGAATTATCCATATTAATATGCACATATATATATAAACATATTTAAAAATTTTAAATGAATTAAAATGCATTATTAAAAATAACAATGTCTAAGTAGCATTATGACATATTTTGAAAAAATACAAGGATTTGATAATTTCATGTTTTCTTTATCATCTGGAAGCAATTTAGGAATATTGGCCCATGTTTTTCTATAATGGAAAGTAGGCTATCTGAAATGTCCTATAATCATCTTAATTGTAACTTTGGCTAGAATATTTGCTGGTGACTAGAATACACAAAATGCCTTTGTTTTCAACCTAATTATTTGAAAATTATATAAAAAATGGCCTTTATGCTGATTTCTACACCTTTAAATTATGAATCCAAAAGAGGTTCATGACTTCTATGAAGACCTTCTCTAGTTATTAAATAAATACAATTTCTTTCTAAAACTAAATTATATCTTAATAAAAAAACACCCTCCTAAAAATAATCTAAGATGTTAGTCCTATCAGATATGTCTGTTGACAAAATCTACTGCTAATTTAACCAAAAATGAACATAAAAATAATGCCCTTTTGGGTCAAGTCTACAAAGAACACTGAAAAAAAAGTTATGTGAGAACTACCAAAATAATTTACAAATACAGATAAAGACTGGATGTCATGGAATTGAAACAGTGATCTAGATTATTTAGACCAGAAGAATATTTTCTTTGAAAATATCCAGTAAACTAAGGTAATTTTCTTTTAAACTTGTGTGTATATATGTATGTATATATATGTACATACATACACATATGCACACACACATATATGTATACGTAAAATTTCAATTCACTTTTCAGATGGAAGCTTTACTTTCAGTGGCTTTTATGTTTGTTCTAAATAATTCAATGGAATAGACAATTAATAAAGCAGATTTCTGATGACTTTATGGTTTGATCTATTATTGCTTCTATTCTCATTTTCCTCTGCATAATTTTGTAGTTTCACCAAAGTTGTTGGTCACTATCATGGAGAATGACTAATGCAGAGTCCAAGGGGAAGAGGCATACCTTAGAGAACATGTACTCCTGTGTGCTCTTATTTGTGATTGATATACTTAATCCATAAAACCTGATAATTCTGTAGAACCACTATAAAAAAAATCCATAATCATTTAAAATAATTTGGCCTAACAATCCTCATGGAGGTGAGGTGGGGAAACAAAACAAATAACAACAACCGCCACAATCACAAAATGGATAAGGAATACCTGTTGTCCAAACTATGATATGCAATTATATTGAAAACTTATTGAACTGGTCCATCACTATATATATCTTGGATAAATACTGTATATGCACAATGATAGTGCCCTTGAATTAAACAGGAAGAGACGAAAGGATTAGAATGCCTTTAAGAACAGGTATAATATTTTAATGACCTCATGCTTCTTCTGAATCAAAGGACCACTGCTTTAATATCAATACTGAGTGAGTTTCTTTATGTAATTTTGAGTTAGTTGTTTGCAAGCTATGGTTTCATAGCTTATATCCAACTTACAGTTGGACACAATGATCACTTTACAAAGGAACAGAAAAAAAGGATTTGAAAGAATGTTCAAGTCATATAGTATATTCCCAGAAAAGTTCAAAAAGCCCCTAATAGGAATGTCCAGAGGATATAAAATAAAATAAAGTTCACACAAACCTTTGGCTGAAACTCAAACCAGAATATTTATAATGTTCAGAAACGCAGAGAACTCATTACCCATTAATCACTATGCCTGTTTGGGTTGGGGCCAAAAGCTCAAATATGTTGAAGACTCAAATCTTTGATTCTTGAGCTTTTAAAGTCTTTTTAACATCATTGTGTATTCTGCTTGTATAAGAGATAATGAATATGGTAAAGAGTACTTCCAAGAAGGTCAAAAGCACAGATACAGAAAACCTTAAAGTCATTTTAACTTAGAACAATACAAGCACGGAAATGTTATCCAAATCTAAAGTTCACAGATGCCTTGGGATTCTTCCTTTAGCTAGAGCTTTGACATCGGTCCTTTATCATTTGTTCAGGCTGTCAAACTCCTGACATTTGGCCAATCTATACAATGCCATTCACACAAAAGCTATGAAAAGTAATTCATCTTGGCTTGCTATATAGCTACAAAAATGTTGGAGAATGAATGAACTGCATGAATAATGCAAAGAAATAAACTAAGTTTTTTAAACTTTTACCAGGAAAAAATGATCATAAATTATTGTTTGTAATGTTTCTTTCTAATTTCTTAAGACAACCTAAAGACTTATACCTCCACAAAGTGGAGGATGCCTCCACAAAGTTTTACTTCAGTAACTTATTGTGATGTGGAGTTGGCCTTGGGTTCTACAGTCAGGGTGCTGGAAACTGCTAGGTTACACAGTGCTTGGAAAAGCTTCAAGTAAGGTCCTGGCAACAAGATTATAGTTATTCACCACAACTAACTGAGCATAGTTAGCATGAAGAAAGTCATAACCACTTAACCATGGTAAACAATGAACAAAGAAAATAAAACAACATGTCCCTCAATTGTGTGAAGCTCCTTTCTAGTTATTCAGTGATAGAGTTGTGGAGAAAAGGGAAAGCGTACCAGGAAGCATACTGTAAACTTAGTGGTTGGTGCTTTAAATGTGAGATCCTTGTTCAGTGAGTGACAAGCCTACATACTACTGAAGAAATTAAATCACATCAATTTTGACATTCCCACTTTAAACAAAACCATCAGATAAAATAATGAGGCTTTATAAATATTGCAGACGCTCAATGGCATGTGTCTGTCACTAATATTTGGGGGATAGAGTTACACAATTTCCAGGAGAAACTGAGTGTTACCTTTTTAGAATCAGGTGATATGCCTGCTAAAAAAAAACACTTTAGGAAACACAAATGCATTTTCTTAAAAGCAATAATTTATACTTCAATAGTAAGTGAAATAACATCAGACACTAAAACAACAATTTTTCCTCTTTTGTAATTGTATAGTCTCATCCTTATGTTAGCAGCTACCTTACATTTCTCAAATGGTGTCACATTTCTGTCAAAATTTTTTAAAAATACTGATACTCATAAGGATAACAATTTATGAAATGTTCAATAGACTTTGAACATTTCCATTTTCTTTTTCATGTAATTCTGTTCCATTGTCACTTTAACAACATTATATCAAGCTTGTGTTGCTTCCCCAATCTCCTATGGTAGATTTCCAGCTACAGACTTGTCCCTCTAACCATCCTGTACATTGCCATCAGATTGTCTAAATTACTGCTTTAATAACATAAACCTCACATTCAAAAACCTATCAGAGTTTCCTAATAATTAGCCTAGGGGATCTTGATCTGGTCTGAGAACACACACATATACAAATACATACATGTGTGTATGTATTTTTATATGCATGCACATACAAATATTGGTCGATTGTCCTTTGTGCTTGAAGAGGACCAAAATAGTATTATTATGTCAGGGTCAGAATACAGTGTGTCTGATTATGGCTGATCAGACTAATACAAGCTCAGAAGGCTGTACTACAGATTGGACACAAATAGTCCATACGATAATTTGGAGTGGAGATATCTTGAAATTTGCACATTTCACATTTCTTTTGAGCTATCACAATTCTTCTTTACTCATATAGTACAGCACCTTCTTTGAAGCAGATATGCCATGCTGGGCAGTCCTGTGCAAGTGTCTCCTATGTCTTACAATCAATTTCAAAGTTCTTCAGAGAAAATTTGAGCGTCCTTGCGTTGCTTCTTCTGACCTCCATGTGAGAACTTTCCTTGTGATGAATGTGTGCTTGCCTTGTGTATGTGTGTGTGTGTACATTTGTGTAAAATTGTATATTTAGTGATAGATAAGTATATTTCAATATAATTAGTTCCCTTCATTATTGTATGGATTTTAGTTTATGAATTTAAAGAGTTTATTGTGAGAAGGTATCCTTAGGTTTCACCAGACTGCCAAAGGGATTCATGACACAAAAATTAAGAAAATAAGAGTCAGGTCATGATTACATGTTAAAATCTGTGGTTAGAAAAAAGAAATGAATGTGGGGCACAGGAATTAGGAGAGATATCTTTAGAAGACTGGCTAAGAACTTCTCCCTGTTAACAGGTAATTTGGACAAAAAAAGCCTCTCTCCCAGTGTCCTTGCCCTTTTCATTGTTGTGGTTACCTCTATTGGTTATTCTATTCTCCCGATTCTACTTATCCTCTACATATCTATGTAGAAACTGGATTCCTCCTCAAAAATTGTCTTCTGGTCAGACTTTTAGAGGTTCTTGGGAGATGTGGTCTACCACTCTTCAAACTTTGAGCATTACTAACTGAGTCATTCAAGAGACTAATTCACACCTCATAAAGATATTGGTAGGCTTGGCCACATTATTTTTTTTTTTCAGTTAATTTAACATATGATTGCTTGGCTTCCTTTTGTATATACTCTGCTCTAGACAGGCTGATTTTTTTTTTAATTTTAAAGGTATGCCCAGTTGAATACATTCTACAGTGTTCTGTCAATACCACCCCTAACTTAGCATGCTTTCCTCAGTGTTCTACTAATTTTTCAAATAAAAATCCATTACTCAAGACATCAAGTTTAACCTCCTCAAGATATCTCTCCTTACTCCTTTGTCCTGAGTTCATCTCTCTTGTCTCACCACAGGTTTTGAAATGTTATCATGCCCTGACTGTTATTATCTTAACTTTCTATTGTATGTATGTCTAAATAATCAGTATGGAAACTGAGAGTAGAAACTGAGTATTATACTTTCAGTCTTCCCTTGTGTTTTTAGCAATATGATGGGCAGCATTTACACAATAAAATATTTATTGATTTATTAATTAAGTAGAGCTTCAGAAAATATTTAGTGAATTAAATTTTTGCATTCATTAAAATGATTAGAAGGGGGAAATAAAAAGAGCATCCAGTCATCATAAGATATATTATCATGTGTTTGTATGTGTGTATGTGTGTGTGTGTAATTTTGTTTATTTAATTATTTATTTTTTGCAAGGGGAGAAAGCAGTGAATCAGACCTGTATTTTCTGTATTTTTTTCTGAATAAGAAACTCCTACACTCTCTACTAAAGGTGATTAATACCTATACTTCAATTTATAGTCTTAAAGTAGTTTGAGTCCGTAAGAAGTTAGATGGCTAAAGAAGGAATGAAAGAAAGAAAGAGAGAGAGAGAAAGGAAGAAAGAAAAAGGAAGGAAGAGAAAGAAGGATAGAGAAAGAAAGAAGGAAGAATAGAAAGAAGCATTTATTTAGCACCTACTATGATTAGGTACTGTGTGATGAACTTTACAAATAACTAATTTGATCTTTACAACAAATCTGGAAAATAGGTGTTATTATCCCAATTTTACAGTTGAGGAAACTGAGCTTATTTTTTAGACTACTTTAATATTTATTATATCACAGCTGAAGTAATTAAGCAATTTAATAGAATCCTTGTGCAGCTAAGTGGCACAGTGGATAGAGTGCTGGACCTGTAATCAGAAAGACCTGAGTTCATATCTATCCTCAGATAATTACTAACTATGTAAACCTGGGAAGGTCCGTTGTTGAGGTTTAGGGGTACTGCAACCTCAAAAACACAACATACGGGTCCTGCCCGAAAGAATTCGACCCAAGCCTTCTTTCAGCCAAAGACAAGGTTTATTAGAACATCCATCATATTGGGCAGACTCTTAAGAAATCTGAGCATTAGTGAGCTATTGGGTAGATTTTAGGAATTTGAGCACCTTAATGGCAACAAGGTGGACCTTATATACAGAAAGACTGTGGGAGGGATCTAGTAGTGGCCAAGTAGTCTATGAGGTAATAGACCTCCAGGGACCTGGACCAAGTGGCCATGGGTGAATGGAACCTAAATATGATTAAGGATGGGAAGTGGCCTGGGATCATAGGTAGGTAATGGAGAGCTTAGCTAGATTAAGGGTAACAGAGAATTGGGAGATTGGGTATAGCCACAATGAAAGGCACCAGAGATTTGGCCATGTGAGAAAATTCAGGGTTTTTTCCTTTTGGGGTCTAGATCCCATCTTAATCAACCTTACCCTGTTTGCCTCAGTATTCCTTGTCAGTAAAATTAGCTGGAGAAGGAAACAGCAGATCATGCCTGTATCTTTGCCAAGAAAACCCCAAAAGGGATCATGAAGAATCAGACATGACTAAAAATGACTAAAATAACAAATGAGATCCTTAATCATATAACAAATAGTGTTATATGATTGCAATTTTCTCATCAGAAGTCTAAGTGGTGAGTTAAACATTTTTTTCTTATAGCTACTTAATATAAATCACCCTTAAAGCAATATAACATGATAAAAATAAAAAAAAGATCAAAACTATTTATGTGCCCATAACGCAATGACTTTATAGAGTTCTGGGTGTAGATTTCACTAAAATTTCACTAAATAGCCTCATAAGACAGATTCAATTTACCAGAGGGAAAAATCTGAATTTTGGTTGCCCTGGTCACTAGTAGTGAACCATAAAACTTTTGTTTGTTTTAAACAAAAACTTAAAAGATAAAGCCAAAAATTCTAGCTAAATTGTTGCATAAATTAAAAAAAGAATGAATTTTTTTCATGAAATGAAAATTGTTGCTTGAACAGTTTCATGAATTAAAAAAAAATAGAATACACATTGTGATTTGTTCAGGGTCATGCAGCTAGTAAGTGCCTGAGGCTAAATTTGAACTCAGGCTTTCCTGATCATAAGCACAGAGCTTATTGAGGAGGAGGGATAAACTGGTCAGAACAATACTTTTGAAAAATCACTATGGCAGATGGGTAGAAGATGGATTGGAGTAAAGAGGGACCAGAAGCAGGAAGACAATTTAGAACACTATTGAAGTCATCCAAGCAAAAAGTGATGAAGACCTTAAATAGAGTTGTGGCTTATATAAGTGGATAATGGAGGACATGTGCAAGAAATGTTGTAAAAGTAGAAACAATAGAATTTCACAATCGATAGATATGTGGGATTAGAGTTAAGTAGTCTAGGATGAAACTGAAATTTTAAGCTTAGGTAACTGGGAGGATGATGGTGACCTCAAAATTGATAGGGGAATCCAGAAGGAAGGAGAGCTTTTGGAGGAAAGATAATAAGTTCTATTTTGGAAATGTTGAGTTTGAGATGCTTATGGGAAATCCGGTTAGAGATGTACAAGAGGCTGTCAGAGGTGCATAATCGTAGTGCACCAGAGAGATTAGAGCTGGATACATATAGATCTGGATAAATATAGATACATATAGACCTATATACAGATGATAATTTAATCCATGGAAGCTAACGTGGCTACCACGGGAGATGTCATATAGTAAAGAGCTCTGGACAAATACTTAGAGTTTGTCCAGATTAAGACACAGGATATCAGTAAATGAGATAATATAGTATTAAAAAAGGCCGAAAACTATGCCCAAAGGGCTATAAAACTGTATACCTTTTGACCCAGCAATACCACTTTTAGGTCTGTATCCCAAAAAACTCTTTAATTTATTTGTATACATTTTTTTTACATGTGAGTCCTTTCCTCTTTTTTAAGAGTTTTTTGGGATACAGTTGTATCCAAAGTTGTATCCCAAAGTATCCCAAAGTTGTAGGATTGTTTGGTTTCTTCTTTCTCGTGGTTTTTCTCTTTGGTTCTAGTTCTTCTTTACAACATGACTAATGTGGAAATGTTTAATATGAATACATGTATAACCTATATCAGATTGTACATCATCTTGTGGAGGGGGAAGTGGAGGGAGGGGGAGAGTATTTAGAACTCAAAATCTTATAGAAGTGAACGTTGAAGACTAAAAAAAACAGATTAAATTAATTGAAAAGAAAAAGGCCAAAGACAGACTTTGGGGGGTGGGGTTCACCAATTTAACATGTGGTTTAGATGAACCAGCAAAGGAAATTGAAGCATTGTTGGACAGACAGGAGGTGAACCAAAAATATATAGAGAAGAGAGAATCCACGAGGAGAAAGGTGATCAGCAATTTTTAAATTCTACCAAGATGTCAGGGAGGATCAGGGTAGAGAAAGATCATTCCATTTTGCAATAATGGCATCACTGATAACTTTGAAAAGGGTTGTTTCAGTTCATTGATTAATTCAAAAGCCTGTTGTAGAAGAATCAGAAGTAAGAGAAGGAGAGGCATAATGTGTATAAATGTCCTTCTCACTGAGTTTAGAAACAAAAGGGAGGAAAGATATAGGGTAATATCTATCAGAGATGGAGAGATCAAGTAAATTTGTTGTTGTTGTTTTGTTTTTAAGTAAGGGAGATATCACTGTAGGTAATGGCTATCCTCTATGCCTTGAATGCCTTGGCCCCCTATCCTCACTTATAAAATTACTACCCATTCTTCAAGAGGCATTTCACATACCTTTACTTACAGGAGGAGTTGAGTTTCCTTTTCTCAATTCCATAACACTTTATATCTTAAATATGCCAATTTTCATATTTGCCTTGTTCTGCATTTATAATCGGTATTTGTTTTGTCTATCTTGGTATGTTTTAAGCTTCTTAATGGAAAGAATTCTCTATTACTTATCCTTGTATGCCCTGTAACACCTAGAAAAGTACATATTCCCAGGTTTAATTTAACAGAGTTCATCTGTTTAATTCTATTTATCATAATGTTAATTTTTTTTCCAATTTGCGTATTCATTCAATAAACATTACCTATTAAATACCAGATACTGTGCTAGTCACCAAGATTAAAAAAAAATTAAATCATTTTTGAACATTAAGGAACTTGAAGGAGAACAAACTCTACACCAAAATTTCAATACAAGTTTTACCAGCAACTTGGGGCGGGGGGAGACAGAGGACATATATACCTGAAATGAGTCTTGAAGAAGGCAGGTATTAGTTAAGTTAGAGGAAAGGAGGGAATGAATTCTTGGGGGCAGTCAGTGCAAAGACCCAGAAAACAGATTTGGAATGTATTTTGTGAAAAACCATTTAACTAGACATAGAGTGCCAGGAAATGTTCAATAAGCTGGGAAAGGTATCTGGGAAATAGATCGGCTTTAAAAAACAAATAAAGTTTGTAGTTTATCTTGTGGGCAAGAGGTTACCACTAGAATTACTTGAGTGGGGACATGATATGGTCCATTTTATGTTTTAGGAATGTCACTTCAGCATCTGTGAGCAGGATGAATTGGAAAGACAAATGACTAACTGCAAAGGGACCACAAATTCTGAATTAACAAAGATTTTCTTTTAATAGGCCTATATTTTAAAAATATAAACATAATAAGCTGCATTCATAGTCCAAATATTGAACAAATTTTGAAACAGATATACAGCGAGTTACTTGTTTCAAAAAGCCAGTTTCAGATAAATCCTGAGTATACCACATAACTCTGCAAAGACACCTACTAACATTTAATGCCTCTTAAATTTTCTACAAGCAGTTTTTTACAAATGCCATTAATTGTGTTCAATTAGAGCAAAAGAAGTATGTACTGGGCATGGGTTTACTGCACTGATTATTGTAAAATGAAACAACTACATAAATCATTCTCCCTTTAGGAAGTAACTACCAAATAACATGCCTGATGTTGAAAGGTATCGAGTCTTACACATGTTTTATATTATGACCTAATATACCAATTGTGATGCACAAACTGTAGTCTTTACATTCTGAAGCATAAAAATAGCATTTAACGCTATATTGACTTGGGACCAGCAAACAGTACAATACTCCACACTGCTAAAGTTGAACCCAAGAAATTGGAGGGAAAGATGTCTATTTTTGTCTTTTTGGTGCAGTCATGCCATGAAGAGCATCAGAAGAAGAATCTGGAATTTACTCTTAATTTTGCGGTTTTCTAGGATGTGCTCAGAGAAGTAGAAGACTATTATGGGGAAGGAACGATCCAAATTTGATGGGATAGCAAAGGACAATAAGGTAAGGTATAAATGGAGATGTGGAATAGGTGATATAATGCATAAGTTTTGTCGTGTATATGAACATGCATGTGTGTATATATACACATATGTATATACATATATAATGTATATATGCATGCACATACATATCTATACCTATCTATATTGCCTATAGCCCCCAACTTTCTCCTCCACTGTCAAAGTTCTTCCTTGTATTCCTCTTTTATTTTAGAAAGTTTTCCGTATTCTACATCTCCTTTTCCCCTATAATCTCTTTCTGACAAGTTATCTAACCCCCTTAGTCTCTCAGCTAAAAGCTCCCAAAGCTGCTGCTATGACTGTTGCAGCCATCTCCAACACCCAAAGCTCCCTGCTGTTGCTGCCACCATGTGCTTTCTGGGCTGATCCCCACCCTGGTGCTGCAGATCTCTCCTGCTGACCTCTTAAGTTGTTCTAGGATGGAAAAAGTGTTTCACTCTAACCTTTTGTTGACACTGCTGTTCCAAAATATAATTTGAGCCATTATTTTATAGTTATTTGGAGGAGAATGTTGGGAGAATTTTTCTGTGTTGCTGCCTCTACTCCACCATCTTGACTCAACCTTCCATGTGTTTGATTATTATTTTTGAGTTCCAATTTCTTTCCCTCCATCCAGCCCCTCCCTCACCCATTAAGAAGATTAATAATATATCTGTTTGTTTAAATTTTTGTTATTGAATATCCACTTTTTTACACTTAAGGTTAGGTTCATATTTTGGGGATAGGTCACCTTGGGTGATATCTTGGGCTCTTTTGCTCTTCAGAACACATTATTACATTCTCTCCTGCATTTTCTGGTGTGTACAAAAAAGTCTTTTATACTTTGTGTTTCTTTCCCTTTATATTTGAAAGTCTTTCTTCTGATTTCTTGCAGAATTTCTTTTTTTTTTCCTCAATGGAATTGTTCCACTTGACCTCTGTGTGTCTTGGAATCTGCAGTATGGTTTTTTGTTTGTTTTAGTTTTAGGGGTTTTGTGTGTGTGCGTGTATTTTTAAAATGTTGTTGATGTTGCTTCTGCCTATGGTGTTTCTAGAGGCAATTTGTAAATTATTTCAAGTGGCACTTTGTTTTCTCAATTCAGGTTTGTCTTGTGTTCTTCTGAAAGCCCTATAATTTTTACATTGTACCTATACAACCTGTCATTGAGATCAATATAATTTGCTTGAATGAGGATTATCTTTTTTATTAAGGTTATTGATTTTTGCTTCTCTTCTTCCAGATTGTCATTTACTTCCACTTATTTGCACTCCCAGTCAATAATCTTCTCTTATTTCTTTGGTGAAACTTGCTACTATGGATTTATTTTTTTTTCTATTTTGCCAATTACTTGGGCTTTTACAATTAGTATTTCTTTTTCAAACCATTCAGGATCATCCAACTCTGGTACCAAGGTCTTTTGGGAATCCCCAGGGTCCTCTGCTTCATCAGGTTTGATTCAGTTTCCTTTTTCTTGTGTCTTATTCATAAATGTCCTAACCCTTTTCCCTGACCTAGAAGCCATATTCACATTTGTCATTAGAACCTTCCCTGTCAGTTTATCTGCTTATACTCATGTTCTTTGAGTGTTTTTTCCTCCTCAGATCTTTGGCAATTTCTTTATTTTGCTCTTTATTTTCCCCTGTTGATCACTTTCTGTCTCCCTCCCTTCTAATGGTAGTTTCCTAGCTGTCTAAACCATCTTAATCACCTTTATTGCAGATTAACTCACAGTTCACCAGATTCTTCTGCTCCAGGTGACTTCTGGGGGAACAGAGCTGAAACAGCAGCATGCTGGCCTGTTTCCATCAGGCTTATTGGAGTATCACACAAGTGTCCTGCCTCCTACCCTATCCCTCCCCTTCCCTCTCTAGCTCCATTCTCTAGCTAAATTCTGTTAGGGCACTGGCATTGCTATATTGCTATAGGAACCTGAGCAAATTTCTGTCTTGTTATCTCTGCAGAACTGGGAGGAGGGAGCAATTGGTCATGATGTGGAATTGAGTCATATTTCAAGCAGTATAGGTAGGCTTGTATAACCTTGCTCTGGGAAGCTTAGTGGATGTTGGGGAGTAAGTGGTGCTGAATGAACAAGTATTAGTGCCTAGAGATTAGCCTTATCTGTTATTATTTCTTTGGATTTTTATATCATTTGTGTCCTTAATCTCCTAGACTATGGAGATAGCTGAAACTCATCTCTGGTGCATAATTTTGGAGAAGTTTGAGAAGTTGTGATGATTGATGAAAAGATCTATTCCTCTATATTATTAGTCTCATGACCTAGCAGTGTCCTGTTTTGTTTTTAAAGCCTTAACACTTGGCTGCTTCCTATACTTCACTCCCTTCCACATATTATACAATGTAGTGACATTACCCTACCAGATACTCTTCATATATGACACTCCATTTCCCTACTCACTGAATTTTCACTAGCTGTTCCCCATACCCAAAATGCCCTCCTTCTTCAAGAGGTCTTTCCTACCCTCCTGCCCACCCCAACTGCTTATGTCTTGTGTCTGAGATAATTTTCCTTTTATGCTATATATATCATGTATGTACATAATTGTTTGTACGTTGTCTTCCCAACAGACTAAGAGTTCTTTGAGAGAAGAGATCATGGTTTTGGTTTTTTGTTTGTTTGTTTTTGCTTTCCTTTGTATCTTCAACACTTGGCTTACATTAATTACTTAATAAAAAAATACTTGTTGAAAGAGTGATTCATTTTAACATTAATGCAAAATGGAGTCAGACAATTCCTATAGTATCCCTGATAGCTGTATATGGTTATGGGTTATGTCAGGGCTTTTTCCTTCCAGTAAAGTATTCTAGATAAAAGTCTAATTTGCTTGAGCACACTTCCATCTTGAAATCTTAGAACATGAGCCGCCTCTGTTAGTGAATAGGTTATAAATAATTCAGAGATAATGGGCCACCATGTTAAGTAAATTAAACATTTTACTTGGAAAGACAAGACTTTATTATTTCCATAATTAGTGCTTTCCAGGTAAAAATCATTCTCATTTACTTAGTTGTATGTGTGTGACACACACACACACACACACATATACATAAATACACACACACACACACACACACATATATATATATATAAATGTATTATATTACTTTTTCCTTTCTGATACAACCTGGATAAACATATGCAAACACCTTCTTATATCACAATACTGAAAGAAAATGAGGAACTCTGAGACCAACACCTTATGGCAATAAGTACCAGATTCTTCCTTCCAGGTTCTAGCAGTCTCTTCCCCTACAGACATTCTTTGAATCCTCAAACATTCTCTCCACATAAAATAAATGTATATTCCAGCTACACCCACTCTTTGCCATCAAATAATAGATTATTTCCAATTCCAGCTACCTTCTATATCCCAAGAGCCTTGACTCTATTTAGGACACAAATACCCAATGAGAAATACCAACCTCTCCACGTCTACAGCTCCCACTCATTTTTATCTCTAACACCCACATGACAAACATGGGAAGATACGAACTTTTGCACTATCTTCCAACCCTACCCCATTCTGTTCTCTTCTCATAGTGCTTACTTAAAATATAAGTGTCTCTCTATGGCCTGAAAAGCCCTGGTAGTCCTGGCCTGCTACCTTGCTCCTTGTCTACCGTCAAACATCAAATTAGGTACCTACACAAGAATACGGGAGTATACTTTTATTTATGGCATATCTGTGATAGTATCTATCCTTTTTTTTTCTGTCCATAACAGAACAAGCATTTATTAAGCACTTACTACATGCCAAGTACTATGCTAAGTTCTGGGAATACAAAGAAAGGCAAAAAACAAAAACAAACACAAAACCCCAAACCCAATAAAAAACAAATAAACAACAATAAAAATGCAGTCCTTACTATCCAGATGCTCACTGTTTAAATGTGACAGAAAAGAGCATATCAGATAGATATACAGGACAAGCCGAGTTCAAGCCCTACTTCTGACACCTACTTGCTATTTGATGATGCTGGGCATATCAACTAACTTCTCAGTACTCTAGACAACTATTTGAGACTATAAATTGCAGAGAAAGTGCCAACTTCTATTGATCTCTCTCCACTCTAGTCCCTCCTCCATTTAGCTGTCAAATTCATCTTCCTAATGAAAGTACAAGTCTGACCATGTCACACACATCATCCTTCCTATTAAATAAACTCACGAGGGTTCTTATTACCTCCAGAAAAATAAATAAAGTCCTCTGGGTTTTAGAGCCCTTCGTGACCTGCACCCTTCCTACCATTACAGTTTTCCTACACCTTACTCCCCTTCATGTACTTTACAATCCACTTATACTGGCCTCCTTGCTGTTCCTTACACTAGCAGTCCCCCACGTCTAAAATTTCCTCCCTCCTCATCTTTATCTCTTATACACCTTCAAATCCCACATTGATATCCAACTTTTAATGAAGAATTTCCTGACCCACCTTAAAACTAGCACCTTCCCTCTGAGATTATCTCCAATTTCTCCTGTATATATTTGGTCTGTATATATTTGTTTGCATATTGTCTCACCCTTCAACCAGGAGCACCTTGAGAGAAGTGACTCTTGTCCTTTATATTCCCTACACTTAGTAGGGTGTCTAGCATACAATAAGCACTTAATTAATCCTTGTTGACAATTTAGTAGGGGGAGTTTCATCTACAGTGTAGGAACACCAGTGAAAAAGAAGGCCCATTTTCCATTCCTAACAGGAAAAATACCTGAGAAAAACCCAAGATATACTTGCACTAAAATATTTTTCCCTGTGGTAATTTCTTTCTAAACAATCAGTAGCATAGTTGACCCGGTCACAGTTCCCCATTTGGTACAATGGATCATTCAGAGTCTGAGGATTAAAAAAAAATCAATTTAACAAAATATTGCTATAAAATCTCCATATATCCCCAGGTAAAAGCAGTTCCCAAGCTAGTTAAAAGCAGTTCAGAAGAAAAATTTAAAATATAAATAAAAATAAAAGCCATCAAGAAGAACTTTAAAAGAAATAAATAAGGAAGCTCTCTAGGGTTCCAATAATTCCCTACCAGAGTCTTAGAGCAAATGTTCTACCCTTACTCAAAAGGGCCCCTAAGTGGGTCTTAGATCAATCCCTTTGGCAGAAAAATTAACTCAAACTACCCCAGGCATATATTACTATTTCTTTGCTAACCACAGCCCCAGCTGTTATTATGAGAATAGAGGTGTGGGAGGAGGTTAACTCAAGGTTCACAATTCTACAGCTATCCTGACTCACAACAATTGTTAACCTTAATTACCCAATGACTGCTGTCCTTTGGTTTTAGTAAAGTAACCACCTCAAGCCTCAATAGGGAATCTTAGATTTTTTTTTTAATTTCCTGTCTCCACCCTGCAAGTTTTAAGTTTTATTCAAATCTTCAGTTTTTCTTACTGATTGTAAAGGAAACAAGCTTCACTGTGTTTTGAGGTGAATTCTGCCAGAGACACTTAATTGATATTTCAAGTAAATACAGGAAAAACCATTGACTGAGTTTCCTCAGTAAGCCAAAGGACTTTGCTTAAAGCAATTCCCAAGTAACATTTATAGTAATGAATGAAAATATGTGGAAATATAATCAATGAAAAGGTCAAAGTATTTAATTTGCAGTTATTCCTTTAAATGCTCAAAATTAATGATAGTTTAATTTGTGTAATAGTTAACATAAAAGAAATAAAGATAATGTATACACACACTCTTTAAAAAGATCTGGTCAGTGGCTCTGGCCCTTCAGTAGTCCAAGGCACACCCTTAAGCCCATTACTCTTTATAAGGATAATTATTAATTCTTGGATTACTCCAGAGGTTTTTAGGCTTCCACATAACTGAACTCCTTTCCATTGGTTGACAACTGCTCTAATTTCTTTTACGCAGATTTGAACTTAGCTTGTAAATACATTTTAAAGTATAACAATATAGTTTTCTCCACAGAAGACTCTGCTTTAGGTGGAATAAGTACTTTAAATAGAGTCCTCCATATATTTACTTTAGAGGGGGAGAATTTGTCTTCCCTTGAAACAAAAGAGGTCAATAGAGGATTTCCTCCCTTTATATTTTCAGAGGACATTTCATTTTCTGCTGAATGACTATAAAGGGAAAGTTGGTACGGATCAGCACTTTTCCTGCAATTTCTTGAGAATCATTTTCTCCAGTTTAAGTTTCTAGTCTATCTATTCATTGCTCCAAATCTTGTTTTTCTAGTCTAATACATAACAGCAAGCTATTTAAGATAGAAATGAATGCTTAGAAAACTAAGTTATGTTTTCAGGGTTTTTGTTTGTTTTTTTAATTGAAATAGATTATAATCTATGAAACCAACAAAGAATGTATTAAAATTATTGGCTTATTCAGAATTTCCCTAATTTTTTTCACTAAGTTGCTGACCTCAAAATCTAAAATTTATGCACAATTATTATCCCTCTCCCAATTAGTTTCTATGAGTTCATGTAGTTTCGAATTCTCTGAATGAAAAGTCTCTAATTCCTATGTGACCAAATCACATTTTAATGTTCTTATTTAAAATTCTTATTCTTAAGCAATATTTTGATAGCACCGTGTCATGATATAGATTTGTGAAATAAACCACTGGGTATCAAATGACTTAGCAATGATGAGAATGACTGATAAATAAAGTGACTAGACTTTTAAGAATTTAGTACTACACAGATTGGGAATGGGAAATTGTATTTAAGCAACTATTTCTGGAAGGTAAAGGATAAGTAAGGTAGAATGTGTGTGTGTGTGTGTGTGTGTGTGAGTGTGTGTGTGTTTAGGGGATAAGTGGAAGTAAGATAATTTTATGTGTATTAAAAGTTCACAAATTTTAAAGAGAAGGTCCTCATATTCATGTGTGCACCTACATAGCTTTGTGTACACACAACAAGAACAACAAAACTTCAGTTTTCTTGGTTGATTGAACAACAGCATCAAACTTAAAATGACTTGATCTTAAAATCAAAAGTGAATTTAAGTTAAAATGATTGACTAAGCTCTTCAGCTAAATAAACAAATCTCCTAGGTTTCCAATTTTTTAAAAATGTAGGAGACTAGTAGTTTAAGCAACTGCAAAGCAATACCAAAATTTAAGCAATACTAAAAGACAGGAATGGATGTAAAGTGTCGTAAAGAAGAAGGAGGAGGAAGAAGAGGAATAGGAGAAATAATGTCCAGTTTCATATTCTAATTTGTCAAAGTGAAAAAAAAGTGCTTAATAAGAACTGAATACATGAATAAACATATAATATATATGATCCTGTGATTTCATTGATATAGGCAATTCCTAATGTGGACACTTTCTCCAGTGATGAGCAACTTATCCATAACTAAAAGTCTTACAAAATTGCCTAGAAAATTGGGGATTATAATTGTCCAAGGTCAAATAGCTCACAAGTATCTGAGGCAGGATTTGAATCTAGGTCTACCTGACTCCAAATCTGATACCTTATCTTCAGTTCAGTAGTATATATGGAGAGTTCTTGCCTCTCAAATATGTATGTGAATATGTGAATAAATTGAAGATCTGTGATTTCCACTGGCTATAGAACACACAGTGTGGAAACTCCCACTGACACACATCTTGATTTATCAATGATTTAGTAGCCAGGTGCTATGGGATTGTATGAGACACACAGAGTTTAAGAGACTTGTCCAGATCAAATAGCTAATAAGTATCGGTGGCGGGTTTTGAACTCAGTTCTTCTCTAACATGTGTTTAGCATCTTAACACTATTCTCTATTCTAAGTTTTCTCTCTCTCATAATTGTATATATGTGTATGTATATAACATATATGATGTATATATGCACATATATGCATGTTTGTATATATGTATATGCACTTATAGTGTATGAAAATCATGTATATAGATATATATGTATATGTGTGTATATACATACATATATTATACACACACATGCACACACACACACACACATATATATATATATAGATATATAAAATAGTGACTGAGCAGATCATTAACTATTATTGTTTCTACTTGGTTAGTGAGAGAGGGGCAAACAAGGAAAAGCAAGAAGCATTTATTAAATCCTTACTATGTGCCACCATATGTCTTATTAAGTCTTATGTATACAAATACAAGGATAAGAAAAAAAAAACAGTTCCTGCCCTCAAAGAATTTACATTCTAAGGCAGGAAGAGAACATAGAAAAGAAACTGAAAAGTGCAGATGGAAGGGAGAGACTACCTGAAAGGACAGGAGGTGAGAAGTTGTTGAAATGTGTTAAATCAGAACTCACCAATAGGATATACTGCTGGCATGATAGAGTAAGTGAGGAAACAGCAGTTATTGGTTGCTGTAGTTGAAGAATGGTGACAGAGTCCAGAAAGTCAGAAGCAGAGAGAGGAAGAGGATGAAAGTTAACTGGCTTAAGCTCCTCCCCAAAATAGAGCTTGTAAAGACTCCCAGAATCTATAAATCTATAAACTTATCCATTGCTATGATCATACTTTATTGTCTTTCACTTTCCCCAGTGCTGTGGATCTTGATCATTTCAGAATGACTATATTTATTTGTTCATTGTTTTGTTTATTTATTTATCCAATAAATGGTCCTATTACTTGTGTTTGTCCCTGTAAACTTTAGAACCTGTGCAAATAAAGTCTCTACACAAATAATTTTCCATTTTACTTTAATTTCTTTAGTGCCCATTATTTAACAGAAGTAAATTAGAAATAGATTTTTCCCCTGTAATACTTCGTAAATGCATTCCCAAGAGTTCAGTTAGTATCAAGACTAACATCAATTCCAAAAGTCATAGTAGTCTATAAGACAAGGGTGGAGAAAAGAGAGTACAACTATATAGCATAATTATAATTGTTTTCTAGGAATTGAATTTGCAGATTTATTTGGAGCCTAAAACTATTTGTTAGGGGGGAGGGAAAAGGGGGTGGGACAACCTCAGAGTTTATAGTAATTCATTCTGCACCTTGATTAGTTGTATTTATCCTGAAAGCCTAAAATCCCTAAAGAAGTCATTCATAGTAAGCTTTTTAAGGGAAATTGATATTCTTTCTCCCTACTTTCAAGCTATGCTTATTGGCTCTCTCTTCCTCCACAAACATCTACCAAAAGAGATACCATATTTATAAAAATGGAATATTCTACTCCAGTTATTTTAGTTATTAATGACTTAGTCAAGCAAAGATATATTTAATTAATATTGGCCATGTTCCTTTCTGTGATAATGAAGCATCTTATTCACTTTTTGAAGGGATATTAATTATCTCAAGTCATTAGAGGTTGGCATTGTTTAATGATTCCATACTGTTGCTGAAAACATAAGATCATGTTAGAGGTCACCTAGCCTATCCCTAATTTTTCAGAGGAAGAAACTGAGGACTGGAGAGATTGAAAGGCTGGGATGAGGTCACACAAGTAATGCAGGGCAGAACCAGAATTCAAATTTGGGCTGTTATTCCTCTCTTTAAGAAGACTTTAGAAGTCTGTCTCAACTTGTTTAAACTGCATTTGTCAATGGAACATAACATTATGTAACAATTAGGTTGATAAGGTCATTCAATAACATACGTATATACATTTATATGTGTTTATATGCATGTATATATGTTTATATGACATACACATATATGACACACATACACATATATGACATGCACATATACACATATATACACAAAGAAGATTATCTTGGAGTAAATGGGGAGGTTCATCTCCATTAATGGGATACAATTTCTATCCTCTTTCACTGTTCTGTAGCCCCACATACAGCCCTAGTAAGGTATTGTACTAAAACTGTAAGCTCTTTGAAGAAAGAGAAGTCATTTTATTTATCTTTGAATTTTACCTAGCACCTAGAATCAATCCTTTTACATGGCAGATGCTCAATTAAGTATTTGCTGAATAATTGCTAAGATAGAGATTCATTATTAGAAAATTGAGGTAATATGACTCAAAAAGATTCATATGATATTATCAAGTCATTCTATAAAAAAAAAACTCTTAGTTCTTGGAGTGAAGATTTCTAATATTAAAATATATTAATGTATCATTTCAGTGAAAAGACCACTGGATTAGACATAAGAGATATTTGCTTATAATCCTCTCTCCACTACTAACTAGCTGTGTAAGTTTAGAAATATTATTCATTATTCTTTGAATCTCAATTTCCTCATTTGTAAAAAGAACAGATTGTATTAGATACTTCATAATTGCTTTTCTTCCAAGGGTACCGTCATTTTTCCAGTACACCTTGTTTACTACCTCTTTGTCATTCTCTACTCCCCACTCTTACCCAACATATTCAATCAGTTGCTAAATCTTGTCATTTCTACCTTCACAACATGTCTTATATCCATCCCTCTTGCTTCACTCACATAACCATCATCCTGGATGATACACTCAAACATCTCTAACGGAGACTAATGCAATAGGCATCGAATTGCTTCCTTTTCCTCACATGTCTCCCCAGTCCAATCCATCTTCCACATGACTTCCAAAAATCAATTTTCAAAAGCATGAGTTTAACCATGTCACTACCCTACTCAAACCCTAGTGACTCCCTATTCCCTATAGGATCAAATATATACTAGTTTGTTTGGCATTTAAAGGCCTTCACAATATAGCCCCAACCTACTTTCCCAGCCTCATTCCCCAGCAGTTTCATTCATGCACTCTATGGTACAGCTAAATTGGGCTTCTTACTATTCCTTATGCAAGATATTCCATTTCCTATCTCCATGCTTTTTCACTAGATGTCATGCATGCTAGGAAACTGCTCCCTCCTCATCTCTGAGTTAGAGTTCCTATTTTCCTTCAATGGTCATCTCAAATTCCACTTTCTATCTGAAGCCATTGATGATACCCCACCCCAAGTTGGTTCTACACTTCCCAACAATAACTTGTATTTTCTTTGTATCTGTTTATATATATGTGTGTGTGTGTGTGTGTGTGTATTCGTGTACATTCCTTATGGAATAGAAGATCCTTGACAGCAGGGAATGTTTCACTTCTCTCTTTCTATCCCTATACCTAATACATTGTGCCTAGTCCTTGGCATCCTTTTTTTCTTTTTTATTAATTTATTTATTTTTAGTTTTTATATTCCCTTCCATAAGATTTTTAGTTCCAAATTTTCTCCCCATCTTATGCCTCTCCCCACCCCAAGAAGGCATGCATTCTGGATGCCCCTTCCCCTAATCTGCCCTCCTTTCTGTCTTCACCCCCCCTTCCCTTATCCCCTTCCCTTTCTATTTTCTTGTAGGACAGGATAGATTTCTGTACCCCATTGCCTGTATATCTTATTTCCCAGTTGCATGTGAAAACAATTTTTAACACTTATTTTTAAAACTTTGGGTTCCAAATTTTCTCCCTTCCTCCTTCCCCACCCACCCTCATTGAGAAAGCAATCAACTCAATACAGGTTATACATGTGTAGTCATGCAAAACACTTCCATAGTAGTCATGTTGTGGAAAACTAATTACATTCACCTTCATTCTATCCTGCTCCCCCATTTATTCTATTCTCTCTTTTGACCCTGTTTCTCCTCAGAAGTGTTTGCTTCTGATTACCCCCTTCCTCAATTTGCCCTCCCCTTTAACATTCCCCATTCTCTTATCCCCTTCCCCCTCTGTTTTCCTGTAGTGTAAGATAGATTTCCATGCCTAATTGAGTGTGTATGGTATTCCCTCCTTAAGCCAAATCTGATGAGAATAACATTCACTTATTCCCCCTCACCTTCCTCCACTTCCCCTTCACTGTAAAAGCCTTTTCTTGTCTGTTTTATGCGAGATAATATACCCCATTCTACCTCTCCTTTTCTCCTTCTCCTAGTATAATCCTCTCTCACCCCTTAATTTTATTCTCCAGATATCACCCCTTCATCTTCAACTCACCCTGTCTCCTCATCTATCTATATCTATCTATCTACCTATCTATCTATCTATCTATCTATCCATCTATCCATCTACTTATCTATATAAACATATAATTTTCCCTCCAACTTCCCTCCAACTACCCTAATAATGACAAAGGTCTCATGAGTTACAAATATCATCTTTCCATGAAGGAATGTAAACAGTACAACCTTAGTAAGTCTTTTATGATTTCTCTTTCCTGTTTACCTCTTCATTCTTCTCTTGAGTCTTATATTTGAAAGTCAAATTTCCTATTCAGCTCTGGTCTTTTCATCAAGAATCCTTGAAAGTACTCCATTTCACTGAATATCCATTTTTCCCCCTGATTGATTATACTCAGTTTTGACGGGTAGGTGATACTTGGCTGTAATCCTATCTCCTTTGCCCTCTGGAATATTATATTCCAAGCCCTCCAGTCCCTTAATGTAGGAGCTGCTAAATCTTGTGTTATTCTGATTGTGTTTCCACAACACTTGAATTGTTTCTTTCTGGCTGCTTGCAATGTTTTCTCCTTGACCTGGGGACTCTGGAATTTGACTACAATATCCCTAGGAGTTTTCCTTGGGGATCTCTTTCAGGAGGTGATCAGTGGATTCTTTCAATTTCTATTTTACCCTCAGTTCTAGAATATCAGGGTAGTTTTTTCTTGATAATTTCTTGAAAGATGATGTCTAGGCTCTTTTTTTGATCATGGCTTTCAAATAGCCCAATAATTTTTAAATTATCTCTCCTGGATCTATTTTCCAGGTCAGTTGTTTTTCCAATGAGATATTTTAATTGTTTTATATTTTTTCATTCTTTTGATTTTGTTTTACAATGTCTTCATTTCTCATAAAATCACTAGCTTCCATTTGCTCCATTCTAATTTTTAAGGAAGTATTTTCTTCAGTGAGCTTTTGGACTTCATTGTCAATCTGGACAATTCTGCTTTTTTTCTTTTCTCTTTTGGTTAGGCAATGGGGTTAAGTGACTTGCCCAGGGTCACACATCTAGTAAGTGTTATGTGTCTGAGGCCAGATTTGAACTCAGGTCCTCCTGAATCCAGGGCTGGTGATCTATCTACTGTGCCACCTAGCTGCCCCTCCAATTCTGCTTTTTAAGGCTTTCTTCTCCTCCTTGACTTTTTGGACCTCTTTTGCCATTTGGATTAGGCTATTTGTTAAGGTGTTATTTTCTTCAGTATTTTTTGGGGGGGTCTCCTTTAACAAGTTGTTGACTAGTTTTTCATGATTTTCTTGCATCACTCTCATTTATCTTCCCAATTTTTCCTCTACTTCTCTTTCTTGCTTCTCAAAATCCTTTTTGAGGTCTTTTATGGCCTGAGACGGATTGATATTTTTCTTGGAGGCTTTGGATGTAGCAGCTTTGACTTTGTTGTCTTCTTCTGGTTCTATGTTTTGATCTTCTTTGTCACCAAAGAAAGATTCTATGGTCTGACTTTTTTTTTTTGCACAGTTTGCTCATGTTCCGAGCACATTATTTAACTTTTAAACTCATTGTTAAGGTAGGGGTAACTTCCAGTGTGGAAGTTTCTGGGGTGTTGTGTAGCGAGATATTTCTAGGAACCTGTAAATTTTCAGCTCTTCCAAGGTGGTATGATCAAGGGCCAGCTGTTGACTCCTTTCCTGGCCTGTACTCTGTTCTATTAGTGACCATAAGTACTCTTTTCTGCCTTGGAACTGTGAGGAGAATTCCCTCTCCACTGCTACTGCAACACTAGAAGCTTCACCACATCAGGCTTCTCCTTGCCCCAGGACCACCACTGACAACTGTGACCCAGATCCAAGCATGAGTAAAGCATGAGATTCCTGCCTCAGCACCAGCAAAGAGATCCTTGCAATCTTCCTTTAATAAGCCACTGGATTGCCCCTCAGTCTGTGGGTCAGAAGGTCAGGAAGTAGCCGCTGCCCTGGGGCTGTATTAGAACTGGGGCTGGGAGCAAGCTTCTCTCTCACCATAGTCACAAACCTTTCCTACTGACCTTCTAAGTTGTCTTTGGTGTTTCTGGGTTGAGAAGTCTGGAAACTGCCACAGCTGCCTGTGATTCAGTCCTCTGAGGGTTGTTCCAGGTTCACTGAAGCCTGGTCTTTGCCTATGCACCCATGCTGAACTGTGCTCCTCTCCTAGTCCAGCACGATAGACCTTTCCAATCAACCATCCAGGTTGTCTTGGGCTGGAAATTTGTTTCACTCTGTATTTTTGTGGGTTCTGTTGCTCTAGAATTTGTTTAGAGCCATTTTTACAGGTATTTGGAGGGATTTGGGGGAGAGTTCAAGCAAGTCACTGTTTTCTCTCTGCCATCTTTGCTCCACCCTCCCCTTGGCATCTTTAATAAAGGTTTGCTGAGTGACATTTTTAGGTCAAAAATGCCATGTCTTGGAGCTCAATTACAATTCATTATGGTAAGGTACCAGACTGTCAGTTGCTTGAGGACAAGGCTCTTGTTTTATCTATACATTACATCTCACTCAGTTATGAACTGCTAAAGGCTTAGAGTAGAAAAGAGGGAAGAAATGCAGTATTAAATTGAAATTTCAAGGTGCTAACCAGGAAGGAGACTTTTAACCCTGGAAAGAAGTAATTTAAAATTCTCATATCCTTATCCAAACTATTTTAAGCAAAAGATGCATTGGGAAGAAACGACAGAGCTATGAAATAAATTATGTACTGAGCTAAAGTATGACTGGCCTCATAACTCCCTCTGAAATTTTGAAAACAAACAGCACTTTGAAATCAGTGAATATGGTTATCAATGCAATAAGGGTTCTACACACAGTAGGGACTTAATAAATGTTCACTTGTTAGTTGATAAAGTAATCTTGCTAAGGCAGTGTATTAAATTTTAATTACAACATCAATGAGATAAAAAGAAAATCTTCATGTTCTAATCTAAGCATACTTAGGCACAGTAAACCTAGAAATCTGAAATTCCTCTTACATTTTTATTCAGTCAGCCCACAAAAGGAAGAAAAGACTAATACATTAGCCCACTCCACCTTCTAACTACCTGCTGTCTAGGAGTGTCCAATTAGGACATCACTGAGGACTGGATCTGTCAGAAGCTATAAAATGATAAGCTCTATGCTAAAGACATGTTGCAATATTTCCCTACAGGTAAGCAGAAAGAGCGATCTGTACTCCCGAATCTTTGAATTGAACGACATAATATATAATCATTAGGTTACCCCCCATTTCGTTGCTAACCACATTCATTGGTTCCAAAGTGCCTCTTGTCTTAGAAATTTCAGAGAAACATTACAAAGGCCAATCTTATACTTTTATTCAATACACAACTGTCATTTCTTTTCAAGCATCTTTTGCTTAAAATAGTAGAGATGAAAATGTGAAGATTGTAAATTATTTCTTTCCAATGTTGAGCGTCTTCTTCCTGGCTAGCACCTTGAAATTTAAACTAATGCTACGGTTTTTTTCCCCTTTCTTTTTGCCTTACATCCTTAACAGTCTATCAGTGGCATGTTCTCCCCTGTAGTTAGATGCTTTATGTTAAATGTCATGACTCACACATTTAATATTATTTTTTTGATGAGAAGAGTCAGAGGTACAGTGGAACAGTCATATACAGTGGGTAAAACTTCAATCATACACATCCTAACACCCCCATCTTTCAAGAGTAAGTTAACCGTCTGAGCCAGAACCTCAAAAATACTTGCTTTGTAACCTGGAAACTGAGTACCATGATAGAGTCAAAAAATCTATGTAGGTCATTCAACTAGAGAAATTAGTGGCTGAACTATTGCTATAGAATTATATCAGTTAGTCCTTTCTCTATGCAGTTAGGCTTAATTTGATATTCAAAACAAACTTTATATTTGTCATCTTATTGTGGACAGTTCAAGATATGATGGAAAGTCTATGGGGCTAGAACCTGATTCTGTCTCTGCCATTAAATATTTATGGCACCTCAAGCAGGTAATTTTAATCTTACTGGATTTCACTTTCACATTTATCAAACAGGGATAATATTGTTGCCCCACTTTCCTCACAAGGTTTTTATGAAGCTTTAGGCAGGCCATCATCTATCAAAATGATACCCTGATGCCTTATCACGCTATGGCAGTGATCCCAGCTAGGGCTTGAAGGCTGTTCTAGTGAAGTGGGCACTTTAATGAGTCCTTCCTAGGTGGAAAGGCTTTGTGGATTTATTTCTATTTCTGTCAACACCATTCTTCTACTCTCCCAGGCTCATAACCTTGATGTTTTCCTTCATTCTTCTTTTTCTCTTATCCTGCATATTCAACCAGTTATTTAATTTTGCCATTTCTAACTCCACAGTATCTCTTTTACCCAATTCCTTCTTTTTGCTCACACAGCCACCACCTTGGTTCAGACCCTCATCATGTACCCTTGGACTGTTGCAATGATCTGTAAATTGATTTCCCTGCCTCAAGGCTCTCCTCTTTCCAATACATTCTCCACATGACTATTAAAATAATTTTCCTTAAGTACAGGTCTGACCATTCTACTTAATAGATTCCAGTAACCCCTTATTATCTTTAGGGTCAAATATAAACTCTGTTTGGCTTTTTAAAGCCCTTCACAACTTGACCCCAATTAGCCTTCAAATCTCATTATATATACTCTCCTTCCTCCTTCCATTGCATATTGCTGTCTTTTGGTTGGACTCTACAATCCAAATAAACTTGCCTTGTCCCTGCCTTTCATACAACATTCCATTCTAATGACATGTCTGTATCTTGGCCATCCCTCAAACCTGGAATGTACTTTACCTTCTCCAAGAATTACTGATAGCCCTAATTGCTAGTTCTCTCCTTCACTATATACTATATAAATACTTTCTATTTATTCTCTGTATAATTATATATGTACATGTTGTTTCCCCATTAGGCTGAAAGTCTCTTGAGAGGGGATACTTTGGTATGTTTTGTATCTTAAGCACTATGTATTAAAGTGTCTGGCACTTAGTAGGTACTTCATAAATCTTGTTTGACCGTATAGGCCTCCGTGGCAGATTACATATCTACCATCAAATGACCAGTCAAATTACAATGAGGGGAGACTGGGCACCAAAAAGTTGTCCTCTAGGTATTTTATTTTCCACCACAGTAACTCATGACTACCCTCCGCTAATGCTCAGCGAGGTTATCATCTGAATTAGTGGAAAATATACTGAATTTGAATGAAATCACAGATTCTTGGAGCAATAATATACAAAATGAGATGATGTAAGACTGATTTGAAACAGCAAAAAAGCTATAGAAAATATGTCTCTGTTATTATAATGACACAGTGAATACTAGATATAATAAGATCATAGATTTAAAGCTAAAAGAAACCTTGGATTTCAGTGAGTCCAACTTCCTCATTTTAGAGGTGAGGTAATTAAAGCCCAGATAAACTGAGTGACTTGCCCAGGAAAATACCTATAAAAACTTAGTCATGTATGTCTAAAGGCAAATATGAATGGTGATGCTAGACATTTTAGGATGTCCAGGTAAAAATGCCTGAGTTTTATTATTAAGGAAAAATACTCATTAATTAAAAAAATAGATTCTAAACCTCCCTCACTCAAATGCTAAGGCTTGATGGGCTATTTTTATTTCTATTCCACAACTCAATTCAGTGGTATTTATTGACCACCTATCACATGAATGACATTATGCAAGGTGCAGTGTAGAGATGAAGCTGCATCAGACATAATGCCTATTTTCAATAACAGTGTATTAAAGGATAGGACATGTATACAGATAAGTGTGACCCACAAGTAAGCTTAATAGTTGCTTTCTACAAAATTTTCTAGTTATAAAACTTCAAAAGAAAGAAATTCTGCACAATATATTGAATAATTACCACTGAATCTACAAGATAAGACAAAGCTACCACACCTCCCCCATACAGATATAAGATTAAAAAAAGAAAAGAAAAGAAAGAAAACTGGGAAACTTTAATTTTAAGATTCAGTGAACATACTCTGAATCAGCTTCCCATTTCTGGCTGCCATGAGTGTAAGCAAGCTCATTGGTTTTTGATTTAGGAACTGGTTGTCATGAAAACATGTGACAATGACTTTGTCTGAACCTCTCTGAGGGAGAGAAAGGGAAGAGAATAACTATTTGTTAAGTGCTTATGATGTGCCAGGCACTTTGCTAAGTGATTTACAAATATTATCTCATTTCATCTTCACAACCCTGGGAGGTAGATGCTATTATCATCCCATTTTACAGTTGAGGAAACTGAGGTGGACAGAGGTTAAATGACTTGCACATGATCTCATAGCTAGCATATGTCTGAGGTCTCATTTGAAGTCTTTCTCACATAATGTCTTTCTTACTCCACTCTCAGTGCTCTATTCAATGTACCACGTCCCTTCCTGACTTTACAGGAAATAGCAAAAACTGATTTTTGCTTACCTGCACTAACAAATGGAGGGAGATGAGGGAAGGAAGATTTTGACAATACTGAAAACACATCATCCATGGCTTCTCATCTACAGAGTACAGGAAAATAGAGTATAGGGCCTGAAGGCAATAGGACTAGAAACCCAGATGACACCAGTTTTTTCCTCCTAGAATTTATTCATGGCAGAACTACAGGCCAGGGAGACTTCCATATTACTCAACTTGAGGAGGCTAAGGTTACTCTGAAAACTAGGCTAATTGGTAGATACATTTTTGAAAGGGGAATTATCTTAAAAGTGAGGAGCGTTCCCAAAGGTGAGTGAAAAGAAAATACCAGAGAAAAATTGAGGGAATAAAAGATCAAAAAATGTTTTAAATTAAAATCCAGCAAACAAACATGCAAAGACAATCATAGAAGAATGAATAAAATCTCAAAAAGAAAATAAAACAGATTGCAAAAATATTATATATACTGGCCGCACGCCGACCTTCTGCCAGCCGTACGCCGGTACCCACTTCTCTTATAAGAAGCACACTACCAGAGTTTTACCCACACCCGGGTCTTCGGTCCTCAGCCGGATCACCACACAGAGATGAGCCATTGGGAGGCGCCAACACCAGAGCTTTATTCAGAGGCCAACACAGCAAGCCATCATAGCAAGCCCAAGCAGCAAGGCCAGAGCAACAGGGCAGGAGCCAGGAGAGAGCGCACGTGTGTGATCGACCACGCTTGTTCCTAAGTACCTACTTAGCCCCTCCTCCCCAGCCCGCTTACTAGCCAATGATTGTAGGGTCAGATACCGGAAGGGGCTGTCTGAGTTTAGCACACCAAGGGGGAGGGAGTGACGTAGGAAGCCAGGATTGGATATAGGAAGGAGGCATCTGGGAATGATGCATAGACAAGAGTACGTGACCTAGGAAGTCAGACTCAGGAGGGGTCTGGGTCAGTGCTGCACAAAGGGTGCCAGGAAGTCAGGAAGGTCACAAGAGGCATCTGGGGATGATGTTGCATATAGGGAGGGAACTAAGCAGAGGGAACTCAGTCCTCTGCCATCCCACTCCCACGTGGCACCGCCCCTTGCCTCAGGAGCTCAAGCTCCGACTACTTCCTTGTACCCAGCTTATCTCACAAAGCACTGCCCAATTGCCTCAGGGCTTCTCCGTGTCCAGCCCATCCCAGTTCACCACGACTCTGCCTACCACAGCCCCTGCCTCGACTTCCAAAATACCCAGATCTTACCCTACCCTTGCCACAGCACCCAACCTGGTAGCTGCCAACATCAGACAGTCCCTCACAATTATATAAAGAGAATAAGGTACTATAACCCTATAAGGAATAGAGAATCCCAAAATCTCTACAAAAGAAATGAAACATCAAGAAATTCCAGAATGGTTCAAAAAAGAAACAAGTGTCATTAAAAAAGATGGTCAAAGTAGACTTAAGATAGATTAGAATTCTCAAAAAAATAATTAAAATAGAAAAAATTAAAACAGATAATTTCTCTAAAGAAGCAAAAGAACAGAGAAGATCAGATTTGGAAAACAAATATCCCGAAGTAAAGGGAGACTTAGCAGAAGAGAAGAAGAAAAAAAAAAAACAAAGTTGAAAGAAAACATGATTTTTTTAAAGAATATGACTGACCTTAAATTATGGATGTGGAAACAAAACTGAATGGTCAGAGTTTTTCCAGGATAAAATGATTAATAAAAAAACAAAATTCCAAATATTATAATGCAAAAAATATACAAGAAAACAATTCAGAATTTCTTAATAGACTTAGTCAAGAGAAAACACAAGTGCTATCATTAAAAGGGGAAAAATCTTGTTTCAAACCCCAAAACATGAAGATATACAGTGGTTAAATTTAACAACTTCAGTAACAAACAACATAATTTTCAAACATCTGGGAGAAAGACATTCAAAAATAGGGGAAAGGCAATGAAAATAATATAATGCTATTCCATATTCATGAGAAATTACAAGAGATTGAAAAGTATATTCTAAACTTCAAAGTAACTCAAACTGTAACCCAAAACAATGTATCAGGAAAAGTTGAACTGAATCATTTATGAGAAAAAAAAAGAGAATTATGTTTTAAAAAAAAATGGGACATTACAGGAAGGGGGAATAATAGAAGTGGGAGTTTAATAATAATAGCTACCTTGAATTATTTAAATAGAGGTTTAAGATTTACAAAGCACTCTACAAATATTATCTCTTATGATCCATGGGAGGTAGGAACTAATATTATTCCCATTTTACGGTTTAGAAAACTAAGGCAGGCAGAGGTTAAGTGACCTACCCAAGATCACAGAGCTAGTAAATATCTGAAGCCGGATTTGAAGTCAGCTTTTCCTTTCTCCAGGTCTATCACCCTTTCCACTGAAAAAAACTGTCTGTGTAGATTATTTAATTTGTAAAAACCCTGAAGGGGGCATAAGAAATGTAATTAAGTATAATAATAAAGAAAACATAAGAACTTAAATATTCATGTTAATACATTTTTTTCTAAGAGAAATATTGATGCACAGGGTAAAAATGAAGAAAAACTTCAAGAGATTAAAAGATAAGTAGGTTGCAGAGTGATTAGAGTTAGGAAAACCTGAGTACAAGTCCAGTCTCAGACACTTACTGGCTATGTGACTCTGGGTAAGTCTTTTAACCCTATTTGTCTTAGTTTCTTCAACTACTTCCTAGGATTGTTTTGAGGTTCAAATGAGATAATAATTGAAAATGTTTAGCATAGGGCCTGGCACGTAGTAAGTATTATATAAATGTTAGTTATCATCATCATAATTATCATTATTATTTTTTAAAGAACAGAAAATCAGGGTTTTACTATAACCACCCATTACTAAACCATGAGAACCAATTGTTAAAATTTCAGTGTGAAAATTTACACATTGAGAATTGGAAGAGATATAAATCAGGACTTCATTAAAAAATTTTTTTCTGCTTAAAATGATAGAGAAAATACTAATAATGAGAATTAAATTTAAAAGTGTCATGTACATTTTTCCCCCTAACAAGCTGATTGTTAAACATTTATGAGCACATCTCTGCCTAAGGGGATAAGAATTTAAGAGAATCTAAAGCAGGAGATATGAAGTTAAAGAGTTTAATTAAAACTCTAAAGATAAAATTCCCTGATTCCCTGCAATTAAATCAATACATTTTGTGGAAAGATATTAAAGAGGGGAAAAGAGAGGGACAAAAAAAAAGGGGGTATAGAAAGGGTGCTCCACCCTATCAAGTACACAAGTTAATAGGGAAGGAAAATTATTTCCTTGGTCTTTTAACATGAAGAATGATACAGGAGAATAGGAAAAATATAATGGAAGAGAGACTAGGATTGGTAGGGGGTAGATAACTTTATTTATTTATTTATTTAGGCAATTGGGGTTAAGTGACTTGCCCAGGGTCACACCACTAGCAAGTGTCAAGTATTTGGTCTGAGGCCGAATTTGAACTCAGGTCCTCCTGACTTCAGGGCCAGTGCTCTATCCACTGCCACCTAGCTGACCCTGAGGGTAGATAACTTTAAAGGACATTCTCATGACAGAGAAAGTTTATATCTGCAAACAACAAAGATCTTAAAATTGGATTCAGGGTATGCAGGGATTGGTTGCTTCTCTGAGAAAGGGATATAACTCTCTGGACAAAGTCCCACCCCAGGAGAGGGTATGAATGAATTCTATTATCAGTTACTGCTGAGAGTGGTAGGGGAGACACAGAACCAGATATATGATAACAAAATGGAGACTCTTCATGGGAAAACTAAAGGGTACACCACGTTTAATGATTTGGGACCCACTGTTAACAACTACCACACAACATGGACTCTATCCAAAACTGCTTCACTCAAATAATATTTCTAAGAGTAAGGCAGGGTAGGAAAACAAAAAAACAGGACATGATACAATCTACAAAAACAACCACACAGAAATTAGATAAAGGAAATACCTCAAATCTGGTAATTCTGAAGTTTTTGCCTCAGATGAAATGAAAGGAAGAAGTAAAGGGATAGCCCATGAATCAGTAAATAGAATTCAAAAGAAGGTGAAATGCTGAATTTAGAATAAAAGCAGCTAGGTGAAGATCCTAGTTCAATGTGACCCTGGGCTAGGTCTGTGTGTATACATAACAATATTAATAATAACAACAACAAACATTTATAAAGCACTTACTATGTGCCAAGCAGTGTGCTAACTGCTTTAAGATTATTATCTCATTTGACCTTCACAACAACCCTGGCAGGTAGGTGCTATTATTATCTCCATTTTACAACTGAGGAAACTGAGGCAAACAAAGGTTAAGTGACTTGCTAAGTGTCTGAGGCTGAATCTGAATGGAGGTCATAAAAATTATAACTATAGTTATATTTATTGTTACATATTTATAATAATTGTAGTTATATGTAGATATATACATAATTATGTATATATATAGTTAATATATTACAGTTTTCATGTTGGCTATATATAAGTATATGTATATATTTATTTAAATATACATACAGTTTTCCTGATGTCAAACCATCCTTATTTTCCTTGTATAAATATATATTTTAAAATTATATGTTATTATATTTTTATAATTTTATGAATTACTATACACACCTATCTCTATCTCTATCTCTATCTATCTAGCTACCTATGCATACACACCAGGAAAATAAGAATGACTTAATGTCTGAAAAACAATTATAATATTTGATCATATAAAAGAGATAGAGACAAAATGGAAGCATAGCAGGAAGCAATACAGTAAGTTCCCCATGGGAAAAAAAATAACAGAAATTCCTTTAAACAGATTAAAAAAAAAATCTGGTCAAATCCTCATGGAGAAATCTAAGAAAAAGTCACAATGAGTCGTTTCTCCAGCCCAAATTGGCATAGGGAGACAGACAGGGAGGTCTGTGGAAACTGAAGATGGATTCTGACTAGGAGTCATTGGAACAACCCAGTGCAGGGAGCAACTTTGCACCCAGGCCACTCGGGGTCCCAGACTGTTACTGGGACAACCTGAGACTGATACTGGGCCACCATGATGGGATTTGGTGTCACTCAAATGGCTACTATACTTAAACCGTAGTTCAGGTTCACACTATAACCTCTCACCTGGACAAATGTCATGGTCTCCTAATGGTCTCTCTTCTCTCCATTCTCCCATTCTTTATCCATATAGCAGCCCTATTGTCATTCACACAGCAAAGAACTCAACTTTATCATTCCTCTTCTCAGGAGTCTTTCTATTGCCTCTGGAATAAATACATACCCATTTGTTTGACATTTGAAGTATCTCAAGATTTCATTCTAGGATATCTTTTTAAACTGACATATCATCCCCCCTCATATATTCTACATTCCTCCAAAACTGGCTTGCTGTTCCCCATTTGGGAAATTCAATTCTCTAACCTTCAAACCTTTGTACACAGGCTATCTCTTTTACCTAGAATGCTCTGCTTCATAACTCCACCTCTTATATTCCCTCGATCCCTTCAAAGCTCAGCTAAAGGGCCATCTCTTATGCAAGGACTTCCCTGATTCTAGCCCTCCTCTCAAATTATTTTGTTTTGTGTATATTTTGTATTTATTTATCCATGTACATGTTGTCCCTTGGACCCCTTCTCCATCCCAAGAGAATACAAAGTTTTTGAGGGCAAAGATGTTTCATTTTCATCTTTGAATCCCTAACACCTAGTGGAGTACCTAGCCCACAATAATCAAGAAATAAATGGGGGGCAGAAGGGAAGGAAATAAACATTTCTATAGCACCTACTAAGTGTCAGACACTATGCTAAGTGCTTTACAAATATCTTATTTGATCCTCACAACAATTGTTCAAGGTAGGTAATGTTATTATCTCCATTTTATAATCAAAGAAACTGAGATGAACAAAAATTAAATGATTTGACTAATGTCACACAGGTAATGTCAGGGATTGGATCTGAAACCCAGGTCTTTCTGACTCCAGGTACAGTATTCTATCCACTGTGACAACTAGCTACCAAATGCCATTTAGAAGTGAATTGTTGGGATCAACTGGGGATTTTGCCAACCTCACAGGATTATGTTAAGCAGTTCCATGTGTCAAATACATTAGGCTACACAGCAAATCCTGTCCAAATATGCATGAAAAATTATGTGAAGGTAAAAATGAAATAAATCTTTTTTTTTAAAAAAAGAACCTAATCTAAAATGTTTCCTTATATTCATAACCAAGGGATTAAAAATAAATTGATTTGATGTAGTACTGTCTCTGGGCTTTAATCTAGTTTTATGAGGCCTGGCGGAGTTCAAGCTAGATCTTAATATTAATTAGAAATAGCCTGCATACTAAATTCTAAACGTGCTCCTCTTAACATCTAAAATTCCTCTTGATACAATGATGATAGTATTATAACATGAACCACAAGAAGTGGGTATTAAGTGACCTGTTAATTTCAATAATAACGCACAGAATACCAACCATGTAGGATTAATTTAAAAGAATTTTAATGTTAATAAATACAAGCTACACCAACAGACACATTCTGAACAACATTCCATTAAACATCATCAGAATAAGATTTCTGCCCCCAGGATTTGTCTCTATTGTGACCCACAGATAAGAGAGCACAAGGATTTAGAAAAATCACAGTTAAATGCACCACTAGATAATGAAGGAGGGTATCTGTCATGAGATGGGGGGGGGGGAAACTTTCTTACTGGCAATATCAAGAGAAATCACATGAAAAGAATGTAAGAGTTCAGAGGTTAAACATTTTTTAAAATTAATTAACATCAGGGGGTTGGCATAAATGGCTTCTGAGATCCCTTCCAAAGATAAATCTGTGAGACTGTGATCTAGTATATAGTTGAATGTCCACTATACTTAGAAATGAGATCTGAGAATCATGGGATCAAATCAAATTCCACCTTTGAAGTTTACTGGTTGTATAAATGACCATGGGCAATTCACTTATCTCTAAGCCTCAGTTTCCTCAGTGAAAAAGAAGGAATTACAGTATCTTTAGTTATCTACATAGGGTTTTATGTAAAGCAAAAGATACAATGCAAAACTTTTAATGTTATATAAATGCAAATTGTTATTATTGATTCATAGAAGAACTATTGAATTGTAGTACTGATCAATGACATTGTTGAAAAGAGTGTAATGAAATGGAAGGGATATTAGATTTGGAATAAGGACTGGTTTTGAATTTATGCTTTGCTATTATAACTACCTGACATTGTGAAAATTACTTCACCTCTTTGAAAATATTTGTGGTAAAGTGAAAAGTGTTCTGACTCAATTCGGAGGATAGAGGTTAAAAATCTGTCTTTAAGACTCTTTGTGTGATCCTGGGCAATTCATTTAGCCTAGTGGGATCTCAGTTTCTTCATCTGTAAAATAAGGGGAGTTGGGCACAGGTAATTTCTGGATCTAGATCTGTAAGTTGGGGATCCAGCCATTTTAATCTGGAAAAAGAAAAGTAAGTATCTCCATAAAGAGTCAATGGAATCCTCCAGAGACAACATGAAAAGAGAAGTTTTTGTCAATAAAATCCTAGAACGCTACAGATGGAAAAGATCTTAAAATTTAAAGTAATAGAATTGGATGGGCCTTAAGTCATTATCTAGTTCAACGTACACTTATGAGTATTGTGGTGGGGAAAGATCACTGGATTTGGACTCAGAGTACATGTTTTCAAATCCTAGGTCTGCTCATTATTGCCCATGTGACCTTAGGCAAATTACTTCCACTTTCTCACCCTCAGTTCCCTCATCTGTAAAATGAAGGTGTTGGAACTATTCATCTCCAAGGTCCTCTCTATCTCTACCAGAGGTGCAACAAAGTAATTTTATAACTATGGAATAAAGTATGTTTTATTAGTGGATACGTCAAGATCTTCCCCAGCCTGCTTGAGGATATCGCTTACTCACAGTAGAAGTATTGATGGCAATAATGTGTGTATGAGAGGTGGGGGTTGAGGGAGGACATATGCCAAATGAAACATCTTTACCATAAACTTTCCCTAAACTAGGGAAGTTTGTGACATGCCTTCTCAATCTAGCCTGATTACTATTCTCCTTCTATGTGACTCTATCAATTCTAAACAACAGTAAAAAAAATGGAAGAAGTCAGTACCAATTAGCAATAGAGATGTAGATTTTTGAAAACTAGGCCATGAAAATAGGCACCAATTAGGAAATTGTTGGGATGCCCATCAATTGGGGAATGGCTGAACAAGTTATGGTATATGGTTGTAACAGAATATTACTCTACTATAAGAAATGATAAACTCAATGAACTTATAAAAATATGGATAGACTTGCACAAAATAATGAAGAGACAGAAATAAGCAGAACCAAGAGAACATTGTATACAGTAGCAGCAATGTTGTTTAAAGAACAACTCTGAGTGAATAAGTCATTTTTACTATTGTAAATACCCAAATTAATTACAAAGGACATATGAAGGAAGATATCTGCATCCAGAGAAAGAGCTGATAAATAGAAGTATGTATAGAAAGATTTTATACACACAAACACACACACACACACACACACACATACATATTGTGTCTAATGATAGCCATCTCTAGGGTGGGGGTGACGGGAAGAAAAAAAGAAGAAAAAGGAAAGAAAAAAAGAAATTTACATCATAACTTTATTATATATTTAAAAGGAATAGCAAGCTGTTCATAATAGATTTGCAGTTTCATGTGCAATCATTTTTTATTTCCTATGGAAATGCCTGTTTTATTCCATAAATTAAAAGAAAATAAAGAAAAAGAAACAAAGCAAAGAAAATAGGCACCAATTAGTTAAAGAAACCTTAATGAAAGTCACTCAGCAAACCCAGCACTATTTCTTACATTCTTCTTCTTTAGTCTATTCCCTTACTGTGGGGTTTCTTCAGAGTTTAGGTGTTCCTGGGGGAGCTCAGAAGGCTTACCAATATGACAATAAACAAAAGAAAGGAATTAATGTGCATGTAAGCAAGGCTATATTTAAAGATGTGAGAGAACAAGGTCTCCCCACAGATCAGTGTGTCAAAATGTTCTCTCTAACCTTGTAGCAAAAGGATAGCATTTTGCAAAACGAAGAAGCAGTTTTCAGACAACAGTTTTTTCTTGAAGGGATAAGGAGGTCACAGACATTCAGGCTTATAATATCACTAACTCTTTCCTTGGCTCTTTATTGACTAATATAAGGTAGAAAATAATGTTTGGGACAACAAAATGCAAACTATATGGGGAATATTTGCCTGTGTGTGTTTGGTGATTATTAAGGTAATTTTCTTTTCAGTTACACACGTAAATTGAAGTTTATGAATAGGAGGGAAAAGAATAGAGAAGAAGGAAAAAAGTTGAAATAGATATATAAAATAACATCTGCCTCCCTCTCCATTCTTTTGTTGATTGCACCTGACATTGCAAAAGACTTTACATATATCATTATATTTCAGATGGTGTATGGGTGTTCAAGGAGGACTGGTACTTCTGGTGTGAGGGCTTACCAAGCCATTTTCAGGCCTTATCATCTACCTTTGGTGTCTGCTTGGCACTCAACTTTCACCTGCGGCTCCAAGAATTTGTAGCATGAATAGTGGCCTAGCAAACTATCCAGCAAATGAGCTAAACCAGGTTGAGTGCAATTGACAAGCCACAAATTCATTTGGTGAGTTAGGATGGGGGGTGTCTACCCCAAGCATGTGAAATGTTCTCCTAGTGGAGTGGGCAAATGAGAACAAATTGTTTCAATGGTAATGAAGGTGGCTGAAGCAGGCATAGTCTGAAAGATAAAAGGCCTTAAAATAAGAAGGATGAATTAAAGTCATCAGGAAACATAGGTTTGTGCAAGGTGATTTAGTATAAAATTTTGACCAGCTTACAAAAAATGGAATGGTCAACAAAAGAGGTGATTCTAATAGGAAGCACAGAGAATTAAATCGGTGGTCCAAGACAATTAAGTAACCTTCATGTTTTAATTTTACTTCCATCACTTTCTTACTCCTACTCAGACCCTTCTTCCTCCTTAATAGTCAAGTGTTCCATTTCTCCTCTGCCTTCAGCTCTCTTACAGTTAGGTTCTCCTGATTCCCAGATCAATACTTATTCCATGACACCATGCTGGGTTTTTTGTTTATTTTGAAATTTATTGTGAGAATTGATATTTTATTATCCATTTTCAAATTTCTTTTAAATTCATCATTGGTAAAGTATGCTTACCTCTTGGACATGATTTTACTAATTTAACCTATTTTAGGAGAAAATTTATTTAAACCCACATATTATACAATAACTATACTTTTATATAGCAAATACAGAGGACATTTGTCAGACATATTTATTGGTTGCATGTATATTTTAATTTTAAATTTTCAGATTTAATAGTCACATTTTATACTTCTGAAAGGCATTTCCACTGAAAAATTTAAGTTCTTGTCAAAACATTATGATACAAGTGATAGAAACTCTGAGATATGGTTTTGGCATTACAGATTAATTGGCAAGTAGTCATGTTCATTTGAGACATACTGTACTTATATGCAGTTCAATTTATTTCATTTTCTCCACTATATATGATTTAGGGATCACTGCACTGAAGTTTAAACTTTAACATGATTGTGGCAAATGTTTCTTAATCCATTTCTCTCAAGATTAATATCTTTCTTAGAAAGAATGAAGTCTATCTTGATCTGAATTAGAACTCAAATTTACATGAGCTGTTAAGATTTATGAATTGCTCTCCTCACAACAACTGGGGGAATTTGATGAATGAATTGAGGCTTAGAAAGGTTCAGTGACTTACAAGGTGCACACACCTTCTAAGAGTTGGAGCCATCTATCGTCAAACCCAGGGCTCTTGATTCCTGTTACACCATCTTTCCAATCTTACTACTGTTTTAGTCGTTCCAGGATTACTTTTAAAACTGCCAATAAAATGAAATAATAATGATTCCTTGCAATTAAAATCTGGGTTGATATCCAAGGCAATTACAGCACAAATAAATCTGTCTCTTGAAAACTACAAGCAATGGGGAAATGGTCCTTAGTGAGTACATGAAGAAACCAAAACCTAATTAATTCTCTAAAATACTGTCTTTCTCCAGGGGGTTTTTTATTCCCAGACTGTTCATCCAGCCATATACTACATCATCACTCCATAAAGAAAAAGTTCAACTCTTCCTTATGCCTCTGTGTCCTTGTGTTTGAAGGAAAAAAAATATATATATATAAATATATATATACACATATATGTACACATATATATACACGGATACATACACATATACACATTATATATATATATATGCACATATATGTTTTAAGATCTCCACTAAAACTATGATCCTCTCACTGAGTTACACAAAACTTTTATGGGCAAACGAATCAGATAGTAATTTGTAATACTTTCATTTTCTTAGTGTTCTTCAAGTTCCTGACCCTCTCTAAAAAATTTCATTGATCTAAGGAGATCTCTTATTTCATTGACCTTGGGAAAATCTGTTTATGTTTAATTCCAACATATTATTGTGAAGTGATTTTGCTGTGTTAAAATCTAAGTTTGTTACCATTGAGATCATCTTGCCCCTTTAAAATGTCAGGCAGTTGAGTTCACACACTCAGCCTAAAAGAAACTAGCTGAAATAGGCATAATAACAGTTTCACATCTTTTTACTTTAAGTCTCAGAAGAAATTCAGAGAGGAGAAGGTTGCCTTTTAAGGGGAGATTTGCTCCAAAAAGAACAGGCTGAGTAGAGTCTATATCCTCTGAGAAACAAGAGGAAAAAGTCTGGGTACATTTAAAATGTGTTGTTATTGTTGCTGCTGTTCATTCATTTCCAACTCTGACCCCATTTGGGGTTTTCTTGGTAAAGATACTGGAGTGCTTTGCCATTTCCTTCTCCAGATCATTTTACAGATGAGGAAACTGAGGCAAACAGTTAAGTGGCTTAGGAGTCACATAGCTGGTAAGTGTCTGAGGCTGGATTTGAACTCGGGAAGATGAATCTTCCTGACTCCAGGCCCAGCACACTATCACTGCACAACCTAGTTGCCACTAAGATATTATAGCTTCTAGCATTTAGATGACAGTCAAGCACTGAGGATTTAGTTTAACATAGCTGAGTGTAGTCTGAAGGAGAGGGACAAAGTAGTTCTAATAAATTTAAGAATTTTTTTTGTGTACTTAACATTTCGGTTTCATCACCCCCGTTCTCCTACCCTGAGGACTGATTTTTCCACCTGGTCAGTTTTCCAAAATTCAGAACTAGATGATATGTGAATGAATGAAAAAATAAATTAAGCATTTACTTTGTGCCATGCACTGGGATATTAAGCAATTGCAAGGAAAACGGCAAAAACAAGACAGATGTGTTCTAATTAGGAAATAGTTCAGTGTGATCACCACTCCTTTCATTGTGGTAACTATACTTCTATAATCCTAAAATTTCCTTAGCAATATAGCTAGCCCTGTGCTGTTAACTCAAATTGACCCTTTAAATATGAAGAGTTTTCTAGTCATGTTCCCTACCCTTTAGTTCTACCATTGATTTTTTAAAACTAAGGGCAGGATTTTACATTCCTACCTATTCAATTTTGTACCACACTAGCCTTTGAAGAACCTGATTCTGTAATCCAGTATATAAGTAATCCATATCAGCTCCATGACATCAACAAACATAATAAACATGTCATCTATGCCTTCGACCAAGTCAATAATAACAAGCTTAAATAGCACAGAGCCAAAGACAGACACCTGTGCAACTCCAAAAAAGACAATAATACAGAAAAAAATCTTGCTAATTTAAAATTATTCTGTAAAACATGCTTTATTATCATGCATAAAATGTAAATTAAATGTAAATTAAATAACTCCATAATGAATTAAATGCCCAGAAATTCTGTCTATGCTAAAAGTGATGGAATTATTTTTAACCTGTCTTTTCTAATAAGAAAATTTCTTCGTCTAATAATTTCTGACTAGATTTGTGCTCAGAATCTCCAGAAAGGCACTTCAGTTGCCTAAAAATAACAAACAAGCAATTCATCCCTATATACAGTGCTATACAAACAGATTTAAAATATAGACTAATATGTTAAACTTCATGAAGAAAAATGGTGGAACACACTCTATTAATAATGCCAAATTTGAACCTGATGGTAAAATTAATGCTGCATAGAAATTTCCTGGTTTGACCCCACTCTCCCCAAAGACTAAGGTGATATAGGGGAGGGTGTGTTCCTTGGATGGAGATGTTTTTACTTTTGTTATTGCTGTGTCTTTAAAGTAAATTTCCCTTTGTAAAAGCTCAATGATGTCTAGTAGTTAATTGTAACTGGGGTGCTAGTAGTTAGTGGCAAAAAGTGCAGGGACCCCACAAAAATGTGTGCTTAAGCTAATAGCATGTAAAAGTTGACACCCAAACTCTCAGTGCTCTGAATTCCATCAACCAATCAAACAAACTTGTTTCTATCATATGTTTATCAGACTGGAAAATAGAACTTTCATCTATGCTTCTAATCTCTCCTAGGCACTTTTATTATACATTATTACAACTTTTCAAGAAGCAATCTCTCCACACCCCTTCCATGGGGAATCAGCCAAGCACTCTATTGCCTGCTCATAATGACTGAGGTCATTGGCCAGTCCACCATTAAATATATATAAAAGATAAAAAAAAGACATAGATGATATGGATTTAGATACAAATGTAAATATAGGTATAAAATAGGTGAATAATATAAATATAGTTATTGTTAAATATAGTATTGTTCAGCAAATAGTAAGTACTGAATAAATATTAATTGACTGACTTTAGTAGATAAAATAGAATATTCACTGAAGGGAATAGGTGGGTATGTGGGGAAACTCTGTCCATTAATGCAGACTAACATTTCATCTGTAGCTTATAGTCTTAGTGAGTTGCCTAGGGAGCTAAGGGATTAAGCCACTTACTTATCTGATGTTACATAGTTAATATATATGTTAAAGGCAGGACTTGAAGCCAGGTCTTCAGGCTAGTTTTCTTTTCACTCTGCTATACTGACTCTGTACTAAAGTAAAAGAGCTAATTAATATTCAGTGTTCTTTCCATTTCAAAAGTCAGCCTTTTGTTTTGTTCTCCTTCCTTAAGGAATGAATAGTTAAGTTCACAAAACACATTATGCCAAGAAACTAAAAAAAAAGTAATCATCTATCAAAAGGTGTTTTGTTTTAAAACAAGTATAGACAATCAATATGGTTAGGCAGTATTTGAACACACATTCTCTCTCTCATTTCCTCTGCAATATTTTTTTACATTATCAAAACGACAATGTATTATTGTGTAGAATGCCGCTGCATTCTACACAATAATAGTCTTCAAAATTAAGTAATTTAAGTGATTATGCTAAGCATTTCCTCAGGAAATTATTTTTTATTTTGTTGTTTCTAAGGTAAGGAGCATCCAAATTGCAATTTCATTGGTTTGAGAGAACTCCTAATGTTAAAACTCCTTCCATCAAGATGGCTTGGCAACTGTTGCCCATTTATAACCTTCGAGAGGCTCTCAGATCTTCCTGACTCTAATACCAGTCTTCTATACTTTATGCCAAATGTCTACTTACAGAAAGCCTACTTACACAAAATAAGCTAATTTGGTCATACGATCCTGTGCAGAGACCACTGTGGATTGTCTGTTGAGGTAGACAGGGTTAGGAACAGGTCAATTCTAGGGAGAGATACAAGCTTGAGCAACAATTGATCATGAAATGACTTGAGTTAATGTTTGGTGAAGTAGTTGTCAATCAGAGTTGAAAGCTAATGATACAAGCTAAATTCCAGCTGAATGGCTGAATTGAGTACCAAGAAAGATATAGAAGCCAGCCTTTGGTCTCTCTATTTATTATATCTACGTATTTAATGAGGCATTTTGGTGAGTCCATTGAAGCATATTCTTGGCAAGAACAGTCTGCACTCATCTTAAAAGACCTCTTTTGGGTTTCAGACAGTTAGTACAAGGGTTTTTAGTTTCTTCACCCTAAGACATCTGAATTATAAGACAGAGTAAATATAGTGTTTTCTATTTCTAAGGATAGGACCTCATTCTCATGTCCTTGGGGCAGACCCCTAACATCTGAATCATCCCCTTGGGTGAAGGGCATTGAAGATAGCCATTAAGACTTGAAAGAATTTATCTTTATATATTGTTCCTGTGGGATGTGAGTGCAGTTGGGGGTTAGGTGGGTAGGGATATGTGTGTAGGGGTGGGTGTGAGTGTTAATTTATTCATGTGCCTCTATGGTGTATATGTGTTTATATTCAATAAAAGAAAAAGAAAAAATACCCTGAACTAAAAGAAAAATCAAATATATTAATTTATTCAAGGTAAATATTAATTTCATTTCCTAAATATATCTCCCCAGGGAAAATATTGATATTTCTCATAAAACTGAGTTCACAATTTTTTTCTAAAATCTATTTTCTTCAAATAGATAGCTATATGGATGAAGTGTTATATTTCTTATGTGTGACTTTGAAAAGGCAGATCTGAAACATTGAAAGGAAGCAGATTTTCAATCAGTATAAGATCTTCCTAATGATCAGATGTCTAAAATTGAAATAGTTCATTTGGTAATGAATTCTCTGTCAGTGGAGGTATTAAACAGAGGTTGGATGACTGCTTGAGTATTGGGAGTAGGGGAAGAGGAGGGAGGTGTTACAAAAAGGATTCATGGTTTGAATTAATCCTAAGATTTTAATTTCAATTCTTCTACCAATTATAAATTTTAGGAATTTCATATGCTTTCTTTCTTGTCCAAAAAAAAGGAAGGAAGAGCTAATGCCATATTATCTGCCAAATTTGTTAAGGTTACTACTTCAAAACCTGATTTCAGAGTTCTGTTAATTCTCCTTCAGATACAGAATTATAGGGATGTTTCAAAGAAAGTGAATGATAGAATGCTGGGCTAGTTGAACTCCAGTAAATAAAATGGAGATAAATTTGTAGAAAAGAGGTAATTTTTTTAAAGGCAATCAGGGTTAAGTGACTTGCCCAGGGTCCCACAGCTAGTAAGTGTCAAGTGTTTGGTCTGAGGTCACATTTGAACTCAGGTCTTTCTGACTTCAAGGCTAGTGCACTATCCACTGCACCACCTAGCTGCCCTGAAGAGAAAGATTTTGAATGAGGACTTGGAAGGATGTAGATGTGGAAGGGAAATTTTGGCTCAATGGTAAGATGCACATCATTCAACAGTGAATCCTAAATAAAGAAATACTGTGATTGTAAACAATTAGCATGATAGCCATAAATGTACAACTATACCTGGAATTAGGATTACTTCTCATGGGCCTAGCTGGACAATATGGAAAAACATCTGTGCAGTTCTCCCTTATCCAAACTGCATTCAAAAAGCGAGAATAAGATGAAAGACTTCTGGGAGCCAAGATGGCAGAGTAAGTAGTAAGTTCCCATAACTCTCCCATATTCAGCTCCAAACAACCATAAAATAGTGCCCCCAAAGAAATCCTGGAACAGCAGAACCAGCAAAAAGACAGGGTAAAACACTTTTTTAGCCTAAGAAACTTGGAAGATCAGCAAGAAAGGTCTATCTCACTTAGATAAAAGGGGAGCTCAGTCCAGGACATAAAGTGTCCCAACAAGCCAGCAGCAAGCCCCAAATCAGTAAATCATCAGAACATTCTGAGCTCCAGTGAAATGGAGCAGGCAAAACCCAACACCAGGACCCCCGTTGTGCCTCAGCATATCCAGGGAAATGGCTAGACCAACACATGCTTCAGTGTGGCCCCAGAGAAACACAGAGACACCCCCACTGGCCTCAGCATACACAAGAAACTACCATTAGAACCATGGCTCAGCACCAGGTAAATTATTAGACTCCTACAGCCTCCAATAGTGTCAGCCACTCCCTACACCACCCCCTCAGCATAGCACTAGACAAAAGGCCCCATGGGCCTCAATGCACAGGTACACAGCTAGGGCTTGTAGGCCCTGGCACAAGAAGCCTGAAACACTGCCCTTTCCACCCAGGGAGCATAGCTCAATTTTAAAAGAAAGTAATAGACCAAAAACAGGAACAAAAATCAACAAAAAAAAAGACCCTGACCATATAAAGTTATTGTGGTGACAGGGAAAATCAAGACAAAAACTAAGAGGATAACAATGTCAAAACTCCTATGGGCAAAACCACAAAGAAAAAAGGGAAGTGATCTCAAGCCCAGAAGGAACTCATGGAAGAGTTCAAAAAGGAGCTTAAAAATCATAAAAGAGAGGTAGAAGAAAAATTGGGAAAAAAATGAGAGTGATACAACTAAACTGCTATAAGTACTAATTGTGCTAGCTACCATGAAGTAGTGCAATTTTGTTTCTAAAGCTTATGAGAAACCCAGAGAGACTCTAGTATATAGGAACTTAATTTACATGTTAATTAGCATTTATATAATGCTTTAACATTTACAAATATTTGGAAATAGTATTTTTTTGTTGTTGTTGCTCATAACAACCCTGGGACATAGGTGCTGTTGTTATCCTAAATTTCCAAATTAGGGAACAGAGGCAGACAGTGGTTAAGTGACTTATCTAGGCCCACACAGCTAGTCAGTGGATGAAGCAAGGATTGAGCTCAATGAATCAACATGGTCCAAGCTCATGGCTGCTACCTTAATCCAAAAGCATTCCATTTCTCCTCTCCCCCCACCCCAGCCACCATTGAGAGTCAGTATAGTTCAATGGAAAGAGCATATGCTTAACCTCCAGAGTACTAAGGTTCAGATGTTAGTTCTGACAATTACTAGCTATATGGACTTGAGGAATTCATTTTAGCTTACTTTCTCTATTTCCTTATCTGTAAATTGATAGTAATAATACTTATGCTACCTATTTACTTGTTGGAGTTATTTTTGTTATTGTATTTAAGAAAGTATTTGCGGACCTTAAAGTTCTATCTATGTGAATTGTTGCTGCTCTCTTGTCTAAGCCTGACCTATTTTCTAGCTGAAGCTGAGATGGCAAATGTCCATTATGCACCCTTCCTCCCCACCTCCACATTACATACATGCACTTCATTCCCCAAAGCTAGAAGGTAATGATATGTAATCAATAATTGTTATTTGGTAATGATAGATAATGAAAGAGGCTCTTTAACTATATAATTGGGAAAGAAAAAAGCAAAGGGTTTTATTAATTGTTTAGGATATAGACATTACCCAGGACGAAATGATAATTAGATGTTGGAATGCAGTTAACTAAACTTAATCTGAAAATAATTAGAATGTAACTGGATTAATTTCCCACTTATATCCACTATACACACATACACACACTCATACACACACACACACACACACCACAAATTGAGAGGCAGTATGGTTTAGTAGCGAATAGAAAGGTTTATTCAGAGTGAAAAAGACCTGGGTTGAAATTCTGCCTAAAATATACCAGTTATATAACCCTGAGCAAATCACTTAATCTCTCAGACATAACCTTCCTCCCCAGGCAGTTCACTAAGTCTATAAATTACAGAGCAGATCTTATTCTGTGTTTGTAATGGGTATGGGAATTGCCCGTCCCAATGAAATCATAGGTTCGTTCCTTCCCTCCCCTCCAAAAAATGTTCAATATATAAAGGAAAATCTCCAGCATATTGGGTAGACCTCTGTGATAGACTTACCAAGAGTATGGACAAAAGCCATGCAGTCATATGCCTTGTTTCATTGGAGAGTGTATATAGGTTGGTGAGACTATAGGTCTGTTTGAATATTTGAAAAGAATATTTTTTCTATTTTTCTGATTACTAATATATTGAACAAAATCTATAAAGTATAAAATGCATTTCACTTGCATTGATTGGAAATAAAGCTGTTTTTGTCAAAAATGAATTTTCCGAAAATGAAAATTACTTTTCTCTTCCAGCCTTACACAGAACTTTTCTGTGTATATATTTAAAGTACTTAGCTAAGTATTATGTATTTCAGCCAGCTGTCTTGGTGTGTCATTCCCCTAGAGCAAAAACTTATGGTTCTAGAGTGGGGTAGATAGTGAAAGTATAATCATTATCCCCTTCTTTGGAAAGAGGAAACTGATACTCAGGATATTAAGTGTATTACTCATAATCACATAGCTACTAAGTGTCAGATTCAAGATTTAAAACCAGGGCTTGTGACTCTAAGGCTAACTCCTATTCCATAACACAATGATGGATCTTAGTTCATCTTTGTATCTCATCCATTATAGTGAGTGCTCTATATTGACTAGTCCTTTAGCAAATATTTGTGGTATTATATTAATTGTGCCCATAATAAAATAAGATGTATCAATTTGGTGGCAGCATCTAGGAAGGGAAAATTCTCACAGAGCAATTTAAAAAAGTATATGTGCACACACACATACACACATATACATATATGCACCTGTAGATGTGTATATATGTGAGTGTGTGTATACATACATATGTGTGTGTTAACATATACATATATGTCTATTTCCCCTATATGCACATATACATGGATATGTTTGGATTTATATGTATATATGTGTATCTTATTTTTATCACGTAGGAAATACGTATTATTTATGAACCACAGATGTGAAATGGAATATATGGTAGTGAATGAACTAATATATTTTGCTGATCCTCTATAGATTCTGAAAACTTTTTTTCTTAGAAAATCTTATTTTTTGCTTTTTGAAATTTCAAAATGTTGCAAAATTTTTTGACACCAGGAAAAATTTGAATTAACTCATCTGGATTGGATATGAAATCTATTTTTGGGCAGATTTAGATGCTTGATATAATATTAATTATTAGCTTTATAACAGAAACTGAATGTTTAGTAGAAGGAAGGAAACAAACATTTATTAACTACCTACTATATTCCAGACACTGTGCTAAGCATTTAACAAATAATATCTCATTTAATTCCTTATCATCCATGGGAGATAGGTATTATTCCCTGAGAAAACTGAATCTCAGGAAACTGAGACAAGCAAAAGTTAAATGATTTATACAGGGAAGCAGAGCCCTCACCAAAAACAAACAAACAAAAACAAACAAACAAACAAAAAAAACCCCTCCACTAAATAGATCTTGATAACACATATCTTGATAACACATAACATATCTTGCTGGGGAAATTCAAGGAAAAGTCACAGTGAGTCATTTTTCCAGCCCAGGTCAGCATAGGGCAGACCTCAGATGTCTCTATGGACACTGGGGAAGAGGTTTGGCAAAGCACCCTGTGTGGACCTCTCTAACTCCCAGAAAGAGGATATACAACAGGGCAAGAAAGATTCCAGATCAGAGTACCAGTGTGGGGACAAGTACCAACTGGCAGCTTTGATGTTGCTCATTTCTGGATGCCAGATCCAGAATAGGCTGGAAAGGGACCTACCTCAAGGGGTGGTGTTCTCATGTCAGGAGCTGCTATATGCTCTAGGCTGAGAGGAGAAAATTCAAAAGCAAACAGCAGCATTGTAACTCTGACCCCAGAAGCACAGCAGGGGTTTAATTTAAACTTCTAGACCAATATAAAGTCTGAAGAAAAGAACCAAAAAAAAAAAAAAAATAGAACAGGAATCCCAGACCAAAGGAAAGCCTGCAGATCTGTCATTCAGACAAACAGAAGAGTTTGGCTGATAGTAGTTGAGTTTTGCAGTATCTACTCTTCCTCAGAGCCAAACCCACATCAGGAACTTGCAGAACTCAGATGATAGAGCAATAAACCAACTTCAGCCTGGATCAGACCATTTTGTGATCACTAAAACATTTCAGGTTCCCTGCCTGTCTTTGTGATTCCAGAATAACACAGCATTTAGAACCCCCGAGAAATGAGAAACAGGATCAGCCTAGATCTGCCTTCAGAAGTACATAAAGCCCAACCTTAAAATCAAGTATGAATTCAGGAAATAATTTGGAAGAATGAGTAAACAAACAAAAATAAAATGAATCTGAATAGGAAAAATATGGTGAGAGAGATTCTCAAGACGTAAATCCAAAATAAGAGAATGGTTCTAAAACATCTACAAACAAAATCTCAAAGAAAAGATAGCTTGGACACAAATTCAGTTTGAATTCCTGGAAGAAATGAAGCAACAATTTTATTTTTAAGAGGTTTTTTTTGGTAAAAGAAATGAGAGCACTAGAAGGGAAAATTGGAAAAGAAATGATAGAGATGGAATAAAAAAATTGGAAAGAAAATTAGCAGCTTGGCACGGGAAGTACTAAATTATGCCCTGGCAACAAAATACCTAAAGATTTCAGGAGTCCAAATAGAAATTAATGAGTCCATGAGACAATAATAAATAATATATTAAAATAATGTCAAAATACTGAAAAATAGAACATAATATATTTCATTACAACAACAATAAGAAAATTGACCTGGAAAACAAACAAAGGAAATTAAAAAAAAATTAAGAATCATTGAATCACTTGGATACTATGACAGAAAGAGAGAGAGAGAGAGAGAAAGAGAGAGAGAGAGAGAGACAGAAAGATAGAGACAGACAGGCACAGAAAGAAAGACACAGGGAGACAAAGACACAGAGATAGAGACAAGAGCAAAGACAGAGGAGAGAGAGGAAAAAGGAAGGAAAGATTAAAGAAAGAAAGATAGGATGGAACATGTCATATTTCAAGAAGTCTTAAAACTACTCAGCTCTCTTAGATTCAGAAGGACCAAATATACTATGAACCAAAGGACAAAGTGTAAATAGAGAGAATTCACTAGTTACCTCCTGAAAGAAACCCTGAATGAAGACTTGCAGGAACATTATAGGCAAAATTCAGAGCATCTAGGTCAAAGATAAAATATTGTAAGCAGCCAAGAAAAAAGAAATCAAGAACCAAGGAGTCACAGTCAGTATAACACATGATTTAGCAGCCTTTACCCTAAAGAAGCATGTGATATCCCAGAAACCAAAGGATATAGTCATATACCAAGAATACCTTACCAAACAAAACAGTATAATCCTTCAAGGAAAAAATGAATTTTTAGCGAAATAGAGTTCTTCCCAGCATCCTTGATGGAAGGACCAGAGCTGTATAGAAACTTCAAAGTTCAAACACGAGAATGAAAAGGAACTTCAAAAGGTAAACATTAATGAACAATGATGAAGGGGGAAAACATGAATAAACCTCTTATATTTTAATATAAGGAGATGATACATTTTCTTCTCTGAACACTGTCATCCTCAGGGTTCATAGAGGGATAGTAATTAGACAAAGTCTACAAATGGTTCTGTTAGGATCTTAAGATCTTAATAGAAGGATGGAAAAGAAGAGAAAAAAAGAATACATTAGAGGGGTGGGGGTGAGGGAAAGGAGGATTAGCAAAAATTATCTCCCTTAAGCAAGGTACACAAGTAGAAATCCACACAAACAAGGAGAAGGGGATGGGGCAAGAGGCTAGACCTTGAACCTCACTCTCATCTGCACTGGATAAATAAGGGGAAAATGCACACAATAGGAAAATAGGAAGGAAAAGGAAGAAGGGAGAATTAGAGGGAGGGTAAAATAATGGTGGGATAAGTTGTAAGCAAATCAGATTCCAAGAATGTACAAAACAAACAAAAAAACAAAAACTCAAACATTTATAGTTCTTTCTGAGGCAGCAAAGAATGATAACCTGAGGAGGGCACCCATCAACTGGGGAATGACTGAATAAGTCATATTAAATTACTGTTATGGAATATTATTTTGCTGTAAGAAATGGTGAAGGGGATTGTTTTAGAGAAACTTTGAAAGAATTACATAAATTGATGTAGAGTGGAGTTAACAGAGCCCAAACAACAATTTGAAAAATAGCATTGACAAATAGCTTTGCAAGAATTACAAACTCTTATCAACGTAATATGCCATGATTCCAGAGGATCAATGATGAAACATTCTACATACATCTTGATAGAAAAATGGACTCAGACTGAGTAGAATGTAACATTCATATATTATAAATAGGTAGACATAGTTAAAGACATAGCTATCTATATATAATGTATGTATATGTCTCATTCTATCTGTCTGTCCGTCCATCCATCCATCCATGCATCCATCATCTATCTATCTATCTATCTATCTATCTATCTATCTATCTATCTATCTATCTATCTATCTATCTATCTGTCTGTCTGTCTATCACCAATGTGGAAATGTGTTCTGTTTGGCTATTTATGTTTTCACAAGGGCTTTTGTTTCTGTTTCATTCTCAGTTGGAGGTGGAATGGGGAATGGGGTGGGCAAGAGAGAATGCAGATTTTTTCTTTTTACTGATTTAAAATAAACACACACACACACCCCAAAACAAAACAAAACTTTTGCCCAGAGTTACACAGCTAGCAAGTATCTGAGGTCACATGTGAACTCAGGTCTTCCTAGCTCCTGACCAGGTACACTATCCATTGTATTACCTTGCTACTTCCAGGTACTTTAATGCCCAAATTAATAAATTTTCCATATATGCATGTAGGCATATATATATAAACATATAAATAGAAAATTAATCACTTAGTTTATATATATTGCATATAATTTATATGTATGTGTGTATGTAAATACATACATATATGTGGAAATATATACACATACAGATATATAAGGCCAAAGTATTTAAGCTTCAGTTTGAAGCTTCAGCTTGAGTATTTGTCCTTGTAAATGGCCTGAATTAATTTCTTTAAGTATTGACTGACATATATATGCATATGTGCATGCATATGAATGTCTGTGTATATATCTGTTTGTGTATATGTATACATGGGCGTATATCATATGTATGTATATGTATATATGTGCATGTATGTATACATACATATATATATATGTTGTATATGTGTGTGTACACACACACACACACTGTATTCTAGGAAGGTCAAATACTCAAGCTGAAGCTTAAATAATTTGACGACATAATGAAAAGAAAGGACTTGTTGGAAAAGACCCTGATGTTGGGAAAGATTGAAGGCAAAGGGAAAAGCAGAGGACAGAAGGTGAGATGGATAAATAGTTTCACCAAAACAACAAACATGAACTTGGACAGACTTTGAGAGACAGTGGAGGATAAATGGAACTGGCATGTAATAGTCCCTGGGGTCATAAAGAATAGGAAGTGACTGAATGACTGAACAACACACACACACACATATGTGTGTGTATATGAAAAAATAAGTTACATGCATAAGAAAGAGAAACGAAGTAACCAGTTTTCCATTTTGCTTAAGAATGCCATATCAGGAATTGAATTCATTGTTTCATCTTTATTCTTTGGCTGCCTTATTCATCTCTTAATCAGATATATGGAAAGTAAAGAGACAAAGAGAAAATTGGTAAGCCCTTTGTTTCTGATAATATCATACTAGTTCTTAAAAATCTATTCAAGTGAATGATAATTCTCTCTCAGTATATCTACACACAAATATATATATATATATAATATACATACAAAAATAATACATACTTGATTGTAATTATACATAATACATTTGTGTATTACATATGCACATGTGTGCATATACAGCATGTGTATGTACATGTGTAAGTATCTGTAATCCTATTGGATGAGTGCATATCTATAGATACATATGTGTTTATGTGTATATATGTATATATATATGTGTATGTGTATATATATAATAGATATTATTCTACAAAATAGATATAAGTGAGAATGTTACCTCAGACATAATTTAAACTAAATCCTAAATCACTTAGCATTCCCAAAACTTGGTTCCTATCCAAATTCAGAACTAGTTTGATTCACTTACAGTGTCAGTCACATCCCTTAAAGTGATTTTAAACTAGTTTGTTAATTTTATTGGGAAGTTAATTCAAGGACTTGGAACTACTTGAGTGTCACATTAGCATGTCATCTGAGCAAAATCAATCAGCTTCGATGGTATTCCAGACTATCCCCAAGACACACAGCAGTATTCTTCACTTTGTTCCTCCGACAGCTGATGAAAGGGAAAAGTCTTTCTTGAAATACTGCATCCTTATTGCAACAAAACTCTGCCTTGGCGGATTAGCATTCCCAGATCTAATTCGAGAGCCAAAAAAGAAGTGTCCATGATTTGAATTTTTTCTCTAACTTTCTGCAGGTTTTATGAGTGAAGAAATCAGAAGAAACAAAGAAATGGCAGAGCACTTAGTGAATCCAGCAAAGGGCAAAGCAGGGCTGACTGGCCTGAGGTGAGATTTTAAAATGTAAGATGTTTGCCTTCCTCATTCCTACTCCAGTTGACATTTATTGCAAACATTCACTATCCTTTGAAGTGCTGAGCAATCTCTTAATACTTTCTATTTATTCAATCCTTCTCCCTTCCCTGCTTGGACAGTACTTCATTATCATCATTATCATCACTACCACCACTACCACCACCATCATCATCATCTCCATCTCCATCTACATCATCTATATCATCATCAATTATCATCCATATATAATCTAATCATGATGATCTCATGAATTCTCATGGGTTCAACTATCATCCCTATGCAGAAGATTCCCACATTAACATATCCAACCATAATCTCTTTCCTGTGATAGTTATGTATAATCAATTTCCTTCAGACTATCTTCGACTAGAAGTCCTGTAGGCATCTCAAGCCCAATATGTCTAAAATGGAAATCTTTTATCTTTCCCTCCAAATTCTTTCTTCTTCTAAATTTCCCTATTACTGTTGAGGTACCATCATCCTCTCAGATACCCAGGTGAGAAACTTTGGTGTCATCCTCTACTCTTCTCATATGCACCCAAGAAAAATCACAGGACCAAAGTTTGATCCTTGTGAATTGTAAACATCTGTAGGCTAGTTCCACTGAAATAGCAAGTGGTGAGCCCTGGGGCTAGCTGGGTTAGGAGGTAGCCTCAGCCCCAGCCATAGGAATTGTCACCTCTTGAACAGAGTGTGGAGTCAGGCATATGGCAGGGGAAGATTGATCAACTTTGCTGGTAAGTCATGCCAGACCTAGCTGTGCTGCTGAGAAGTGGTGCTGAGTGAGCAGGAACTAGCACATGTCCAGTGAGTAAAGAAGCAGTAGAGCAGGGAGGCCATTAGCTATGGGCACTTACAAGAGGGTGGAGTTATTGGTTTCAGTTCCAGGTTAGAGGGGAGAACTGAAGAATTATCTGAGGCCAGAGGCACCATCACCCATCCTCCAGGATTAGAGGTAATTACAATAAGTTGCTACAAATTAAAAAAAAAATAAGCAAAGGAGTAAGAACCCAACTGTAGAAAGTTATTATGGGAGTAGAGAATACTAGGGTTCATCTTCAGAGGAGGATACTGAAGCAAAAAAAAAAATAGCCTTTCCTGTCCCAGAGAGTAACATCAAATAGTCACCTGCCCAAAAAGAATTCATAGAAAAACTTTAAAAAGACTTTAAAAATCAGATGAGATAGCCTGAGGAAAAATAATAAAAAAAAATAAGAACAATACAAGAAAAACAAGATTATGAAGAGAAAATCAACTAACTGGAAAAGAAGATCCATAATCTTAAGGAAGAAAACGACTCTTTGAAAATTAAAATGGGGCAAGGAGAGGCCAGTGAAGTTATAAGAGACCAAGAAATAATAAAACAAAATATGGAGAATGAAATAAAAAGAAGAGAATGTGAATCATCTCATAAGAAAAAATAATTGATCTGGAGAACAGATTAAGAAGAGAAAATGTAAGATAATCAGACTACCTGAAAACTACTACCAAAAAAAAAGAATCTTGATACATTAATATAATAAATAATTAAAGAAAATTGTTCAGAAACATTAGAACAAGAGAGGAAAGTAGAAATGGAAAAAAATCCACTGATCACCACCTGAAAGAGATCTTATAAGGAAATACTATGGGAATATCACAGTTAAATTCTGAAACCTGCAGCTTAAAGAAAAAAAAATTACAAGCAACAAGAAAAAAAAATCAAATATGATGAAGCCACAATTAGAATCACATAAGACATCGCAATGGTAACACTAAAAGATCACAGGTCCTGGAAGACTATATATGAAAGAACATAAGAATGTTGTTGTGGGGGGCAGCTAGGCAGTGCAGTTGATAGAGCACTCACCCTGAAGTCAGGAGGGCCCAAGTTCAAATCCAAACTCAGACATATAACACTCACTAGCTGTGTGACCCTGAGCAAGTCACTTAACCCCGATTGCCTCACTTAAAAAAAAAATGTGGTTGCAGCCCAAAATACTATACCCAGCAATGATAAGCATAATCCCAAATGAAAAAAAAGGATATTAAATGAATTGCCAGACTTTCAGCATTTTGTTGTAAAAAAACCCAAAAAACTGAACTTAATAGAAAATTTGACATATAAGATCCTAGAGAAATGAAAGGTACACATTAAGACTAATTACAAAGGACACAACAAGGACAGTCTGTTTACTTTTTACATGAGGAAACATAAAACTTATGTCTAAGATTGTTATTAGTAATTGGGTAGTTTGAAAAAAAGATTGGGATAGATCTGAGTATATGATTCTAAAACATAAAATCATTTATAAAAAAGTAAAAAGATTAATTATCATATACAAATGAGGTATGAGAGGAAGAACTGACACAAAGGAATTAAATGGAGGAGGAGGGCTGGTAGTTCTGGAACCCTACTCTCATTGGGAATGGGTATAAAAGGGTATAAAAGTCTTCTAAATTCAGAAAGAAATAAAAGGCTAAGGGGATAGGGAGGGGGAGAAAATAAGGGAGATATTTTTAGAGGAAACCCTACTCATCGATGTGGATTAAAGAGAGAACAATATATATATTTGGAAGAGAATAAAAGTCTTTTAAATTTATAAAGAAATAAGAGGGTGAAGGAATAGAATGAGGGGGTATAGAAGGGTATCTAGACTAATGGGAATGGGATAAAGAGGGAATAGCACATGAATAACACACAAATATATATATGTGTATATATCTATGTATATATATATTTGTATATATTTAGAAGGATATAAAATATACAAGCCTTCTAAATTCAGGTAAAAGAAAGAGGGTATGAGGAGAGGGTTGGGGGGAGAAGATAAGGGAGGGATTTTTGGAAAGGGGTTCTTTAACAGGAGAGCAAGATAGTGGGTAGAAATATATAACACACACACATATACACATATACACATATATACATATGTACACATACATGTATAAATGTACATGCATACATACATATACAGACATATATACATATCTACTTAGATATCTATAATCATACTCATATAAAATATATATTCATATGCACATATATGTATGTGTATACATACATAGATATGCGTGTGTGTATGTATGTATGTATGTATGTATGTATGTATGTATGTATGTCATGCCTTAATTATAGCCTTCTTGGGGGAGGTGGGGAGGAAGGGAGAAAAATGGATAAAGTAAAAAATGCACAGCAGAGAACCAGAGAAAACTTAAAAGAAAGCAAAAGAAAGATGGACAGCTCAACACAATGTATAGTATTTATTATATAGGCTTTCTTGAAATGGAAATTTTTTGCTATATATTTTGAATTCTTTCATGTTCTGCTATGCACATGACAATGCTTTTCTTTCTTTTCTTATTTTGTATTTAAGTTTTAGTATTTATATTTAAACAAATTTAATAAAAAAGTAAAACAAATTAAAATATTTTGAAAAAGGAAAAAAAGTGAACATGGCACCATAGGCAACATATGGACAAAATTGGAGGAATATCTATGCGACACTGGGGAAATAGTTTTTGCCAAGCTTTCAGAGACTAAAGGTTCATTCTTTGTGTCAAATTCAATATTTCATCTTTCTAACATTTTTCCTCATTAAAATTTTGTGATTTAAACACATTGCTGAGAGCCTCAGAGAAATGATACCCTATGACTTTACTGATTATTGACATATAATCCTAATACGAATATAAAAACTACCTTATGAGAAACAGATAGAAAACACAGCTCTTGGGAATTCTATGTTATACTTTATAAATTTATGATGCTTAGAATAACTGGTTGAATTAAACAAACAAATAAAAAATAAATAATTAAATCAGTTAACCTAGTTATTTCGCATGGTCTAAGCACATTTCCCTTGCCTCTTGACCCTATCCCCTCTCAAAAAAAGTTGTTTTGATTTTGTTTTCTGATTTTGAATATCATGAGTTAAGTAAAAGGCTGAGAATGTAGATGGGCCACAATTTGCATCACTGGAGGAAATACCTATATTTATGACCATACAGATCACATTCTAGATCTTTTAGAGAACATTGGCTTATAAGTGATTCATTGGATAGAGCTCTGGGCCTTGAGTCAGGAAGAACTAAGTTTAGATGTTTACTAGCAATGTGACCTTGGTCAAGTCACTTAACCTCTGCCTATCTCAATATGATCTGTAAAATGGGAGTAAATTTATGGTTGTCATGAGGATCAAATAAGATAATATTTGTAAATTTCTTAGCACAAATCCTACAAAATAGTAGGAAATATATAAATGCTGGTTGTTACTACTACTATCTCCCATTGCAGTTGTGGGGATGAGATGAAGTATTTGTAAAGCATTTTGTAAACCTTAAAGCATTGCATAAATATTATTTATTATTATCTGATCTCATGCTTTCTTTTTAAAATGGGAAAAATAAGAATTAGAGATCAAATGATTACTCCCCTTTTGCACAGTAATTGACAGAGCTAAAAATCAATCCCAGGTTATCTGATTCCAAAACATGAGCTCTTTCCCACCCTCATGATGTTTCACATTTGTGTGATCAGTTACAGGGGAAATTATGTTAGGGGAGGCATTACTTTGTGATCATTTCCTTGAAGTCACATCTTTCTTTGAGCTCATATGCTCCTCAAGACTCAACATTACAAGACTTTTTACTCAGCACATGAACCCTTGCAGCAAGGCCCACATCCTCAAAATAAAATTATTTTTGCTACCATCTTGCAGGAAGGTGAGATAATGCAATTGTCTTTAGTAGCTATTTCCTGAAACCTATAAGGGTGAGAGACAGTGATTAATTTGAGGCAGGTGGTGAAAAGGCTATCCTTCACTCTATCTTGCCAGTTTCTTTGACCATTAGATAATTTGACTTGTAAAGATTCATTAAAATCAAATTTCTTACCTGGTAAGGCTCAGGATTTAGTGAAGCTTTAGCATTTTAGTGAGTTGGCCCAACTTCAGAGACTTCTCATTTTCTTTCCCTTTCTTTTTGTCTTTTCCTTTCTTTTCATGTGTACCTGCAAGTACATTCTGTAGGAAAGTTCAATCAACTATTCAGGGTGGGAATTCATGGTCTTAGAAAGTTTCCTGGAGCATTGCAAAGGTAAGTGACATGCCCATGGTCATATACTTTGTGTGTGTGTGTGTGTGTGTGTGTGTGTAAGTAGGGAGGATTTTTTGTTTCTTTGTTTTTTGGTAGGCAATAATGGGGTTAAGTGACTTGCCCAGGGTTACGCAGCTAGTGAGTGTTATGTGTCTGAGGCCAGATTTGAACTCAGGTCCTCCTGACTCCAGGGCCATTGCTCTATCCACTGTACCACCCCGCTTCACCTGTAAGGAGGTCTTTGTTATTCTTTTTAAGATAATAATTCCCAGGATCCATGACCAAAACAATGTCTACTATGACTGTGCAGTGAGATATAGGGATGACATAATGTAACATTTACTATGCTGGTGCTATGCTAAGTTATGATGATATTGTTAAAGTTAACCTGTGAGTTTATTGTTGGCAAATTGCCTTTTTGGTGTACTTCTCTATAAATCAAGAGAACACTGGTCAGCGAGTGGAGATTTGTGATTTGTGAATGTGCTTGCCTCAACTGGTCCCCATTAAGGCGTAGGTGGGAGTGCACTGGAATGCTGTGTGTGCTTTGGTCGGCCTCCATCAAGGCTTAGGGGAACCTGTAGGAGTTGTACTCCTATATTCTCTCCCATCCCTGGGAGAAGTGAGATTAGGGTATCCTGTAGGAATTGGCGCTCCTGTTATCAGGAACCCATAGAGATAGAGAAGAATGAGAATAAATTATTATTTAACCCTTCTGAAGTTGTCTTCCTGTAGTTCTGGCTGCCCTGATCAAGAGTGAATCTGTTAGAGGCTTGAGTCCAGAAAAACTCCAGTGGCTTCTGCCATGCCTCCTGTGTTGTTGCTTGTGTTACAGCGTGTCAAAGGCAAAGCTTGAACTAAACTCTCTGAAATTTAGGCAAAACTCCTCCAAAAATGGCCATCTGCCCTCTATGTTATAGGTGCTTCTTGTTCTAAATTCACATGACATTGTAACTTTCTCATCAAAAAAATGTTTTCAGAATAGAACAGAGAAGCTGACTCATTTCATCAGGGACTTAAGTGATCAGTCTAAAAATAGAAGTCACAATTAACTCAGGTTCAATTTTCCCTTCAGATATTCACATAGACTATCTAAGAGCATCTATATCTTTGGAGTCTATAGGTTATCCCAGAGTACTGAGAACTTTTCTGATACTTGTATAAGGACTTACATAACTTAGTCCATATCAATATTTTACCACAATGATGATATTTATTGATTAAGTCATCATGGTAGATTCAGTATCCATCGAGGATTTATTCATTATTTCTATACAGTGACAGGAAGCATTAATTTCAGAGTCATTGTTAAATAAACTGCCCATTCTGGTCACCTTATAATGACACTAATTTATCAATAAATAGCACTTACAATTCATTGTCCCTGGAACTACATGTACTTATATTTACATAATGAAAGCTGTAAGAGAGTGCAAGCTGTGGTGATGTCCCTGAGTTTGCAAAAAAAAAAAAGAATATATTTAAACACTTTTGGAAAATGTGGGATTTTTCATTCTCCCTTCCTTTCTCATGCACCACTGTCATTATCTTTCCCTGTTATGACATCATCTTTAATTTTATTCTGAAATGATCTTGAGACTGAAAATTTCTTTGAACATATCACCCAGAAAAGATACTTAAATTTTCATAGTCAACATCAGTCAATGGTCAGCACATATCAAGTTTGTGACATGACTTCCATAAATTTAGACTCTGTTCTGGTGGCATGCAAAGAACTATGAAATAATAATATACTTTTATTGCTTGTTTGAAAGAAACTATTGGTGAAATGAACTGATAGTAAAGATGAAAGCAAATAATCAACTGAGACACGTTCAATAGATTACATTACACTGATATAGCCTGATGATTAAGGATGATTAAGGATATGACATTATGATTAGAGACATAACAACTTAAAAAATTCATGGAATTTTTGGGGGGGAGAAGTTTAGAGATATAATAACAATATTGAAATGTACATTTCTGGCTCTCCTCTAACACTGATGATCATAAGCCTGAAACAGAATAAAAAACTATGCATGTTAATTCCTAAGAACATGAAACATATGCAATTTCATAGCCTTGACTAATTTCTTATGATACACACAGAAAACAGAACCTGACAAAACCATACTGTTGAAGAATATGAATCAAATAAATTACTCACAGCCATTTTACAATTTAAATTTACTTGAACATGTACTACAAAGATCTTGGAATCCAGGGTAGTCAGAATGCACAAAGCCTAGAGACCAGTTGGGTTGGAGAAGATGGCAGTAAGGAGGAGATTATGGGGGAAAAGAAACTTTAAATCTTCCTTGAAATGTGTCCATAACCTTTAGTGACCCATTCAGTACTTCTTTTCTTCAATCAATTAAGCCATATTCATATTACTAGACTTAAAATTCCTTCTAGCTTTAAATGCACGTGCCTATTATCCTTCTATGTGTAATGCTTTGTTTTGTTTTGCTCTAGGCTATGGGGTTAAGTGACTTGTCCAGGGTCACACAGCTAGTAAGTGTTATGTGTCTGAGGTCGGATTTAAACTCAGGTCCTTCTGAATCCAGGGCTGGTGCTCTATCCACTGCACCACCTAGCTGCTCCATTCTATGTGTAATGTTTATGCTAGACACTGGAGGAGGAAAAGAATTATATGGCATGATCCCTGCACTCATAGGTTAGCATTTTAAAAATTCCTAGTTTGGAATCGTGGCATCACTATGAGTCAGGGCACATCAAACTCTCATGTAGTACTGGATTTGCCACTGATTCCATGTGTGACTTGAAAAAGATAATTCCATTTCGGTTGTGTCACAATTCCTTACTTGTAAAAGGAGATATATGAACTTAATGATCTATAATTTCCCTTAATGTGTCAAATTCGGGCATACAGATGCAAAATTCCTAAGTGTCATCTGAATTGGAAAGTGTTTAACAGAGTAAAAAGAAAATATATGTAATATAATGTTAATTTTGGTTTTCTAAGTCAATACGTGGCTCCAATTATCCATTTTTATTTGAGTTTGACATCATTGTTTATAAACCTTCTAATGTTAATCTAAGAACACTGTCCTACTCACCCACCCACATTCAGCCTCATACAATATAACTCAGTAGAGTAGATTTTCTGGGAGCCTATGAACTTAACTTTTCTGAGAACTTCCCTTTCTTGATTCCCCCTGATTTCCTCTTCTCTCCTAACTGCATTCTGAATCCTCTACCCCCACCTTAAAAGAGATAATCCAAAAACCATATGCTAGTGCTCAGGCTAATTCATCGTGAGCTATGTAGCTCCAGTCTTTTGGGCAATGGGATAGACAGAACCACTGATACCACTTGAACGATCAAAGAGTCACCAACAACAATCCTCCAGCAAGATGAAGGACCAATGGGATTTGCCTGCCACTATATTCCCCAATTCCCCTGGCGTTGCCATATGAGCTATTGCTATGCCCTCTACATCTCTGTGCAATGTTATATGACCCTAAGGACTATGTATCAGGCCTTTTCATCCACTTTGCATCTGTACCTTATTAAATGGATTGTCTACTCAATTAAAATGTGAATTCATTGAAAAGAAAGACTGTCTCATTTTTCTATTGATATCCTCAGTACTTAGCACAATGCTTGGCACTAAACAGCCAGGAAATGATTTTTCATTCATTGTTTATGAACTAAAATAATCTATGAAATATTTTTCTTGGGTTATGCCAATTACAAATTTGGAAAATGTTTGAGAAATACTTATTTACTTGAAGCACAAGTAAAATAAATATGTAAGTACATGTTTATTGCACAGAGCCCCAATAAGAAAATGAAAGCTCAAAATGATGTACTCTTGAAATTACATATTATAATAAAATTGTTTGCTGTACAGTAAGGACTTTAAATTAATTGATATTTCTTAGGATATTTCCTTAGATTTTTTTTTCCTGGAGAAGGGGAAAAAGGCTGAATTTTTAGTCTGTCTTAGTAGTAGGAATTTATCTCATTTGCATAAAGTACCTGATGTTGGCATTATTACAAAATAGTACTTTTAATCATATGACTTTTGGGATGATTTTTTTTTATTTTAAAATACTTCTGGTATACTTTATAGAATCTCTTTTTTTAAAGCAATCAGTAGAAAAACCCCACAGGAAAAGAAAGCTACTTATTAAAGGACATTTAAATCTAACAATGCATAGCAAATATAATTTTATATTATTATCACATATAATGCATTTGTAGCATGAGTCCATGCTAATTGTCTATATTTTTCCCTTCCTTTTTTCAAGTTAACAGCACTGTGCCTCTAAATTCCTAATTCCTACATTCAGTGTTCCCTGGGGAACTATGAGACTATCATCTAGAGAACTCTGCACTTCCCAGTCTACAGGTGCATAGCAATTATAGAATAATAAATGGCAGCTGGAGGAAGAGTCGCTCCTTTAAAAAAACTCCAATAGCCATTCAACACATTTTTTCCTGAGAATTAATCAACATAGATATGAAGAAATAATTCATTCTCTTGTGAATAGTAGGATGGCCAATATCAGAAAAAAACTGTAAACCAGCATATGTTTATTGACTGTTCAAAAGGTGCAAACCAACACACTTAATGGGAATTCTATAAGTATTATTAAGCGAACTTTGCTTGAAACATAGCTTATATGATTAATAGCAAAGTTTGCTGAAGTGGTATTTTAGAATTCTCCTAGAATTTTGTCTAATTTAGGGGGAAAAGTAGTCCAAATATATTGAAGTATTATAGTCAAGTCAAAATTCTAACTGAGGTCTTTTGATGCTATGTCTAATGCCTTCTTCAAAGGACAGGATTGTATTTTATTTGTAGCATACTTAAATTTTGTATCTGATATAGCACTTATTTGGAAGCAGGGGATCTGAGTTTGAATTCTTTCTCTTCCCTTTTCTACTGATGTGATATTGGGGAAATCACTTAACCTCTATGAGACTCAGTTTCCAAAATCTACCTGAGGATGGATTTTGTACAGTATTGCTTCTTGGGCCCCTTCCAGATTTAAATCTATGATCTTTGAAACATCTGGTAATATCTCTTACAATTGCTATTTAATTTCTCCCATTTGTTGCTTTTCTCTCACTCATATACAGATTCAGGGAAGGGAAGGATTTATTATTATTATTATTATTATTTTAATCCCTAATATCTAGCACAGTGACATAAACACAGATATTCAATAAACATCAAATTGTATCGCATTGACTAGCATGTAAGGTTCTTGAGAACGAGCAGCACCAGTCAATCCCCACCCCACCTTATCATATCACCAAATGTGAGCTTCCCCTGTGGGACTCTGGGCAACATCAGTGCAGCACCAGGTAAATAGTTAGGGACTGTAATCCCTAGCAGGAGGATCCTGAAACAGTGCCCCTTCCACCCAGGTAGCAGAGCTAAAATTTAAAAGAAAGGAAAAAGGACAAAAGAGGTGATCAAAAACAAACAACAAAAAAGAATCTGACCAGGGAAAGTTATTGTGGTCACGGGAAGGATCTAGACAAACTAAGAAGAGGACAACAATGTCAAAACTCCAATGGGCAAAACCCCAAAGGAAAATAGGAAGTGATCTCAAGCCCAAAAAGAACTCATGGAAGAGTTCCAGAAAGAGCTTAAAACTCACAAGGAGAGGGAGGAGAAAAATTGGGAAAAGAAATGAGTGATGCAAGAGATTTATGAAAATAAAGAGTTAGATTGGAAAAAGAAAATAACTGCTTAAAAATTAGAAATGGCCTAATAGAAAAGGAAGCACAAAAGCCAATTGAGGCAAACAACTTCTTAAAGATTATAATTGGGCAAAAGGTAATGACTCTATGGGACATCAAGAATCAATCAAACAAATTCAAAAGAATGAAAAAATAGAAAAAAATGTAAAATACTGCATGGAGAAACAACTGACCTGGAAAATAGATCCGGAGAGACATTGTCAGAAACATTAGACTACCTGAAAGTCATAATCAAAAGGAGGACCTAGACAGCATTTTTCAATAAATTATCAAGGAAAACTGCCCTGACACCCTGGAACCAGAAAGCGAAATAGGCAGTGAAAGAATCCACTGATTATTGCAGGAAAGATATCCCAAAATAAAAATCCAAGGAATATTATTGCAAAATTTCAGAATTATCAGGTGAAGTAAAAAATACTGTAAGTATCCAGAAAGAAACAATTCCAATATTGGGGAGCCATAATCAGGATTACGTAGTACTTAGCAGCTGCAACATTAAAAGATCAGATGTCATGGAACATGAAATTCTGAAAGTCAAAGGAGCTAGGACTACAACCAAGAATCACCTATCTGGTGAAATTAAGCACAATACTTTAAGGGGAAAAATGGTCATTTAATGAAATAGAAAGGTTTCAATCCTTCATAAGAAGACCAGAATTGAAAAAAAATTAATCTCCAATATCAAAACCCAAGAGAAGCCTAAAAAAGGGAAAAGGGAAAAGAAAACATCAGGAATTCAATGGAGCTGAACTGTTTACATCCCCACATGGGAAGATGGTACTTGTAATTCTTAAAAATTGTACCATTAATCATACAGCTAGAAGCAATACACAAAGACAGAGGGTATGGGCATAAGGTGAATTTGAGGGAATGACATAAAATAATCAAGGGAAGAGAAAGAGGAATACACTGGATAAAGAAGGAAGAGAGAGATAGAAGAGGATAAATTATTTCACATGAAGAGGTAGAAAAAACCTATTATAGGGGAGGGAAAGATGGGAGGCTGGGTGATGGTCAATGCTTGAACCTCAATCTCATCAGTATTGGCTCAAAGAGAGAATATTTACAATCATTTGAATATGGAAATCCATACTACCTCACAGGAAAGTTGGAGGAGAGGAGATTAAGTAAAGAGATGTGGGGTAATGACAAATATGAGGGCAGAGTGGGGGGCGGGAGGCAGTAGACATAAATAAAACACTGGTGAGGAGGGAAAAGGTTAAAGAAGAGAGAGGATAAACAGGAAGAATAATGGGATGGAGGGAGATACACAGTTAGTAATCATAACTGTGAATGAGAATGGAATGAACTCTCCCATAAAACAGAAGCAGATAGAAGCAGAGTGGATCAAAAACCAGAATCTTACAATATGTTGTTCAGAAGAAACACATTTGAAGCAGAAAGACACATGCAGAGTGAAGGTAAAGGAATTAAACAGAATTTATTATGCTTCAGCTGAAGTTAAAAAAAAACAGCAGGGGTAACAAATCACATACAAAGCAAAAGCAAAAATAAACCAAATTAAAAGAGACAAGGAAGGAAACTACATCTTGCTAAAAGGTAACACAGACAATGAGATAATATCAATACTGAACATATATACAACAAGTGGTATAGCACCCAAATTCTTAAAGGAGAAATTAAGTGAGTTACAGCTTCATGGCCAAACAAGAGATAAAGAGCATTATGAAATGTAAAATAGATAATTTTGATTATATTAAATTAAAAAGCTTTTGCACAAACAAAACCGATGCAACCAAGATAAGAAGGAAAACAGAAAGCTAAGAAACAATCTTTACAGTAAGTGTCTCTTGTAAAGGTTTCATTTCTCAAATATATAGAGAACTGAATTCATAAGAATACTAGCCATTCCCCAATTGATAAATGGTCAAAGGATGTGAACAGGCAGTTTTCAGATGAAGAAATCAAAGTTATCTATAGTCATATGATGAAGTGCTCTAAATCACTATTAATTAGAGAAATGCAAATTAAAACAACTCTGAGGTACTACTTCATACCTATCATATTGACTAATAGGACAAAAAAGGAAAAAGATAAATATTGGAGAGTATGTGGAAAAATTGGGACACTAATGCACTGTTGGTAGAATTGTGAACTGATCCAACCATTCTGCACATTTGGAACTATGCCGAAAGGGCAACCAAACTGTGCATACCCTTTGATCCATCAATACCACTACTAGGTCTGTATTCCAAAGAAATCACAAAAATGGAAAAAAGAATCTACATGTGCAAAGATATTGATAGCAACCCTTTTCGTTGTGGCAAAATATTGGAAATTGAGGGGATGCCCATCAATTGGGGAATGGCTGAACAAGTTGTGGTATATGAATATAACGGAATACTATTGTGCAATAAGAAATGATGAACAGGTAGATTTCAGAAAAACCTGGAAAGACTTATATGACCTGATGCAAAGTGAAATGAGCAGAACCAGGAAAACATTGTACACAGTAACAGTAACAGTTTGTAATGATCAAATATGAATGACTCAGCTCTTGTTAGTAACACAATGATCCAAGACAAGTACAAAGTACTCATGAAGGAAAATGTTATCCACATCCAGATAAAGAAATTATGGACTTTGAATGAAGATTTAAGCATACTTTTCCCCCTTACATTAGTCTTTTTCATGTTCTTTTTTTTCTTTTGATCTGTTTCTTCTTTCACAACTGTGACTAATATGGAAACATGTTTTACACGAAAGCACATGTATAATCTATATCAAATTGCTTAGGATTTTAGGAAGAGGGGAAAGGTGGAAGAGAGGGGGAAAATTGGAACTTAAAATCTTTTAAAAATGAATGTTAAAATTTCTCTTGACATGTAATAGGCAAAATAAAATGTTATTTTTAAAAAATCTACTGAAGAAAACAATTCCTTAAAAAGTATAATTAGATAAGTGGAAGCTATGACCCTATGAACCATGAAGAATCAATCAAACAAAATGAAAAGAATTAAAACAATAAAATAAAATGTGAAATACTTCATTGGAAAACAACTGACCTGGAAAAAAGATCCAGGAGAGACAATTTAAAAATTATTGGACTACCTGAAAGTGATGCTAAAAAAAAAAAGCAAAACAAAAAGACCTTAAACATCTTCTAGATGTTATGAAGGAAAACTCGTCTTATGTCCTACAACAAGAGAATAAAATAGTAATTTAAAAAAATCCACCAATCACCTTCTGAAAGAGTTCCCAAAATGAAAACTCCTAGGAATATTAAAGCCAAATTCAAGAACCCTTAGGTCATGAAGAAACTATTGCAAGCAGTTATAGTTAGGATTACATTGTATTTAGCAACTTCTACATTAAGGGCAGGGTGGGCTTAGTATAGAATATCCCAGAGGGCAAAAGAGCAAGGATTATAAACCAAGAATTACCTACCCAGCAAAATTGAACATAATTTTGAAGGAAGAAAAATGGATATTCAATGAAATAGAGGACTTTTAAACCTTCCTGATGAAAAAACCAGAGCTGAACAGAAAATTCCATTTTCAAATACAAGACTCAAGAGAAGCATAAAAAGGTAAACAGGAAAGAAAAATAATGTTAAGTTATTTAGTAAGGTTAAATGGTTTATATCCCAACATGGTGAGAGAAATTATCATTTTTCTGTTATATTAATAATAATAACCATTATTAAAGTAGGACTAAGGTTTTTTCTTTCTGTTTTTGAATTTAAGGACCAGCCTCTGTAGATCATTCAGCCTGTCTCTGAAGAACACGGCTGATAAATAAGATTGGACTAATCCTTGGGGTACATGTTCCACGATTTTGAGCGCAACCCACACAACTAGGAAACTCTACCCTTTTTTATAGTGTAAACATAATCTAATTTAGGTGCATTCCATCCCTAAAGCATTAAACCTATGTCCTTGCACCACTCAAATGAGCTCAAGAAGTGGAAAACCACCCAGAATGCTCTGGGTAGAGATGGATTCCTTTGTCCAGATTGCTGGAGGCAGCTGAATCTTATGATCAAGCTGAGTTCTCAGTAGGAGAAGATGAAGACTTTTAGCCCACCTCCTCATTAATATGTCCACCCCCTCATTAACTGTTCACCAATTAGAGTTGATTTCCACCTGTCAGGGTCAACTCCTTATCCAAAGGTATTTAAACATTCAGTCCTCTACATGGTTGTGTCTTTGGTTGTTGAGAGACATGAATGATCATCAATTTATTGATTATTAGTCTAATTAATAAATTGATTATTAATTATGCATAAATTCTGTCCCTCAAGATTTTCATTAGTCACAATGGGAAAATGACACAACTCTTTTTTTTAGTTCACTGTATGAAGTTTATTCAAAAACAATTATTATTATCATTTCCATCATCAACATCATACTATTCAAAAAAGTGTTATTGATGCTTTTTAATAATATTATATTTCCCCCCATTACATGTAAAGACAACTTTTCATTCATTTTTACAAGATTTTGAGATCCATTTTTTTTCCTTTCCTCGCTCCCCTCCCCTCTTCCTAAAATGGTAAGCAATTCAATATAGGTTATATATGTGCAATCATGTAAAGCATATTTCCATATTAGTCACAATTGTGAACAAAGAAACAGAAAAAAAGGAAAAAAAAACCACAAACAAGTAAGTGAAAAAAGTTGGCTTTGATCTGCATTCAGAGTCCATTTGTTCTTTATCTGCATGTGTATAGCATTTTCCATCATGAATCCTTTGCAATTATCTTAGATCATTGTGTTGCTGAGAAGACTTATGTCAGTCATAGTTGTTCATCACACAATGTTGCTGTTACTGCATCACTGTATTCTTTAATCAGTACCAGATAGTTTTGATGATTACTGCTTTATAATATATTTTGAGTTCTGATATTGCTAAAATAGCAATGTTATGTTATGATAGAAGTAACAGAAGAATGCCTTTGCATTTTTTTTATTAATTCTCTTGATGTTTTTGATCTTTTAAGCTTTCAGGTCAATTTTGTTGTTGTTCTTTGTTTGTTTGTTTGTTTTCCTAGATCTATCATATAAATTTTTGGTAGTTTGATTCGTGTGGCACTGAATAAACAAATTAGGTTAGGCAGAATTGTCATTATATTGTCTCATTCTATCCATGAATAATTGATTTTTCCCCAATTGTTTAGATCTGACTTTATTTGTGTAAAAAGTGTTTCATAATTATGTTCACATAGTTTCTGGGTTTGATTTGGCAAGTAGATTCTGGGGTATTTTATATTTTCTATAGTTATTTTAAGTGGAATTTTTCTTTTTTACCTCTTGCTGCTAAGTTTTGTTGGTCATATATAAAAATGCTGATAATTTATGTGTGTTTATTTTATATCCTTCCACTTTGCTATTTCAAGTAGTTTTTAGTGATTCTCTAGAATTTTCTAAGCATACCATCATATGATCTGCAAAGATTGATAATTTTGTTTTTTTATTGCCTATTCTAATCCCTTTAATTTCTTTTTTTCTTCTCTTATAGCTAAAGCTAAGATTTCTATTATGATATTGAACAATAGTGGTGATAATGGGCATCCTTAGTTTATCCCTGATTGTGTTGAGAAGGCTTCAAGCTTATGCTCCTTACAGATAATGCTTGCTATTAGATACTGCTTATCATATTAAGGAAGGTTCCCTTTATTTCTATGCTCTCTAGTGTTTTTAATAAGAATGGCTATGGTATTTTGTTAAAAGCGTTTTCTCCATCTATCTAGATAATCATATGATTCCTAATGGTTTTGTTATTGATATGGCCAATTATGTTGATTTTTTTCCCCTAATATTGAACCAATCCTGCATTCCTGGTATAAATCCTATCTGGTCATAGTGTATGATCCTTGTGATATATTGATGTAATCTCCTTGCTAGTATTTCATTTAAAATTTTTACTTCAATATTTGTTATGGAAATTGGTCTGTAGTTGCAGCTTTTCTTGTTTTACGTATCAGTACCATATTTTTGTTATAAAAATAATTTTCTTAGAACTCTTTCTTCATCTATTTCTACAAATATAGTTATATATTTTTTGTTTTAATAAATTTAATAAATTTAACAAATAAAGTCAGATCTAAACAATTGGGGAAAAATCAATTATTCATGGACAGAATGAGACAATATAATGAGAAATCTGCCTAACCTAATTTATTTATTCAGTGCCATACGAATCAAACTACCAAAAATTTATATGATAGATCTAAGAAAACAAATATATAAAATATATATATAGTTATAGTTATAGTTTTGGAATTAGTCTTCAAACGTTCAGTAGAGTTCACTCATGAACTCATATGGCCCTGGGGATTTTTTCTTAGGAAGTTCTTTAATGGCTTGTTTAATTTCTACTTCTAAGATGTGATTATTTAAGTATATTATTTCCTCATCTGTTAATCTGGGTAATTTATATTTTTGTATGATTGACTTAGCTCTTCTCAGCAATACAATTATCCAAGACAATTCCAAAAGAATCATGAAGGAAAATGCCATCCGCATCCAGATAAAGAACTGATAGAGTCTGAATACAGATCAAAGCATAATATTTTTACTTTCTTTATTTTTTCCCTTTTGTTCTGTTACTTCTTTCCCAACATGACTAATATGGAAATATGTTTTGCATGATTGCACATGTATATCCATATCAAATTGTTTACTGTCTTAGGAATAAGGGAGGTGAGGGAGAATGGAGAAAATTTGAAACTCAAAATTTTAATTTAAAAATTGAATGTTAAAAATTGTCATTATATGTAATTGAAAAAATGAAATAATATTAAAAATAAAAAATATATAAACAAACAAAAAGAAATCATAGGGAATCAGCAAATATGTTAATTGAGTTATTAGCTTCCATAAACTTTCAGAATCCAAATAAAGTAAGCTCAAAAGCCATCAATTTCTTTATAATAATAATAAAATCTAAGAGACAGGAATAGTAAGATTCATTCTACTTCAAAATGATTACAAAATGTGCAAAATATTTGAACACTAATCTACCAAAATTCATAAAATGTGCAGATTCAATTGAATTTTGATCCTTAAAGAAGTAAACAACTTAAATAGTTGCAAAAATATTCAATTTTCATGACTAGGCAAGACAAAATAATAAAAAATGAAAATATTACCAAGATTAATTTATAATTTTAATTCCATAACAACCAATTATCAAAGGGATACTTAGAAGACTCAATAAAATGATAAAAAAAAGTATTTGGAAAAATAACTTTCATAATATCAAGGAAAATTTTGAAGAGATAGAAATGAAAAAGAATAGTCCTTCTAGTTGTTGAGCTATATTGTAAAGTAATGGCTATGAAGATGATTCATTTTTACTTGTTGTCCCTATATCTGGAATGTCTTCTTTCTTTATTTCTGCCCCCTCCCTTCCCTGGCTTGCTTTAAGCCTCAGTTTAAAATCCTACTTTCTTTTTTTAAGAAGCCTTTCCTAGGTGCATTTAAAAGAAGAGAATTCTTCATATTACCAAAAATTTACTAAGTATGTATCTTGAACGTATATTGTTGTTTGCATATTTTCTCCCCGATTGCAATATGAGCTTCGTGAGGGCCCAATTTTGCTTTTCTTTGTATCTCCAGTGCTTAGCATAGTGCCTGGTACCTAGTGATTAATAAATACTTTTGAGTGAATAACTGAATGACTGTCAGTACTTTTTGTTTTATGAGGCAATACTGGTCAGTCTTCCACTCTCTTTCTCCATAAATTTTTATAACAGAAAGATTTTTATCCTAAGTCATTATTGTCTTTATATGAAATATCTCTCCCCTTGCCAAGCACACGTAATATTTGCTGACTATGGTACTTTTTAAGGTCTTTAGGTTTCTTCCTTGTGGTAATTGGTTTACACTGGTTGAATCAGAGAATGGAACCATTGTAATCAATATCTAATCATTTTTCCATCTATCCATACCATATTTATTACAGTTAGGAACTCATTTAGATAGATTAGGTTTGAGGTTTTTTTTTATTTAATTTTATAACCTATTTTTGTCATTTTCATTTTTTTGATAGTCTTATATTCATTTTGATTTTTGTTCCCACAAGGAGGTGATTATTTTTACACATACCACAGATTCAGAATATCAGTTGTAATTTATTCCTTATTAGTTCAAATATAACCAATATACTTCAGGTTTTTTGGGGGTGGCAGAGCCAAGATGGTGGAGTAAAAGCAGCAATTTGCTTGAGCTCTCCCCCAAAACCCTCCAAATAACTGAAAAAATGACTCTAAGCAAATTCTAGAGCAGCAGAACCCACAAAAAGACAGAGTGAAACAAATTTCCAGTCTAAGACAACCTGGAAGGTTGATAGGAAAGGTTTGTTGTGCCAGGCTGGGGGAGGACTGCAATTCAGCATCAACCATGCAGACAAAGATAGGGCCCCAGCAAACCTGGAGCAGGCCTCAGGGGACTGAATAACGGGCAGCTGTGGTGGTTTCCAGACTTATCAACCCACAAATGCCAACAACAACTTAGAAATTCAGTGAGAAAGGTCTGCCAAAGCTGGGTGAGAGAACAGCACAGTCTGGTCCCAGCCCTGGTGCCACCCCAAGGCAGCAGCGGCCATGGCTGCTTCTGGAGCTTTCTACCCACATATTGTGGGGGTATCAAGCTGCTTATCAGGGGGGAACTTCAATGATCTCTGCTGGTGCTAAGGCAAAATTATCTTGCTTTGCCCATGCTTGGATCTGGGTCACAGTCCTGGGTGCTGGTCCTGGTGCTAGGAGGAGCCTTGGAGTGGTAGAGCTTGTGTAGCAGCAGTGGAGAGGGAATCTTCCTCACAGTCCCAAGGCAGAAAAGAGTGCTTGTGGTCACTCATAGACTAGAGCACAGGCCAGAAAGGAGTAAACACTTCTCCTTTGATCATATTACCTTGGAAGAATTGTAAATTTACAGGTCCCTAGAAATACCTCTGAAGACAGCCACACAGAACCCCCAAAACTTGGGAGAGTACACCCTCCACACTGGAAGTAGAGCCCTACCTTAACAAAGAGTTTAAAAGTCAAGTGGTTGGCTAGGAACATGAGCAAACAGAGGAAAAAAACTCAGACTCTAGAATCTTACTTTGGTAACAAAGAAGATCAAAATGTACAACCAGAAGAAGACAACATAGTCAAAGCTCCTACATCCAAAGCCTCCAAGAAAAATATGAATTGATCTCAGGCCATGGAAATGCTCAAAATGGATTTTGAAAATCAAAAGAAGTAGAGGGAAAATTGGAAAGAGAAATGAGAGTGATGCAAGACAATCATAAAAAAAAAAAACACCAAGTCGACAGCTTACTAAAGGAGACCCAAAATAAAATGAAGAAAAAAACACTTTATAAAATAGACTAACCCAAATGGTAAAAGAGGTCCAAAAAGCTAATGAGGAGAAGAATGCCTTAAAAAGCAGAACTGGTCAAGTGGAAAAGGAGGTCCAAAAGCTTAGTGAAGAAAATAATTTCTTGGGGCAGCTAGGTGGTGCAATAAATAGAGGTCTGGCTTTGGAGTCAGGAGGACCTGAGTTCACATCCAGCCTCAGACACTTAGCACTTACTAGCTGTATGACCCTGGGCAAGTCACTTAACCCTGATTGTCTCACCAAAAAGCATAATAATAATAATAATAATAATAATAATTTATTGTTATATAAAATTATTATTATTTCTTAAAAATTAGAATGGAGCAAATAGAAGCTAATTACTCTTTGAAAAATCAAATTATAGAACAGAACCAAAAGAATTTAAAAAAATAGAAGATAACATGAAATATCTCATTGGAAAAACAACTGACCTGGAAAATAGATTCGGGAGAGATATTTTAAAAATTATTGGACTACCTGAAAGCCATGATTAAAAAAGAGCCTAGACATCATCTTTCAAGAAATTACCAAGGAAAATTGTTCTAATATTCTGGAACCAGAAGGTAAAATAGAAATTGAAAGAATCCACTGATCACTTCCTGAAAGACATCCCAGAAGGAAAACTGCCAGGAATATTATAGTCAAATTCCAGAGTTCCCAGGTCAAAGAGAAAATATTGCAAGCAGCCAGAAAGAAACAATTCAAGTATCATGGAAACATGATCAGGTTAACACAAGATTTAGCAGCTTCTACATTAAAGGATCTGAGGGCTTCGAATATGATATTCCGGAGGTCAAAGGAGCTAGGATTAAAATTAAGAATCACATACCCAGCAAAACTGAATATTATCCTTCAAGGGAAACAATGGACATTCAGTGAAATAGAGGACTTTCAAGCATTCTTGATGAAAAGACCAGAGCTGAATAGAAAATTTGACTTTCAAATACAAGACTCGAGAAGCATGAAGAGGTAAACAGGAAAGAGAAATCATAAGGGACTTATTAAGGTTGAATTGTTTATAATCCTACATGGAAAGATGATATTTGTAACTCATGAGACCTTTCTCAGTATTAGGGTAGTTGGAGAGAAGATATGTATACACCTCCCCCACATATATATACACACACATACATGCATATATATACATATACTGTACAGATATATCTTTTATACTATATATAATACATAGAGAAGATATATACATTATATATATATATAGGGTACAGGGTGAGTTGAGTTGAATATGAAGGGATGATGTTCAATAAATAAAATTAAGGGGTGAGAGATGATTATACTGGGAGGAGGAGAAAGGGAGAGGCAGAATGGGGTAAATTATCTCACATAAAACAGACAAGAAAAAGCTTTTACAGTGGAGGGGATGAGGGGGGAGATGAAAGGGAATGAATGAACCTTGTTTCATTGGATTTGGCTTAAGGAGGGAATAACATACACACTCAATTGGGTATGGAATTCTCTTACCCTACAGGAAAATAAGGGGAAAAGGGGATAAGAAGAGGGGAAATGATAGAAGGGAGGACACATTGGGGGAGGAGGTAATCAGAAACAAACACTTTTGAGGAGGGACAGGGTCAAAAGAGAGAATAGAATAAACGTGAGAGCAGGATAAGATGGAAGGAATTATAGTTACCCTTTCACAACATGAGTATTATGGAAGTGTTTTGCATGATTACAGATGTATTACCTAT